>NW_020799097.1:109358014-109368244 GCF_003259725.1 Athene cunicularia | reverse complement strand
TTAAAAAAAAAAAA
The DNA here is from genome assembly GCF_003259725.1 of Athene cunicularia. Taxonomy (NCBI): domain Eukaryota; kingdom Metazoa; phylum Chordata; class Aves; order Strigiformes; family Strigidae; genus Athene; species Athene cunicularia. The sequence goes on along the minus strand of NW_020799097.1, from coordinate 109,368,230 downwards.
AAAAAAAAAAAATTTACTGAAGTACAAAATCTTTAAATTGTTTGTTTATCCTTTAAAGTTTAGTTGGATTTTGCCAGGAAGCAATGTTCAACTTACTCAAAAGATGCATACACTCGTATTTATTTATCTGTATGAACACACAGAAATAGTTAGTTGGTTGGGAGAGGAAGTTTTACAAAAAATTGTCATCCTGGGCTAAACAGCCTAATTTGCGCTTCAGTAGTGTTTCAATACAAATTGGAGTGAGACTTCAGTATAATGACAGACTAACATAATTTACTTTGCTTTTTCCGAAGTGGAGGATAAAAGAGCTTTTTCACAGGTTGTTGTCCGTAGGTGTTCTGGTTGAGACTGATAGGTAGAAAAAGGAGGGTGGGTGGGGCAGGACTGACATGGGTGGATCCATATACTGCGTGACAGGCTGAACAGATATGGGCTTTGTCCTTAAAGCTCTTGTTAATTCTAATGCATCCCTCAAAATAAGAATGGTAATGCGTTTTGGTTCAGGTTTGGCTAAGTGAACTAAAACCGTGCAAGAAGGGAGCAACAAAAATGGCGATACGTAGGAAAAAGGAAACTACAGACCTGGAATAGAAAGGATTTCAGAAATTCCCTACTTTTGTAGAAGGGCAGGTGAGAGTGTGTATGTGTGAGAATATAGACACTACAGTGAAAAGGAAATGCAACTAGTGTCATATAGTCACAAAAACTGAATTTTGGACACCAGTTACATAGCGTATCCCTAGAACTACCCAGTTTTTCTGAGCCTGTAATGTGGCGTTGAATTTTACTAAGGCTTTTCTGGCAGGAAGTAACCACTAGACAGCAGTTGACATACATGATAACATAGCTCTCAAATAAAAGAGCTGACCAAAGTGTGTTGAACCCTCGAATAATATTTTGGCGTCTCATCAAAAAATGATTTCTCAAAAGAAAACTACTATGATGTGTGTAATTTCTGTATTGTGATTCATATGCTGTAAGCCTCAATTTTACTTTGAATGAGAGTGTTTATAATGTTCTTTAAACTTCCACTGAAACTGTAACAGTACCAGGAAGGAGGTATTTCTTGATTGGCTTCTGGCCGTGAGGAATACTGGATGTGAGTAAATGAAAGAAATAATTATTTTTCTAATGGGAAAGCTAACATCTATTTTTCTTTTTAGCTTGTGATAGGTTTAGCAATGACTCATCAAGCTAAAACATAAAACCACCACAACTTGATCTATTTCTGGGTAAAACAAATCAAAGAGTATCTAAAGCCAGATTTTTGAGTTGATATGCATATTCTCCCTACCCCATGAGTCCAGTGAGATTAGAGTTTAAATCAGGTCAGCATTTGGACTAGTTTTTTAGATAGTTCATCAGTTAAGGACAAGTCTTGTCAGCTATTATACAGAAACACTGGTGCTGAGTTTTACATGCTAGTGAAAAAGCTGAAAAGGTTTAATGACTTCTTAGAAGACTTAGAACTGACTGGAGTGCGTGTCTGTAATACAAAAGGGTTAACATACATATTCAAAATTACCCAAAGAGACAGTATCCTAAACTCCTGTTTAATAGCCCAAATGGGAGGGTGTTTAATAAGTGTGCTTAGATTGGAAATCTCACTGGAGTTCTGGGAGATGGACAGTCCTCAAAGTAACAGTTGACATTAGTGTGTGATGGAGCTGATGACAGGGCTGTCATCTTAGTCCCAGGAGTGAGTGGTGAGTTTGAGGTGAGCTTTTTCAAATTTTCCTCTTCAATAAATACCAGTCTGAAATCTTCATGGAAAACAAAGTCACATTTTTAATATAAAAACAACTTGACATTTTTCAGTATACTTTTTAATGAGCATTGCTCTGAGCTATGTTATAATGAAATTTGCTTAAAAGTAGAACAGGCTGGTGATACTTGGCAGAACGACATGGCATATGGCAAAACAGTTGTAATTTATTGGCAAGCACTCTCATTTTTGGAAAGAGTGGCTTTCAGCACAGTGGACTGTATCTTGATGTTCAGGTCTTTAGGGGGGAAAAAAAACCTGCTGAGCAATATACGTGGGTTACTTTGCAAGGTAAGGCCTCTCAGTAAGGGTAGGACAGGAAGCTTTCTATATTATTCTTTGATTTACATGTGGCATCTGACTTTTGTCTAGCTCTTTACCCCGTTTTTCACCTTATTTTAGAAACATCACGATACTCGGTATCTTAAAGGTAAGCGAGCATTTTTAACCTGTACAAGATGGGATTTCTGGGGCTGACCCACTTCTTTCATTGTAGATGTCCATGTACTTACATGTGGATTTCTTACACTAAATTTATGATTGTCAGGACAGTGTCATGTGACTTCATCTATAGATGCAGTAAATGAGTACAGGGTGAATTACTGGGATTAATTTTTACAGCATCCTACATAGTTCCAGTCAGATTTAGGGTAGACGTTTAACTATTGCTGGTGGAGTACATGGTAATATCTTATTCTCCTTTCCAAAGAGCAGTTTCCTCTTGAGAGAGAGAGAGAGCCTAGTCACAAGTGCCAAACTTTCCTCTAATGAGTAAGCAGTAGGGCTCCTGCTGCCCTTGGACAGGTACAGGAGATTTCTTTGTAGCCATTCCTCTATATTTGTGACAGAAGGCAAGCAGATGACATAACCATGCTTGATGAAGACTACATTCATGTTGTAATTTTGTGACCGACATGTAGCACTACTTTTCAATTAAAAACTTAAAAGTGTCTGATGGGTAGCTTTCTATTTTGCTTGTTTCTCATCCCTACATTATCATATATTTTATTGAATACAGGACCATAAAGTGTGTGTGCATATCAGTGTAGATACAGAGCTGAAAAATGGAGTAGTGAGGGTACAAAAAATGAAGTGCAAGTATTTCTGTTTATATTGTGTTCAAAATTTTATTAGACTCCAAATTGTGAGTGTTCTCCAGCTGAACATTGAGTCTCGAGTATATTTTTACCTAATGCAAGGTGTGTGGGCGAACTCAAAATGAGAAGTTGTTTTTTTCTGGAAAACTTTAGACAACAATTATTTCAGGATTTCCCATGCTGTTAATTTACTGTCATATGGGAAAAAGGAAATTAATTGCTAAATGTCCTGCTTTGGGTTCTTTTCAGTATGGGTTGTACTTCTTTGCATGTGCAGTCATAGGTGATAATTCCTGCCGGTAGCCAAAGGAGGATTGTGTTGCCACTGTTCCTTAGTTGCTCAAAGAAATAATCACATCTAATTTCTTGTGGTGGTGGTAGGGGTGTCAGTTTTTAAATACATATATGCTTTAGGAACTGTTTGTCAGAATTCAGTGTTGGAATAACACGCAAGATCTGGAAAAAGAATAATATAAAACTATTGGATTTTTAATTTTTTTTTAAAGGGTATGGCACAGCTGAAATACCACAGTACTCTGAGGAGAGGTTTGTCAGTAGTGGTGCATGTTTCAGGTCACACAGGGAAGGGATGGAGCTGCTGTACAGGAGAAGTAGAAATTATTTTCACAGTTTGGTCAGGTGTTAACCTATATTACAGATCTCTGGCTATGTCCCAGACTCATGAGTTATTAGCCTATTTCTTTAATGAAAAATTCTTGTCCTTGTGATTGCAGAGCATGAAACAACACTCTGAAGAGTAACTTAGAGGGCAGAGCATCAGTGAGGCAAATGCCCTTTGAATAGGGGGCATGGCTACAAGCTGGGTCAATTATACTGGTCTGCAGGCAGGTGTGGAGAGAGGTGAAGCCTGGCAAGAGCCAAGGAAAAGAGGATAATTCAGAGTTGACTCTATCTCATTTGAACTGATTGTTTTTAACTAATTAATAACTCTGAACCAGGACCTTAGGAATATAATAAAACAAGCTTTCAGTGTCACACACATTCAGTCGAACCCTCATATTTTCAGAAAACTAAGAATGACTGGTGGTAGGTCTAGTATATGTTGGCTTGGTAATACGTTGGGAAACACTATTTTTGTTGTTGTTGTTGTTTTGGGGAATTGTCTTGTAGCATTCCGAATATGCAATTACTGACATTTGATAAATACTTTTATGGCTACATCCTTACAAGCTGTATTTAGTACCTTACAAGCTGTCTTTAGTATTTAAATTAACTTATTTTATTTCCTTTTTTAAAAAAAAATAAGTTAATGGGTTTTATTTTCCCCTAGAAATACTGTCTTTGTTCTTGTGTGTGTGTGCATATATATTGCTAATCTTTGGGTTGTGTAGATGTAATTGAGAGATGTCTGTGCCAAAAAGTCAATTAATAATTGCCTTATTTGGGGATTTGACCGGAATGCTACAGGAAGTGTCTTAATTTTTCTTTTCCCCTTGAGTGTGGGCAGTGAGAGGGGTTTCCAATTAGTGAAATTTATAGGCTTAGTTATGATTCATCTCCCAAAATCAGCTACATGAATTTGTATCATTAGTACTGGATGTTTTCCACTAAAATCTTATTAATTTCTGCTTAGTGTTTGGCAAGGATATTGTATTTGTTGTCCAGATGCGGTTTTTCAGCGTGGGCACTTGTTGAAGACCTTAAACCTTAAAAGTAACGCATCAGTTAGGACTTTACTTCCATTGACTTATATTGGACACTGAGTTGTATGGTTCTGCAAGTTAGATGACGATATTTTAGCAGAAATATGGTGGGAAGATGATACTTCATTGACAGTTAAAGGATTAAGTGTGTCGAGGTTTTTTTAGATGTGGAGCAAGTTTTATTTGACATAGTTTGAATGTGATTACATCATTTTATTATAACTTTACCTGAGTGGACAGTGGGGAATGTGTACTCTATATACTGAGCACTGCATGAACAAGAGGTGGCACACAGTTACTGCCTGAAAGAATTTCTTGTCTGTAGTAGGTCTCCTGGTCCTCTTTCTGACACTCAAAGTTAAATTCTAGATCTGCTGGCCGTGGTAGTGCTCAGGTAAAATTAAGTATCTGATAATGTGTTGATAGCATATGATAATTGACATTTGTGGATTAGTCTACTTTAATTAGCTAAATAAGGTTTCTAAAAGTGTTTTTTAAAATCAAAATTAGATATTTTTTGCTTTTTTTTTATAGGGTTGATAGTTAATTCTTTTAACTAGTTACAATTCCCCTTGGTTTTCTATTTAAAACCTCACTTTAGACAGTCCAGAAATTATCTAAAACATCTTCTCATCTGAGAGATGGTCAACTGCATGGGACTTACGTCATGGCTTTATTGTGAGTAGAAGCAACATTTAAATTTTCAAGTATAGATATGAAAGCTGAGATATGATAAAACTCACTTGCACTGTGAATGAGCCATGGTTTTGAGAAGCTTATTGCGATCCCTAACTTAAGCACAAAATTGTGTATGTTGCCTGGTAATAATCTTCACCTGTACAGCATCAGTAAGAATCACTCTGGGTATAGCTGAACCACATTGTACAAAATACCTATATTTAGAATATTGTTATGCTTCTTATTTCCGTTCATTGTGGGATGAAATGAATTGTGGATGAGAATAACATTTTTATCCGCTTAAATCCAAAGCGGTCTTTTATTCCTTGTAGAAGAATCATGCAAGTAAAGTCTTTCCTTGGAAAGTTTTCTCACCAACATCAAAACTCGCATCTTATCCTACTGCATAATACGTAGTAACAGAAAAATGTATTTCAAAGTCAGGCTCTTTGCTGATATAGAAACAAGAAAGAGATCTTTATACAAGAGCTGGGACAACAAGAAGCCTTCCAGCGGTGTGATGTGAACTGTCAAGTGGCCCATTTATAAGAACAATAGCACAGATTCAGATTGAAGGCAGAGGTTTTGCTGTCTGCAGAATAAATCTACCATAAAGATGGCGCTTGGAAGACCCCTCTGCAGGCAGCCTTCCCATGTCTTTTCTTGTCAGTTCTTGCTGTTCCTATAAAATGCTTAGGCAATGATACAGGGCAAGGTAGACGTTCTTGGTGCTTTTCTTGTTTAGGGTAATAGTTTGCATACTGAATCATCCTCCTCCAGTAAGTGGTTACTCATGTAAAATGGAACAGTTTTAGAAGTGATAGCATGCACATCCCATAGCGTTTGAGTTAGAACAACCTTCTAGCTATCCTGAAAAGATGAGTTCAGCTTTTGGGTAAAGGGAGAGATTGCATCCAAGACTTGCATGGGTATGTAAATCCCTGAGTTATCAAATTAAAAGCAAAAAAGATCTTTTCTTTCTACTCTCCATCTGCTTAGTTTTATATTCCTTTGCGTTTTCATTGTGTTTTGTTATAAGACTTAAACTGTTCTGACCATTGCGAACGTAACTAAACACTTCTCTTGGGAGGTAGAATTGGGATTTTCCCTTTCTCCCTTTCCAGAAGGAGTAACTGGAGTTAGGTGAGAAGTAGATAATTCATTAGTGAGTTGATGGTCTGCTTTAATATTTTAAGTGTGTTCATTCTTTGTTGCTACATTGTGAATAATTATCAGATCTGCAAAAAGTACTTTTCATACATGTTCTGCCTGGTTTAAGCTAAGTAAACTATTATACTTGGCAAATGCTACTGTTTTAGCCAGTGTTGGCTGTCTTTGATGCAAGACTTCCCCCTACCTCTGTTCTCCCAAAGCAGACTTATACATGAGGCAGCTGCTAAGGGGAAAGTATTGATATCATTGAGAGTGTTTAGAGCAGGAAACAAAATCAGAATGGGAAATCACACTCCAGAAGACAACAAGTAATTGTTCCTAATGGGGAGAAATAACCTAAAGCAGCTGTTTGTATTTGAAAGTATGGGCCTACAGAGGAATGCAGCTTTGTTACTGACTTAAACTTTCAGAAAGAATGCCTGGGTTGGAGGGACTGAGGATACATTGTGAATAATTTATGTAGAATGTCACTTCTGTTAAGTGGGGAGTTTAATAGCTAGCTCACCATAACACTTGCAGATAAATGGACCTGGGGAGAAAAATTCTGAAGCTTAAAACTGGCGCTTTTTTTCTTTTCAAGTGATCTTAGACATTGCTTAGTTGTGGCAACTGAAATAAATTGAATCCATGATACAGAAGGAATTACTGTGGTCCTTCAGCTTTGACCTCTAGAAGTGAGGCTACAGTTAGACTGTACAGAATCTATATTGTATTTACATATTGTCAATGTATTTGCCATCAATTTCAATGTATAAAAGACATTCTGGAGACTACATGACAAACGGATTCTCATCACTTGTTTAACCTTGGTCAAATGTTATTGCAAGTCCATTTTCTATAGTCTTTGTATTAGATGTGTGACCCACCATTATGCTTGTTAAACTTCATGATCCTGCTGAGTGTCAGGAACTATAAATGTAAAAAATAGTTATAAATAAAAAAATTATTATAAGTAAAAAAAAATGTTGCTGGCAACAAATGGGACAGGTGGGATGCAGCTGTCCCAGAGGGGGAAAGGATTCTGGGGCAGGAGTTAGCAGGGCTTATTGACAGGGTTTTAAATTAGATAAGAGGGGGATAGGGAGATAACTGGGCGTGTTAGGAACAAGCTCAAGGGAAGTGTGCCAAGGCTTGAAGGATGGTGGACTGGTGAGGGCTCTCCCTCTGCCACTTCGTTTGAGAGAAGGGAAAGATGTTTAGGAACTGTGGAAGCACCTGAGAAGGGTCTGGTAGGGAATGGAGCCCACGCTCACAAAAATGGTGTTGGATTCTTTAGATCATCACAAGTGCTTCTATACCAATGCATGCAGTGTGAGCAACAAACAGGGGGAGCTTGAGGCCATGATGCAGCACGAGAACTATGACACAGTAGCTATAACAGAGATGTGGTGGGATGCTTCACACAACTGGAGTGATGCAATCGATGGCTACAAGCTCTTCAGGAGGGATAGACAGGGAAGGAGAGGCGGTGGAGTGGCACTGTATGTAAGAGAATGCTCTGAGAGCTCAGAAATCAACTATAGTGATAACGGGGTTGAGAGTGTTTGGGTTAGGTTAAGGGCCAATACAGCAGATCTTGCTGTGGGAGTCTGCTATAGACCCCCCAACCAAAGCAGTGAGGTGGATGAAGTCTTCTATAAACAGTTGGGAGAAATCTCACTGTCAGTTGCCTTGTTCTTGTGGGGGACTTTAACCTCCCAGATATCTGCTGGGAACACAACACAGCAGAGGGAACAGTCCAGGAGGCTCCTGGAATGTGTGGAGGATAACTTCCTCACACGGCTGGTGAGTGAGCCGAGCAGGGAAGGTGCCCTCCTGGACCTGCTTCTGTGAACAGGGAAGGGCTTGTGGGGCAGGTAAAGGTTGGAGGCCGTCTAGGGTGCAGTGATCACGAGATGATTGAGTCTTCGATCCCTGGAAAAAGAGAGGGGTCAGTAAAACTGCCACCTTAGACTTCCAGAGGGCAAACTTTGACCTGTTCAAAAGACTGATTAACAAAATCCCTTGGGAGGCTGCCCTGAAGGACATGGGAGCCCAGGAAGGCTGGACATACTTCGAGAGAGAAGTCTTAAAGGAACAGGAGTGGGCTGTTCCCATGTCCTGAAAAACAAGCAGGTGGGGAAGGAGACGGCCTGGCTAAACAGGGACCTTTGGCTGGATCTCAAGAACAAAAGGAGAATCTATTGCCTTTGGAAGAGGGGCCAGGTCTCTCATGAAGACTATAAAGATGTAGTAAAGTTATGCAGGGAGAACATTAGGAGAGCCAAAGCACAGCTAGAGCTCAACTTGGCCACAGCTGTTAAAGATAACAAAAAATGTTTCTATAAATTCATTAACAGCAAAAGGAGGATTAGGGAAAATCTCCCTCCTTTACTGGATGCAGAGGGAAACATGGTAACTAAGGATGAGGAGAAGGCTGAGGTGCTCAACACCTACTTTGCCTCAGTCTTTAGCAGTGGAACTGGCTGTTCCCTGGACACCCAGCCTCATGAGCTGGGAGATGGGGACGGGAAGCAGATTGGGGCCAGCACAGTTGAAGAGGAGGAGGTCAGAGACCTGCTGCACCACGTGGATGCACACAGGTCTGTGGGTCCAGACGGGTTACAGCCAAGGGTGCTAAGGGAGTTGGCAGATGTGCTTGCCAAGCCATTGTCCATGATTTACCTGAAATCCCGTCTAACTGGGGAGATCCCATTGGACTGGAGGGTGGCAAATGTGACACCCATCTACAAGAGAGTCAGAAAGGACAATCCAGGAAACTATAGACCTGTCAGTCTGACCTTGGTGCCAGGGAAGGTCATGGAACCGGTCATCTTGGATGTCATTAAAAGTCATATAATGGACAACCAGGAGATCAGGCCTAGTCAGAATGGGTTTATGAAAGGCAGGTCCTGCCTGACAAACCTGATCTCCTTCTATGACAAATGACCTAACTATTGGATGAGGGAAAAGCTGAAGATATTGTCTACCTCAATTTTTGAAAAGCATTTGGCACAGTTCCCCATAGATTTCTCATAGAAAAACTGGCTGCCCATGGGCTGGATGTGCGAACACTCTGCTGGGTCAAACACTAGCTGGATGGATGGTACAAGAGAGTGGTGGTCAGTGGAGCTAAAATCCAGTTGGCAGCTGGTCACAAGTGGTGTTCCTCAGGGCTTGGTGTTAGAACCATTTCTGTTCAATATCTTTGCTGATGATCTTTATAAGGACATAGAGTGTATCATCAGTAAGTTCGCAGATGATGCCAAGTTAAATGGGAGTGTCGATCTGCATGAGGCCAGGGAGGCTCTACAGAGAGATTTGGGTAGATTGGATCAGTGGCCAATGTTAACAGGATGACCTTCAACAAGGCCAAATGCCAGGTCCTGCACTTGGGCCACAACAACCCCCTGCATGGCTACAGGCCTGGGGAGGTGTGGCTGGAGAGCTGTGTGGAAGAAAAGGATCTGGAGTTTCTAACTGACAAACAGCTGAATATGAGCCAGCAGTGTGCCCAGGTGGCCAAGAAAGGCAATGGCATCCTGGCTTGTATTAGCTATAGTGTGACCAGCAGAAGTAGGGAGGTGATAGTCTCCCTGTGCTCTGCACTGGTGAGGCCACACCTGGAGTACTGTGTCCAGTTTTGGGCACCTCAATACAAGAAAGATACCGAGATGCTGAAGCGAGTGCAGAGGAGGGCAACAAAGCTGGTGAAGGACCTGGAGAACAAATCCTATGAGGAGAGATTGGAGGATCTGGGACTGTTCAGTTTGAGGAAGAGAAGGTTGAGGGCAGACCTCATCACTCTCTACAGCTACCTGAAAGGACATTGTAGAGAGGTTGGTGCTGGTCTATTC
>NW_020799097.1:109295855-109357964 GCF_003259725.1 Athene cunicularia | reverse complement strand
CTTTTATTTATTTATATATATATATATATATATATATATATAAAAATTGCATTAACTGGATTTATTTCTTTTTATTGTAAATAGAAGCCTTTGATGCAAAAAAAAAAAAGGTGTTCTGCTATGTTAAGGTAGGTTCATAAATAGGATAATGTATCTTCTGTTGTTCAAGATGTGTTTAACTCATCCACATGATAAAAGAATAAGTGCTAACCCGTCCTTTTATAATGTGAGATACCTTGGTGGTGCTGGAAGATTTGATGCTATTACAAATTTCACCATGGCAAATATGTACAAACAAGACTGTTCCTGTGTTATTTTTCTTTTATTTTTTAAAGTATTTCCAGAAGCTTCTAAATAATAGAAAAACCTTTTAAAAAGTACTAATACAAAATAGTTTTAAAACAAATATAAGGTTAAGTACTAATTGCTGTTTACATACACGTGCCCTTGCCCCTCACACTTATTTCAGTTACTATAGTGACCAATTAATAAGTCACTGGATTTAGATTTTGTGTGTGTGTTACTGGCAAATATAGACATGATGATTACAAAAGCTGCAGCTAGGTGTTCAAGACAAGAAAAGGTGGTGTGAGAGATACTACTGACACCTGAAAGTCATTACAGTATAATTCACTTAGCTCTGGTTTAAGAACTTATGAAATAACTTGGTTTATCTATAGGCTTTATCTGCCTGGCCTAGGAAAGTGGCTCCCTTTTATGAAATATTTTTTATTTTTAATAAATTAGATGCTAAGCTTTACACAAGAAATAACCATTTATCTCAGAGATATGAGTTTAAATAGCAAACTGCTCTCATTACTAAGTACGTACTAGTTCTTGCTTACAAAGCCTGTGTGTTTCAAGAAATTGTAGGCGATTACTAATGGTTTGATGTTACACCTTCTCCCAGGTAGCTCTGTTAAAGAGAATCAGTACCCCATTCAAAGGCTGAAACTATGTATATATTATAAAGGTTTGTATATACATGCATAATTATAGTAAAATTAACCAAAAAGCTTTCATTTCAGTGGGCTAGAAACAAAAATAACTGAAGAGCTGCGAGTCCTTGTAGGGCCCCTCCATTGTCAGTTGGTATTTGAACAGTACTCAGAGACTTTAGGGCTTAGTGCTAATACGTGGTTACTGAAACAGCAGAGGTATGTATTAATACTCAAACTTTGAATAAAACCTGCCTACACTCAGCACCAGGGAATCTTGCTGTATCACCACTATTTGTTACAAAGTGATTTGGATGAGTAGACTGCACTGCTGATTTACTCAGTCTTGGAATCGATTTGTTGGTGGAACTTGGCAGAAATTTTAAACCCAGCTATTTTTTAATATTACTCTTCACTCATCACTGCCGGTGAAGTAAGATAGGCTTTTCCAATTAAATATTTTAAATACCTGTTACTCATAATCAGAGAGCATTTCATCATAATTTGTTTTGTATAGGCTATCACAAGTGAATTACAGAGCTTTCATCAACAGAGTACGTTGGACTTCGTAACTGAGACAGCTAGAGAATGTACAGAGGTATTTTTGCTGTGTTTTCAAGAGATATAATACTTCTGATTTAAAAACAATGAACTTAATTACCATATGTGTAAATTAATGCAGAACTAATTTATAATAGAATTTTTCTTAAAAGTAATGATGGCTTTAACGTGCAAGTAGTTAATGAGCACAAGTTTCTTCATAAGAAACCCTTAAAGTTGGTTGAAATGGTACCTTTGTAATGTTGGGGAAGAGAGAATTTTGGCCTGGGAGTTAAGGGTTGCTATCCAGTTGTTATACTGCAACAATGAAAGCAGAAAGAAACTTAGGAGGTTTTGAGTCTGTTAGGGAAGGCATGCTGATAGCAAACATTCTTGACTAAGTCCATTAGCTAACTAATCATAGTGAGAACGCACTTGGAGTGCTGCATCCAGTTCTGTGATCCCTATTACCAAGAAACACATGGTTAGAACAGGTCCAGAAGAGGCCACAAAAATGGTCAGAGGGCTGTAGCACTTCCCCGGTGAGGACAGGCTGAAAGGGTTGGGGTTGTTCAACCTGAAGGAGAGAGGTCTCCAGGGAGACCTTATAGCGGCCTTCCAGTACTTAAAGGGGGCTACAGAAAAGATGGGGAGGGCTTTTTACAAGGGCATATTGTGACAGTACAAGAGGTACTGGCTTTAAACTGAAAGAAGGTAGATTTAGATTAGATGTAGGGGAGAAATTCTTTTCTGTGAGGGTGGTGAGGCACTGGAACAGGTTTCCCAGAGAAGCTGTGGTTGTCCCCTCCCTGTCAGTGTTCAAGGCCAGGTTGGACGGGGGAGCAACATGGTCTAGTGGAAGGTGTCTCTGCCTGTGTCAGGGTGATTGGACTATATCTTTAAAAGTCCCTTCCAACCCAAATTATTCTATGATTTCCAGAAAGGATTAGGCAGCAGGAATGATGATGTCATGTTGCCCACTACTGTGTTAGCATAATAATCCTTTGTTAGTTTGTTTTGTGTCCCCCTGCTAGATATCATTCCTGTGCTTTCCAGGTTGTCACTAAGTACTGTGCTTAATAATTGACACTTGGTTTGTTTTTACATGCAGAATGGCCCTCTCAAGCAGACTCGGTAGCTGTTTTCATCTCACTTTGCTGACCATACCGGTTTTGTACAGCCTCACGAAAACTGCGAGTTACTTTAAAGCAGTTATGTTTTGCTGTGTTTAAATTGCAGATTTGTGATGCCTTTGTGGAAATTGAGTGTGGGCATTGAGCTATAAGATTATCCTCTATGAGAACAGACACCAGAACAACTTTTTAGCTAAATGAGGGATCACAAATTACTTGTTTGTCAAGTTTAAATTGAAAAGTGCTTAAATTCATGGGTAAGGGCAAAAATAAGTAGCCTTACAAAAAGTGGAATTTAATGATCAGCAGTGTGATGGACAGTGATTCACATTTCTCATTATTTTTATACCATTTTTTTTCTTGGAAATTATAAGGCTTTCAATCTGAGGGTGTTTTTAGAGGTAAAATCTTTTAACTGCTTGTTAATCTCTAACAGTGAGCATGTCTCTCTCTTTTCTTCCCTTCATGCCAATTATGTTATGCTCCTTTGGTTGAAACTGTTACAGGAGAAGCCTATGGTTGTTTTCTAAGTAGATGGAGGAGGGGAAAGAATTTTCTTTAAGATGGCAGGTTTGTACTCACATCTGTAAAAACTGATTGCTCTGGGGACCAGCAGCTGGCTTTGGTGCACAAAATGCCTTACACAGCAGATCCATTTGTGTTGCTGGGGGATTTGACTTCTCTCAGGTCAGTTCTAAGCTTTCCTGTTGATTTGAGTAGCTTTGTGTCTGTGCATCCTTTTATGATTCCTTACTTTAAGAAACCTCTTTGCTGTGTCTTGGCATGCTTGTGTGTCAGAACGGAGTGTAGCAGGGAGATGCTCTAACTGTTATAATTTAGCCACCTCAGGTACCAAAAGCTTCTAGCCATGACAGCATGGATCTCTGCATGATTAATTTACTTCTACCCTTATAAGCTTTGTAATGCTGCAGTCAGGCTTGTCAGCAAGTTTATTTGTTTCTTCCTTTTGTGGAATCTGGGGCTTACAATGCTGTCTTTGCTATAGTAAGATGGGTCATGTTAATAAGAACAAGAAGGATGTAAAATAGCTTAAGTTTGAGGAATTGACATTGGAGCTGTAATGATGCATCTGTCTGAACCTTGGTGGTAGGTGGGAGCAAAGGAATTTTGTAGTTTCGAACTGGGCTACACTGGCTACTGTAAAACAGATAGACTGATGTGACCAGCTTGTGTTCTAGAACATGGAGTTCTCTTTCTTCATGCATGGTCATGTAGTCTTCAGGGAGACATGGGGGTTTTTTAAACCCAAGGGTCTTATCACTAATATCTGAGTATTATTTAGAAGGATCGTCACTTTGCAAACAGCTGCTTAGCTAGACTGGGAAAAAGCAAATGTTGGTTTTCTTCCATATTTACAAACTTGGAGATGCATAATAGTTAATTTTCAAATGCAATTGTGAGATTCCTGTTCATGATTACTTCTTAAGAAGTATAACAGCATAAATAGAAGACCACAAATTCAGTGTATTTAATGTTCCACAAAAATCTTTCAAAGTTCTGAATTCCAGGTAGTCCAAGAAATCCTCAAGCTAAAATCCTGGTTTAGATTCTTAAGGTAGACACTGTGTGCATATTTACAGTTTGGTCATATGCTTCTCTGTTCTGTATGCTTGAAGGAAATTAATTTTTTGTGTACTTACCATTTGATGTTTGAGAAGACAGGCATTGGACAAACAGGAAAGAAATGTAGTCCTAGTTTTCTTAGGTATTCTTGGGAGCTACATTCTGGACTATTTCTGTTAAGTATTTTTAAAGTAAGGAATGAAACAATCTGTCTTCTTCCAATGAAGATTTTTTTTTTTTTTTTTACAACCAAAAGCATTGGATTTTTTCTTTTTTTTTCTGAAACTGAAAAATCCCTGGAAAAAATGCACCCTCTGCAGTTCTGATTTAACAATGAGTGCTGTGTAGCTGGGCATCTGCTTTCTCATTCAGTCCCACGAAAGGCATTGGTAAGGCTATTTCCTACATATCTCAAAAAAGCTGAATGCCAGAATATGATGTTAGAAATAACTTATTGAGGATGTTCCTCTGTATTCCTTTACTTTCTATATAAAAAAATGTTATTTCTGTGGAGCTATTCCTGTCATTGTGGGCAAAATACTAGTTTAGTCATGCAGTCTGTACAGACTTGTTTGTTTCTGATTTTTTTTTTATTGAAAGGGAAAAAAATATTTTCATAGAAAGCTGCCCAGTTGCTTGTTTCCCAAATTCAGAAATTTAATAGCTGTGAGCAAGATAAAAACATGTCTAGATTGGATCCTTCCAAGAAAAAAACCCACACCTCCCTCTTAAAAAATATTATTGCATTAAAACAATATAGAATAACTTATAGAAACTGTGTTGAACTACTACTAATAATCACAAAATCAAAATATGCTTAAAGGTTTTATCACAATGAAGGTAATAAGTAGCAGAACTTGAATTTGCATGGCAACAAGCTCAGTATTATTCTTACTTTTACTTTCTTAGGTGATGTGAAAGTAAACCAGTTTTTTAGAAATATTAGTACTTTGTCTTAAAATGGGATTAACAGACTCAATCAGTATGGAGAAATAGTCTGATTTCAGCTGCACCACGAGAATACTGATCTTTACTGGATCAGACGTGGAGTTTTCCAGACTGACTCCTGTTTCAGGCCCTTGGCTGCTATGCTTGCCATGTAGCTACTGGAAGTTTTCTTGCATTAAAGGCTGGCTGTTCGCTGCCATGTTTTTAAATGACACATTGGCTAACCACAGAAAATTGTGGTTGATGGATTTTTATTATGTTCCCTCACACTTTTATTCTTAGTGGTAAGTTATCAAAGAAAGGTCTTCTTGACTTTTAATTCCTGATGTACAGCTGCAGTGAGATTGGAATGTATCTGTCTATGAGTTATTTTTAACTACTTGTCAGTGACTTTCAAGCCAAAACATTGTATTGATAAAACAGGAATTTATTATTAAAAATAGTGAAATTCCTTTTACATTTCTTCATTATCAGGAAGTATTTATTTCAAGAAAACTATAATTAAGGTTTTCTGCAATGAAGAATTAACAGAAAGTCTGAAGAGGGGAAACCCAGAGTAGTTGTGTTGGTTTTCTGTGTGTTCTCTATATAGCCTGGCTGGAAAATAAAGGATGCTTCAAGTTAACAACATCACTTAGTGAGTGTTTCCAAGAGACTTGAATTGTGGGTTTTTCAGTATTTTTGTCTATTATACTCATGTCTCCCCTGTTTCACTTGATGTTTCCAATTCGCAAACAAAACTTGAAGGAGAAATGTTGGGAGGATGATCTCAGGATTGTAGGTGGAGCTTTTCAGGAACGCATTACTCTTTTCTCAAACAGCTCAGAGTCTGGTTGCAGCTTCATTCCCATTTGACTGTAAAGTCATGAAAACTCAAGCTGGTGCCAGAAGTAATTAGCCACTGATGGTAGCCACAGTGATTTTTCTGTAGCAACTGCCTTCAGACTGTTTTGCCTCAGTCAAGTGCAAAAAGCAGGATGAATAAAGGTAGAAATAAATTTTAAGGTAATAATCAGATTTAAGGTTAAAGTATGACAGTATCATTTTGGGAAGCTTCCTTGTCTTCCCTGTCAGCGCTCTTTGTTAATAGTGTGTATTAAAGGATGTACTAGAATATTAGTGATGTACAGTGTGGTGGGGGAGGAGGTGGCACCCTCAAATTCACATTAGATACTTGGAAAAATGAGCTTTTCTTTCTGGTATCAAATCTGATTTCCCACAAATGTCTTGCTTCCTATGCTTGCTTTTCTTTATAAACACATCCTATTCTGTTCTGATAAATATGCCTACAAATAGGCAAAATTAGTTTACTCACTGGTATGAGGTGAGGGATATTTTAAACATAGAAAAAAAGTATAAGTTTTTCCCCTTCCCATTCCCATGCAGTGAGCAGATGCAATTTTGGCAAAAAAATGTTTCAAAGACAGATAGTTAAGGCTAAACAGATTATAATCCCCTCTGCATAATACCTTGAGTTTGTTACAGCATTAGTGCTGATTATACTACCCACTAACTGATTAATTATCAATGAGCCAGGCTAAATATCTCAGGTGATCGTAGGAAAGGGTGCACTGTAAAGATGAAAGGGTGTATTGTGAGGGATTCTCTGCAGAGCTGCTCTCAAAGAGAATGAAAACAGAAATCAAGCCATTCTGAGGGAACTCTTCTTGATGACAAGTAGGAGAGATAGCATGGACTACGAGGGCAAAGAAGCTTGTGCAAAATTCATTTTCAACAAATCTAGAAGGTAAAAACTGCAGAAGATTTAAGTATAGATTTTGAAAGAAGAAAGTTGCACATTACAGCTAGTAGATAGATTTTATGCCCATGAGCTTCTGTGACAGGTCTTCTTCAGTAACTCTCAAGATAACTGCAGCAAATTAGATGCTACAAATATATATAGTTAATTGAAGAGTGCTTGGGAAATGTTGATTCCTAGCATTCAGTACAGTTTGTAATGTAACTTCAGTATTTTGCGTTGCCAAAATTCAAAACCCGTTTTCTATCTCTTGTGGTGTGTGGCAAGTAGCCTTTCAAGTGATAGAGGTTCAAGTGGATAAAGCCTATTAACTTACAGGTTTGTAGGGATGGTGGAGAAAGAAAAGTATGAACATACTGTAGAATAAGGATTGTAAAATAGATCCAGACATGGCTGACTACTCTTGAGTTGACCGTTAACGAGGCATTCTTGCAGTTACCTCAGGTAGAAACTGAGAATTCTGAATTGTCACTGAAACATCTGTAACAAGTTCTGAAGGCTAACAGTGTCTGGAAATCGCTCTTACACAGCTGGCTTTGAGAGGAAGGTTTTCTGAGTCATTACATTTAGGGCCTTGGAGTAAAGTGTTCTGATTTTTTTTTTTTTTTTCCCAAAAACACTTAATTCTGGATTGTAAGCCTGCTTACGAATGAACTTGAGCAATCTCTTTTTGGTGGTCATCTTATGTTTTTGATTATTAAATATGCAAAGGCATACAGAAGTTCAGTACTGTGGATTTCTCTATTCATTAAGGCTTTTTAAGAACTTGAAATATATAGCAGTCTTTCAGCTACTCAGTGCCAGGGAAGAATAGACATTATCCAATTTCCTAATACCAGTAGTTGTATTAGTTTTATGGTGTTTAGAAGTACAACTTAAGA
This sequence comes from Athene cunicularia, assembly GCF_003259725.1. Taxonomy (NCBI): domain Eukaryota; kingdom Metazoa; phylum Chordata; class Aves; order Strigiformes; family Strigidae; genus Athene; species Athene cunicularia. The sequence continues at coordinate 109,350,181 of NW_020799097.1, read as the reverse complement.
GCTTTGAGGCAAGTGCATAAATGGACTCCTCTTTACTGTCTTGGGAAAAATAATTCTTAACTGCATTGCAAAGAATACATGAAATGCTGTGAAGTTGTTCTAAACCAGCTTTGCTTACATCAGTATTCCTCAGTGAGATTCCTTAGTACAAGTTCTGGTTTTAGAACTGTGTGATTCAGTTGATTTCAGAGCAGTCATTCCTAACTTTTCATTTCTGTAAGTCATACCTTAGAGAAGTCTTTCATGGGACAGGGAGGATTTGTAGGGAAAGAATACTCCTTTAGAATCCCACAGATCAGTTGCAGTTGAACAAAAAGGTAATATTATGAAAGATAAACTTTATTTTTACATTTCCAGTAGGTATCACTTGCATTCACAGTGTGTTGGGGAATGGATTCTCTTAGTGCATGTTACTCTCAGGAACCATTTTCCCTATCTTGCTCAGTGTATTTAGAGCAGTGAAAATGATGAAGACTAGCTGCAGGTGACCTGCCTCAGAAAGTAAATTATTAGTTGCTTTGAAAGGTATTCTGATTTCCAATGCATTGTTGACTTTAACATTACCAAGGCTACATGTTAGTTATAGGGTTTTTTTCCCTCTTTATTTTTCGACATGGAGTAGAAATGCATCAAAATGTTGGTGAGGTGATGATTACCAATGTGTCTGTGTGTGGGGAAAATAAAAAATTTGGCTCAGATTCATTTCACTTCCTGTGTTTATTCCAAAGTAGCTACTCCCTTATTTTCTACTATTTGACTTTAGTGTTAGCCAGTGAATCCAGTTTCCCATTTCTGTATTCCAGTATTCATTATTCCACTAGGAGCGATGGGGTGGTTGTGGAGAGGGGGCGTGGGGAAAGATCTTAATGGTTTTTATGGTTCATTTAAGCAGGAGTTTGAGGAACAAAAAGAAATACTGTATCTATATGAGACACCAGAAGTCTAGGAGCCCTATCAGAAGGTGTGAATGCAGACCTTGGAGACATGAGGGCAGCTGTGTAGTACACCAGTTTGTGAAGAGTATCTAAAGTCAGGGTTATGGGAGGGAGTGCCCATGGAAAAGTACCCTTCAAAGGCACTCCAGTCATTCTTCCTTCTGTTTTCTAAGTGTGGCCTGAAAAAAGGTGCGTGTAGAAATCTTAATCTTGTAGTATTGCAGTTGTGGCAGGGAATTCTGCTGACATAATGGTGGAGGAACTAGAAGTCACTTTCCCCTTTTTCTTTCTTAGCTTTAGTTTGAGCATCTGTGTGAGAAGAATTAGACAGGTAGCCTACTATGCACGCAGTACACCGTCTCATAGCATTTGGTACCAAGGCACAGGAGATCTGATATTCATACTACCTGCACTGAAGGAATGTGTTCCGTTGTACACCATAATCTTTTTTGGTACAAGGGATTTTGGAGTTACCAGATAAGATTAGTGCCTCATGTACTAAAAAACTCTCTACAATGGTTTAATTATTGTAAATTTTACATATTTACATATAAATATCTGTCTGTAAATAAATACATAAGCTCATGCATTGGTATATAGAAAGATAGCATGGAAAAGCTAAAATATAGATTTTCTTTTTCAAACCTATCATGTGGATCCTGAACTGAGTTTCAGGGTTTAGTTCTTATTTTGTTGAGCATAATGAGGAATAAAATTGACAACAGTCATAATTAGAGAGTTATTAATCCTTGCTAAAGAGTTAAAGCTCCACATTTCTGCAACCCTTTTCACTCATTGCTAAAGTTGACTTCAGAATAGTATGGATAACACAAAATACTAAGTAACACAAACACTTTGCATGTCATTCATAGGAAAAGGTATGTAAGTGTTAGAACAAATTAGTATTCATTAAAGAGTTAAAGCTCTTTTTTAAAAAAAAATCTAAATTATGTAGTGAATTAAGAGGGTTTGAGTGCTCTTCTTTCCCTCACTCCAAGGCCACTTTGAAGATGCTGAACACTGCTGTGTTTCCTTGGATTGGAAGATGAGAGCATGGTAGTTTGGGATGTAAATAACCATGATATTTGTGGCAGAAAGCATGGGACACTGGTTCGGCTGGGGATGTGGCATGCTCCTTTATAGCCAAGTAATATCAAATAGTTAATATGGCTGAAATAGAACAGGGACTCTCAATTTGTCAGCATACTTAAATTCTCTATCAAAATGAAATCAATATAGATGTTTTTGAGATGTGTAATGGTTTATCTGTTCGTGCTCTGCACATTTCTGTGTAGGAGTACAGTATTTTGCATGACTTGCTGTTAGGATTTCTGAATGACTGTGAAGTGGTTATACTGCTTAGGCCACTTGTAGACCTTTCTGCAGGGATAGCAAAGCATTTACAAAGCTATTCTGAGCACAGATACTAGTGAATGAAAACATTTTTAATACCAGATTTTGTTGAAGTCTGATTACTATTTCCCTTCAAATTCTACTTCTGATTAGAAAAAATGGTGATTTTTATTGCTGATTTTTCTGCCTGAGATGCCTTGAGAATTTTTCTTAATTCATCCACTCCTGTAAGGTAGATAACCTTGATTGAAAATTGTTTTAGGACGAAGGTAAAATGTATTGTCTATTCTTTCAATGCTGTGTCTTGCAATGTTTGAGAGTATTTGAGTGTCACTGAGCATACAATAAAGGTAATCTATCTGATTCTGTGAATTACCATTAAAAACAATTCCTTTAGTTCAGTCTGTTAGAAAAATCTTCTATTTTAGATATAAGAACTGGTCAGAATAGAGAAATAAATACCTTGTGGTGACAATGAGCTGCATGTACCATTGTGGTTCCTTTGTGCTTTTTGGCATCAGAAGCTATGTGAAGGGAAGGGAGAAATAAGACAGACAAACCTTTCTGGTGACACAAGTTACTTCAGGTAGTGAAAGCTAGAGCAGAGGCAGTGCTTCATCACTGGACATTGAAGCGTAGATGAAACTGTGTTTGTAAATGTCAGTAAGAAAACAGATGGCAAGAGGACACAGTTAAGTATTGAACTGAAACTGTGCTTGTAGACAGACTGATTCTGAACTGGACGCCTTGTCCCTCTAAACTTTCTTGGAGCAGAGTTAATATGCAAAGTTCAACCAGCAAGAAAAAAGCAAACATCATGTTAGTAGCAATTGTGCAGGGAGTAAAAAGCACATCAAGGAAATGTAATTGTGCAACTGCATAGAGTTACATTGCATCTACATTAGTGCAGCATAGTTCAATGTGTCACCTCAAAGACATTAGAGTTCAGAAAAACAAAATGCAGAGAAGAGATATAAGGTATTGTCTGTTTTCTGTTTCTTACAGAGAAAGTAGTAAAGGGCATCAAAGAAAACTGAGGTAAAAGCTTGAAAGAAAAAGTATTCTCTTTTCTAGTAACCTGTGAAACCTGGTATCTTGCCTTGTCATCATGTACCTTGTGACTACAAAATATACATCTTGGTTTGTGTAGTGGTTAGAGAAGTTCTTGAAATAAAAGTTTTGTCTACATTTATGAAAAACAAAGGTATTAGTGAGCACCAGTCACAGTTTTGAAATTGTGGGGTGTCAAAAAGATGTGGTCATGGGGAAGTACTGCTCTGCAGGTATTTATGAGTACTGATATTTTCTTCAGTCACTTTAACCACTGCAGGAGATGTGATGCCAAGTTTTGATGCACCTTTAGGCCTGAGTCACACTGTTGGGCTCTGAACTGATTTCAGCATACTGAGCCTGTATCTGGGCTGGTATCTGAATTTTGTCACAAGTGTTTCCTGATATACTTGGAAGTTTCAGGTGTGATTTTTTTTTTTTTTTTTTTTTTTTTTTTTTTTTTTTTATTTTTTTAATTTTTTCTCCTGAAACCGTTAACTGTAACTCTTACTGTCTGTTAAATTCTTCAAAGAGGGGGGCTCCTTTTCTCTTCTTACATGGACAGACTGAACCTGAGAGAACCTGAGAAGTTCATCTTAAATATTCCATACTGTTGTGGGACCCTACCGATTGCTTGTATGTTGGTGTGCATTTGATATTTTCATTGCTTTTTACCTCTTTTGTTATACATTTTTTGAATGATGTAATTATTTTGGTGCTTCAGCAGAGCAGTTCCATTGAGAACGTGAGAAATGGAGAAGGCAGAAAGAAATATTCTTAATAGACTTCTGAAAGGGAGAGGGAGAACGGTTGACCAGATATTGTAGCTGATCATTGTCAAAAAGTCATTGCTGGAGTTAATGAAAGGGAAAACAGGAAAGAGAACCAGTGTAGACTGATGTGTCTCAGGTGTCTTGTGGATTTCTGCATTTTAGATTTCAGAAAATAACTTCTGGTATACAATAAAATAGTCTGTGGACCATAGGTTTTTGGTTTTTTCTTCTTAAAGAAGTATTAAAGGGCATTTTAAAAACAGGCAGCAAAAGGGATTTTGCTATTGTTTGATAGTTGAAGCGAGATGAAAGGCAAGTATTTCTGTGAAGATGAGATCTCTGACATTTCAAATGTTTTGATAATTTTTGTATAGGAAGAACAGCTATTCATTTTGTGCAGCTATTATTATTGTAATATTGGGCTGTGTCTTACTTTATCTCTATTTTTATATATTCATTACCAAAAATCTCCCTTAGAATTTTCTTAAGTAGAGAATAAATGACAATTTTGTGGAATAGGAGTTTAGGAGTGATAGAAGAGTGTGATCCAAGAACAAAATCAAGCAGAACTGCCTATTTCTTGATTACTTAGATACTACACATCATAACCTGAACATAATTTTTCTCTGCAAGTCTCAGCATCTGTGTCCCAAGAATCATGATGGTGATGCCTCACTGAAAATACAAAACAATCAAGGTTTATCCCTAAGATGTCTGTGGAAGTAGATAAAACATAGCTGTAACTGCAGTTATGGCCTGTGGCATTGTTTTGAACAAAACCCCCCTTAGTTTTCAGGTAGATCATTTGGAGGGACTTAAATAAAGTTGTGCTGCTTACTTGGGAAGCAAGGATGATTCTTTTAAAAAAAAGCATTAAGGATCAGACTTGGCAGATAAATTTTGTCCCTATTCAAAGTAAATAAGTGATTTGGGAGGTGATGAGGGAAGAAAGGAAGAAAAGACCAAAAGTTTTATTTCTTTAAAGATCATTTCTACACAATGGGAAAATCTTCATAATCAAACAGACCCAAACTATGTCAGTGTTTACTGGTGGGGAAATCCTTTCTCTAATATATTACAGTCAGTTGTTAAGAAATTAACTAAAATATAGGTAGAGATAAATGGAGAGTGAGCAGAACTTCTTTGAGGAAGTTCACTACATATGTGGAGTTGCTTGGAGACATGAACTCAACATTGCAGACAGTTGCTACCAGTATGTTATGACAACCTTGACCTCTTGAGTCCTGGTGATCCCCTCGCCCTCAGAGCTCTCTATTGCATATATAAATGAGTTAAATTTGCTCCGTTAAGATATGAAAATGAGTCAGTAAATGTAGGTTTGCTGTGTCCCATCCAAGTAGAGAGTTTAGTAGATACCTTTTCCTCAGACTAGGTTTGCTTTGAAAAATTAAAAGAAGCTATGAATGCGCAGTAAATACAGGATGTTTGCCCTTATTTGTTTCTGGATTTTGCTGATTTAATCTTGGAATAGCAGTTATAGGAGTAGCCAGCAGCTTCTGGCATTCTGACTTCTCTAAAAGAGCAGATACTGCATTTAATCTTCAACTACTTTTTTAGAGCAGTCTAAATAAAAGAAAAATTCTGACTAGGCTCTGCATGATTCCAAAGCTATTGTAATATACTTTCTTAAGAAATTGAGATACATTATGTATCCCTTTTCTTGTATGTGTTTCATGAACACTGGTAGTACAGTACTTAGACATTTTACTTACAGAATCACAGAATCATCTAGGTTGGAAAAGACCTTGAAGATCACCCAGTCCAACCATTGACCTAACACTGACAGTTCCCAACTACACCAGATCCCTCAGCACTATGTCAACCCAACTCTTAAACACCTCCAGGGATGGGGACTCCATCACCTCCCTGGGCAGCCCATTCCAATGCCTAACAACCCCTTCTGGAAAGAAATGCTTCCTCATATCCATCCTAAACCTTCCCTGGTGCAACTTGAGGCCACTCCCTCTTGTCCTATCCCTTATTTCTAGGTTAAAGAGACTCATCCCCAGCTCTCTGCAACCTCATTTCAGGCAGCTGTAGAGGGTGATGAGGTCTCCCCTCAGCCTCCTCTTCTCCAGACTAAACACCCCCAGTTCCCTCAGCTACTCCTTATAAGACATGTCCTCCAGACCCTTTAGCAGAGACAATATTTTAATGTAATGGAAACTGAATTCAGAGGTCTGGGAATTAAGAGTGTGCCAACTTCATTGAAACCTTATGGATTTCTTGGTGTAAGACAAAACACATGGGGAGGACATGAAAGCAGGGTAAACCTTCCTGAATAGTTGCCTTTTTTTTTTTTCCTTCTTTCCTTCTACTTTTACTAGACCAATGGAAGTGTTTTTGAGATAAATTTCTTGGCAAGGTGGTAAAATATGAACAATTGGGTATATTCCTACCCAGATGTAGCAACCATACCACAGTATTCCAGGACTGGAGTAACTTGATTGAATTCAAACTGTATTTCTCAGAATAATGATTAAAAATCCTGTCAAATAGCACTTCTTTATATATTTATCAAACTAAAGCTGTGAGGCCAAGATAACTCCCCCGTTTCCTACTGGAATTAAAATAGGTGAGACAAAATCTCCTAAAGTAGTCTGGTGGTGCGTGGTATTGTGCAGCTTCTCCAGCCCAGTGCCAGAGCTGCAGTTTCTTCTGAATTGGTTTTGACTAGTTGGGATTTATCTAGCTATGAACTGAATTTTTAAAGAAGTCATCTTGTAAACAGGAGACTTGTAATGAATCTCTAATACTTGTGTGAAAAATAGTGATTATCCCAAGGACCCCTACAGTATAACACTGGAATTTAGTCTTGCTAGAATTTGATAAACTAAGTGTTGAACTAAAGAGATATGTGGTCTCAAAAAAATAAAAAGGCAAAGATGGGAACACCTTTGAGCCAAAGCTTTCCAAAGAAAAAAACATTACTTACCAAGACATCATAGAAATTAGAAGTGGTTAAAATTTCATCTAATATACTGTCCAAAGCCTACATGATGCTTCAGTATACAGTATCGACTATAGTGTTATCAAAATACTAGACCTCCTTAATAACAAGAAAAAAAAAAAAAACAAAAACAGCTTGAGTATGCAATACAGGGAGTAAATAAAAGAGCAGTTTATGCCAGTGGTTCTCAACCTGTGGTCAGTGGACCCTTGGGGAGCCATGATGTCATCACAGTGAGGTCCATGAAGGCTTAAAGCAGGTGTGGGGAACATCCAGCCCAGAAACATTTGATCTGGCCTGCAGAAAGCACTTTGCCTCCTCTTCCCACAGCTCCCTCTCCTCAGTGCTCCTCATACTCAAGCTCAACCCCCCCACCCCCCAGCCTGCCCTGACACACTAGTATATTCAGTGCTAGTATAGTTGGTGGGACCCACTTCAACTAGGTGGTTTTTCTCTTAAAGACATTTTGTTTATTGCAGTGGTTTCCTTTAGGGCAACAATGGGGCTGAAGTCTGTTCCTCCAAGTTGTGGTCCTGGACCCATAAACAAAAACATATGGTGACTGAACACAGAAAAACAAGGGTGGCGGTGAGAATTGTAAAATCTTTTCATCAATTTTTAATGTAAAAATTGGCATAAAATTCAGGATTAGCATATTAAATACCATGAATGGGCCATTTGAGCAAGAAGAGTGTTGATGATATTATTTTAAACTCATATGCAATCACTGCAATAAAGATATTATGAGTTAACATGACGATATGATAAGATATTATGAGTTAGCATGAACAGATTAACTTATTTCCTCTTCTCTCCAAATTTGAAGACCCTTCATGAGAAAACTGAAATAAATATTTGATGCAGTCTAGTGCTTTAAGTCTCGAGTTAAGTCTTGGTGGTCCACAGCCTCAAAAGGTATTTAAAAGGGGCCTGTGGTGAAGGGAAGGTTGAGAACCCCTGGTTTATGCTACAGTTACGGAAGGCTCACATTACCACATATATGCTTTGAAAATATAAAATGTCTTACTCTAGAAATGCAGAATTAAACAAAACTTAAGATGCATAAAATTGAGACTAGACTTCATTTCAGAGAAAGGCTAATAAAGAATGACAAATTTTATTGGAGTACAGCAGCTAAATTGCAGGGGGTGGTTGGAAATCCACAAGAGATACCTGAATGAACACAGCTTCAGGGTGAGACAAGTGCAGTGCAGACCCTGTGCTTGTAGTCACTTAAGATGAAGTACTTAAATGAAGATATAACCATACTACACAGTCTAATACAAAAATTGTAGGTTTTGATAATTCAGGCTCAAGCTGTTTCTTATTGCTTGCTTTCCTGGAAAGCCTTGGCTCCTCAAAGGTGTTCCTCCCACCTTTGTTTTCTGATAGTGTCTTCTGCTTAGAGCACATTTGAGTTTTCAACTCAAATTTGCCTTAAATACCCTGAAATAGTTATTCAAATATTAGAAAATACTAGTAATTCTCTTCTATTGCTAATAGTTACTATAATACTTCCTAAATTATTTTATGCTATGTACTATATTGAGAAATTCTGTGGGCATCTATAACACCACCAGAAAAGTCACTTATTCAAGAATAAGTTTATATCTTTCTTAATGAGCACGTATCAAAGTCAGTCTGGAGTTGTACTTTATTCTAGGTTAAGCATTCATATGTACTACATTATTTAGAAATCAATATTCCCCACTTTTTTTTTTAAGTGTTGTGTTTCAGTGCAGGTAAGTCTGGTTGTGTAGCAGCATTGGTTTTCAGGTATAAACTGTGTTTGTCTAATGCTATGTGCCACAATTTTATTCCCTGGGTACGTTATTTAGAGGTTTGTTTCCCCTATAGTTAGCAGATTTTCTCCACAATACTCAGTTCTGCTATCTGGCTCCACTAGGTTTAAATCTCTGTAAGCTGAGGCTCTTTGCAACTGTGTGTTTCCCTTTTCTAGCTGATCCTTCACAAATTTGAAGGTTCAGTTTATAAAAATCTTAGCATCAGCTTCATTTCCCTCAGGTTTCTTCTTTCTCTACGGCCTATAATATCACTTACCAGTTTTCTAGGTGAAAGGGATCTGTTACACAGGAGGTCTTATATATACTCTGGTAAAAACCTGTTTTAATCCCCAGAAACTACAGATTCTGGTCACTAAACGCCGCAGCTTGAGCTGCTTTACAACTTGTCTACAAAACATAAGAATAGGAATTTTGTTTCAATCAGTTAATTCACCCAAGAATTTACTAGCACAGGTCGTGTTTGTGGGTGTATCATACTCTGGAAATTTGGTTACTAATATAATGCTCTGGGCATATTAGCAAACGATCAGTTCCCCATAGGACCAGTCCCTTTTATACCCCTTTGTATCTATCCCTCCTTTGTTCCTCCCCTTGCCCTGCACAGTCTTCCATCAATTTGCATAGCTTCACTGACACACCACCCACACCCATCCCCAATATCCTGAACCCTCAAGTTTACACCCTTATTGGTGGCAAAGTCCTGGGTTGCCTGCAATTTCTTGGATAGCCCATCAGTTAGTGTGACTAACCAGGCTTGCTTCTTGCCTGTTGGGTTTGTGTGTATATTTTTTGTATATAATCCTACTGAAATAAGCATTCCCATGTACCTTTATCAATTCATGTGAATGACCAGGTTTGGCTTTACTCCCTCTCATTTTTATAATCAGATTTTTGTGTCTTAGTATGTTCTTGTTTAGGGCTTCCTCTTTTTCATCACTCTTTGCACTGAAAAGGTGTTTCACCAGATACCCTTAAAGGAGCAGACAGTCTTCTTCCACATACCCTTGCAATCTTGTCAATACTTAAATTGACTCAAATTATAACATTTATTTTTAACGTTTACGGTAACACTTGTGCAACTCTGTGGCTATAGATCATGCTGTAAAGTGTGCAGGTTTGTTCTTTTTTGAAATGTGGGATTTGAGTTGTGTACTTGCAAATCTCAAGATTTCAGTTGTTCTGGAAATTATTTGATCCTAAAATTCATGCTTTCTGTCCTAAACTGTTGAAGACTCACTAGAATATTTGAAGTGCTTCTACATAATATATTAAATCACAGAAGTTAGTTTTCCATAGATCAAACAGTTGAAACAGAAAACTTAGTCGTGTCTCGGTGATGATATGTGGTAATTTAAAGGTTGAAGTACCCTTCTTGCAAGTACAATTGCAGTCTTGCTTCTGTGTTTATGACAGATCAGAGCTCTAATTTTGTGCATCTTTTTAGTAGCTGCTAAATGTTTCTGTATTGTCTGTGTGCACACATATGTGTGATCATCACTGTGAATGTATGACGCTTGATACAAAATACTGCGTTTAGGGGGTGCCGTTCCAGTTTTAAAATTAGTTTTATTGCCTTCATTGTTCATGTGCTGACAATATAAATGATTGTTGAGTGTATTGAATTAATTATGTTCCTTTAATTGAACAAGATCTGTTTGGTACACCATAAAATTGTATTGCATTCTAAAAAAAGCCCCACTAAATACCACATTGACTGTACAGAAATTGTGAACTAGAACATTGCCTAAAATTTGACCACAGGGGTGTGTTCTACCACAGAATAGAGTTATTTTCTAATAAGGATGTTTTAGTATTTCTAAGATTTGGTGAACATTTTCTATCAATTACCCTGACCTAAAAAAATTATTTCCATGCTTTCTTTCATAAAGCATTTTATGATGTATTTTATAGTTATGGAAACATATTCTTCTGGTAGACATACAGGATTGTGAATGCTTGGGTAAAACCTATACATCCTCTTAAAATTATAATGTAAACAGACATAATGTGCTTGTGGGAGTTCATATATGCGAAGTCTGGCACTGTGGGTATTCCTATGTATTCAAGTGGTTGTATATAATGGCTAAAATGTAACTGGGAAGAGATGACCACTCCTCCCTGCAAACTTAGATTTCAGATAGATGAGTTGATCACCAGAGCTTCTCTGGGAGTGATAGGTTTCTATTTCGCTCCCATTTTGAACTTGTCCTGTCAAGTTATCATCTTTAAGAGTGTAGTTTTTCTTTATTTTTCTTATTTTGACTTTAAAAATACTTTTGTAGCTGATTCTGGGAGCATAAAGAATTGTCTGTAATAATGAAGAATATATAAATAGTGTATCTATACCATTATTTAGCAGAGAAGATGGGGTTTTCTGTATCAGAAAACTCCATGCATAAACTCTTCATGTATATTACCTATTCTAAAATGAACCAAATTCTTACTATAATTAGGTAGAACTTTGTTTCAGGAACTTGAATAATTATCTCTTTCAGAGTTTATCAATAAAGTTTTCAAAAGGGGACAAAGAAAAAAAAAATAAAAATATCAGTGTCTTTTTGGTTAAATTAAACCTTGATTTGCTAGGATGCTAGACCTGAAACTGCCCCTGAGTGGTCTCACTAAGTTGCTCTTATCAGAGAGATAAGTCAATATTCCTCCCCACCAGTGTTCAAACAGTCTTCATATGTATCTGCTTCTAACGAGTATTTTTGACAGATGGAGGGAGAAATGCCATTTTCTTATGCATAATGTAGTATGTAATATTGCACACAGACCTTTAAATTGTCTGTAATGATTTATCTATGATCACTGCAGTAAAATACCACCCTATTTACAATTAAATAAAAAACTCTATTTGTCAGACTCTCCCAGACAAGTATTTTAAATGTCACAAATCAGCTGTTTGCTTCGGATTCAACAGTTATTTGATTTAGTATCTTAATGTTTTCAGGGGGATGGAGGATTCATGGCTGACAATGTGACAAAATGAAGCGGTGTTCAAGTTCTGGAAGGTGCTGAGAACTTTAGTCTTCCATTAAAAGCCAGATTAATTGATGGCACTTGGAGGCAAACTTTTTAAATAGAAAAAAATTTTAAAATTCAACACCACTCTACCCCTCCCTCCCTCCCCGCCAGGCCAATGCAGTATGATATTTTGGAAGTCATTGTTGTGTTCTCTGTTAAATTACATATTGTAATTGAGTAAAACTGAAAAGACAGTGGGTAACTGGAAGGCATGCAAAGCTTTCTTGAAAAGCAGATTCAGGAATCATTCACCCTTGTGTAAATCCTACCCGAAAATTGTTCAGACCTTGAATTAGATGAAGTTTGGAAGCTTTGAGTTTTGGGGTGTGCAAGGGAGATATTTAACTACTTGAAAGGATGACTTGACAGTTCTGTTTTTTTGTTGGTGGTTGGTTGTGGTCTTAAAAAAACCCAAACAAATAAAAAAAGCCCCCAAAACCACCACCAACAAAAAACACTGAAAAAAAACCCCTACAAAACAGACATGACAAAACCCTTCTAATTTATAGCAGTTAACAAAAGTGATGTCCTGGGACTTAGTGGGGTATATATAACCATTATATTGGTAGCTGAAGCTTACGAGCTTGGTAGCTCATGCTTAGCTTGCTGGTCCTGATCCAGTGCCATGTTGCTGTTAACAGGAGTACTTGGGTATTAAATCCTTGGCTGGACCTGTGACAGAATGTGCTTAGCACAATGTAGAATGATGTCTTAAATTACTACTGTATGACAAGCGTTCATGGTGAGAATTGAGAGGTCACTTAGCGGGGTGTGTGTGTCTCAGGGGGAGCTACTTGGGAGCTGACAGAGAATGAAAATTATAAGACAAATTAGGGCATGATATGTTCACCCAGATATTGCCACTATTGTGGTTTACCAGTTCTCCCGTTAAATGTTCATGGAGAAATAATGGCTCTGATGCTGTGATACCGTTTCTTTAGACGCCTGCTGAAATCCTTTAATGTTTATCACATAACCTGAAGTGTACCATTTGCATGGTTATTCAGAGCTATCTGAGATAACAAGAACATGGATATGAACTCTTGCACAAAATCAGGTAGTTACAAGCTAATGAGTCTGTCCAGCAAACAGAAGATGTTGTGTCATATGAAATTCTGACCTAACGTTTCCACAGATTTGCAATTATGGCTTGATTTGTAATAAAATCTTCAATATTTAAAAGTTAATTATAGGAAAATCGTCTGCAGTAATCCATGTAGCTGCCATACTAAGCATACAACAGTTAATTTACTAATATCAAGAGCTAAAAAAATAATGAAATAAAGTAAATCCTAAAGCCTAGAATCTAAAAATATAGCAAGCAAGAACATATTTTGTGTCTGAGAGGATGAGGACAAATTCTGCAAGCAATACATAATGACAGGTGAAAAAATTTTTTCTAATAAGGGCAATGTATTTTTTTTTCTTATATGCGACTTACTGTCCATGTAGTTTTGCGAAAACTATAAGCAAGCCAAGCATATAAGTGAAATGGCACCATAATGGATTCAGTTGTAAAATGGTATAAAAAAACTCCCAAACTGTTCTGTCTGCGAAACACAATGATCACAGCTGTGTCCAATCGACACAAACAAATTGTGCTCAAGTGCCCTTCTTACCCAGAAGGTCTGGTTACTATTTAAAGCCATGTGAGGTGATCTGCTCATGCTTCATATTTAAGCCACTACACTTGATCACAGAATGTGTGTAATGCTTTGCTGCTGTACCAACCATATTAATTGTACTTCTGCTCCAGTCAGTCTTATTTAGCAAAATACATTAAACTGAATTTTTGTGTGCGTTGAGGAAATCAACATTCTCTAATTAAAGTGTGTGTATCAATAATTAGGAAATAATGATATGGGAGAGGAAGAAAACTGAATTGGAAGGAAATAAGCACTTTCTACTACCTTTATTCAATTGTTTTGCTTGTGTAGAAGAGAGATTTGCAAAAGATGTATTCTCACAGGCAAATGTGAAATCTCTATTTCTGTTTAACCAAAAAAAGAGGTGTCAGTAATACATGGTTGTGGGACTCTTCTTCAAACTAGTATTCATAAGGCCCCTTGGTGCAAGCCTTTTATCAGTGCTCGATGCTGCTACTTGGTTATTCTTTTATGAATGAGACACCACATACCTGGAAAGCATGCTGAAGTGGTTGTGTTAAATACTCTTTTATATTGAGGGTTCAGGTGGAATTAGTATTTTCACTCCCTTAAATGAAATTATCTTTAAAGATTGTAACTACACTCACTGTCCAAAATAGTATTCGGCCTTAAAATCTTCCTTGGGAAATTTTAATACAGAATGAATGCTCACTACAGAGTTGTATAAGGGTTATTACTCTTTAAATACATAGCTTGGAATTGTCTCCTCCTGTATTTAAGGGACAGCTAAAAATAGTGACACTTGCTAAGTGTGTAACTCTATTTTGATTTTTTTCTTACGAAGGGAGAATGACAGCCAGGTAAAGCTTGTTCATGTTTGTTAAAGAATGACCGAGACACCAAATATTAAACCAGGGACTCTTGCTATGGCTTATTAATGTGTATGTTACTTAACTGGCACAATAACAAATTTATCTGCTGTGGATCTGGTCTTAACTCCAAATGCCTTCAATCCAGAAGATATTCAAGACGTGTTGTTGGTGTTTGTGAGTCTTAAAGAAGGCTCATTCCAAAGTTCTCAGAGAACTTTGAGTGCAGGTATTTGTATTAGCAGTGAACAGCTACAAAAATAAAAATAAATGCAGTCTGCTTTTAGTGGCTACTTTTAGGAAAATCTTTGCAGTCACCTCTCTAACTCTATATACACCTTTTTGGAAGTGTAAGGCTAGTGTGTATATAGTCTATTCAGGATTAAATTGATTTGTGCACAACTGAAGAGGGTACATAATATCTTTTTGAAGAAATCTTATTTTGTGCTTTACTTAAGATGTAGCCACTGATGCCTTTGACCTTTTTCCTCTCTTCTTCCATAGTCTTGTCAACATTAAATACAGAACAGATGAAAAGACTTGCTCTTAAGTGTTTTCACCCCAAATGAGTGCTTGATTTCCATCCCCCTGCCCCCCTTCCCTGGTATCTAAAGTTATTTGAAGTTATATGATTTCATGTATGATTCATCTTTACTGTGCAAAATATGTTTTAAGCCTTTGGCTACAGAGGAAAACATGTCCTAAGGGATTAGAAGCTTGAAGTAAAGATGACTGAGAATATGCATATACTTACTTTTGGTGTGTCTTAAAGACAGTTTTGCCTTTTGGTCAGTATGACCAAAAAAAAATTGAGTTTTGAAGCAACAGGGCTGTATGTATAACATACGGGATAATGATACCTGCACCATGGCTGCCTGGAGCCCCTCAATCTCATGCCAGTTTCAAGAAGTCCTTTCTAGAACTGTGGGTGTTCACAAATATCAGTTCTGTTACTATTCTTATCTGTTGTCTTTACACTTTTACAAATAGCGAAGCCTGATTTTGTTGTGTAAGAATCTCCACTGCACACTGTGCTGCCCTACAGTAACTTAGTTATTCCTCAAAATGCCCCCAACTCCTTTTTATCACTCCCATGCTCCCTCCAGCTAGTCTTGTTGTGTGTACTTCAGTATTCCCTGACAACCCACCAGTTGGATAAAAGTGACATATTGTGTCCGGCTCCCAAAGGCAGGACTGAGCTCATGGGCCTGTACTAATCGGTTACCTGGTGGACAGACGTCAGTGAAGGAAGACAGTATTTGCATTATAGTGATGCTTCCCTACTCTGTAGCTGCTGTTTGCAGAGTTTATAAGAAATGTATCTTTGGCCTCTGCTCTCCACCAAATTCATGTGAAATGGGTGATTAATTTCAGAAGTTTCTGAAGTGAACCAGGCAAATGCCTGTATAAATGGCATAATCAGAGTTTCATTTTTGGAGGAAGTCAGATAAAATAACTGACTAGAACTCTATCGTATATAGAAGCTGGTCCTGATATTTATGCTTTTACAAACACTAAATCCTACATAATTTTTGTAACTTATTACCAATTTGCTTGTGTAGGTAGAGTTACCATAATAACGATGTCATATTTCTGCTGAAAGGGTTTTTATCTAATGTTTTTTCTTCTGCTGATTGAGAGGCAGGCCATATGCCACAAAGTGTTCCGCATTTGTCTTTAGCATGCCACTTGCAACTTTAAGTGAGACTTTTAAGTGAGATTCAGTCTGTCCTATCTTCTCACATACTGGATGTCTTAAAAAGTAAATAGGAAAATTTTTTTTATGATAGTGTGTCTGACTAATCACATTTTTTGTAGATGAATCATTAGTTGCTCAAGATGATTTTAGTTTCATACTGGCAGATTATATTTAACATGGGTTATGTACTTTCTTGATCAGAGAAAGCATCTTGATTGGATGCTGTGATGGAGAAATGGGGATGAATAGGAACATTAAATACGTGTCATAAAATTAAATAATCCCTGCTAGCACTGGGTTCTATGTTCATGTCTCTGAATTAGCTGAAGATAAATAGATTGGAAGTGTATTTGTGTAGGTAGGGAGATCAATTGAAAAGATGCATTATTGTTATTCTGGTGCCTGAAATGCAAGAACAGCTCCCACTTTTGATAAACCATGCTCTAATCTGGGTATTCTGAATGAGGCAGTATGAGAAAAGAGTATTTGTACAACACTGTTACGTCAGCATCACCAGTTCCACCCCCATACTTGGCTTCTTTGAGCATGTTGACAAGACCCTGTAAGTGAACAGTAGATACAGATTTAAGATAACTTCTGAATAAGGGGGTTAAACTACTCTTGTAAATGTGCAGCCTATGTTTGGAGTGATATGGTTCTGAGGGGGAGCCGAGTGTGATAATTAGCAGGTTGTTCATCACTTACTATGGTATTCTGAAAATGTGTTCCTGAATGGGAGAACATGAGAGGAAATGACAAGAAATGCCAAGGTGTGGTTTACAGAAAGGCAATCTTAATTCTTTGGAAGGTAATGAGAATGGTGTGGAATTTAGAGACCAAACCCTTTATTTCCATGTTATTTTCAGATTTGTTGGATTGGCAGTCCAACTCTAGCAATATTCTGACTGCCCTACAGTATATTAATGTTAGTAGTTGCACCAAAATTTCATAGTGGGAAAGCATGATACTAATTTAAGTGTGAGAAAGTAATCTGTAATATTGTGTGAAGTTTGCATTACTGGAAGGCATGAAGCAGGCTGTGACATGGGAACAAACGGTAATGAACAATAGTTTAAAGCACTGAGTAGCTAGATCATAAAGCATAAATCTTACTCTATTTTCTTATCTTTGGTTGTTATTACTTACAAATCTAATGAGATTGGCTGCAAAATTAACTTTCTGTGGAGGGTTCATAAAATAAACAAGAACAAAGCATTGTTAGATGGGTGAATTTTATTCAGTGTGTTAGGTTGTATTAGGATGTGGCTTTTCACTGTCTGATTAGAATTTTAAACATGCCTGGGAATTAAGAAGAAAGAATAGTTACATTTAAAAAAGGCTCCAGAGCAGCTTCTTAGAGAGAAAGAACACTTTGACCTTGAAAAAGATAAAACCAGAACAAATGTAAAATAGAAAGAAAATAATCCTGCTATTAACACAAAGTACTAAAACACAGCATTGTTCATAAAGGAAAAAAAAAAAAATCAAAAGAATAAAGAAACAAATAGATAAGAGGGCAATATTCATAGTAGTCAGACATGTAGGTCTACTAAGAAAAAATCATAGCACAAATAATTTTAAGATAGTAAAGTTTTATTTTTAATCTGTTCTAAGCTACCACAGATATAAAGGGTTTTAAGGGCCTGGAACAACTGACAGTAGTTATTTTTTATTATGTGTTACTTCCAAACATTTCTCTAGTTCTTGTTTTAGATTCTGAAGTATCCCAATTTAGCATTTTGTTACATGTTTACTGTATCATAGAAATACTCTTTACTGATGTTACTGCAAAGAATGTAAGACTGCAACACAGGGAGCAGCTCAGTTCTTGCAGTAAATGAAAAGGAAACTGTCACAGCCAGAAATTTGTTATTACAATGAAGATCATTCCTGTGCTTCTGTAATAACATATATTGATTTCATATAATTGTAAATAGGGACAGTCCCTCAGGATAACATATTGATTGAAGTGAACATATTGATTTGACTGTCAACATACTAATTTTATGGTTTTTATAGGATACCTTTTATAGAATCATAGAATGGTTTGGGTTGGAAGGGACCTTCAAGATCATCTAGTTCCAACCCCCTGCCACAGGCAGGGACACCTTCCACCAGACCCGGTTGCTCAAAGCCCCGTCCAACCTGGCCTTGAACACTGCCAGGGAGGGGGCAGCCACAGCTTCTCTGGGCAGCCTGTGCCAGTGTCTCACCACCCTCACAGTGAAGAATTTCTTCCTTACATCTAATGTAAATCTACCCTCCTTCAGTTTAAAACCGTAACTCCTCATCCAATCCCTACAGTCCCTGATAAAGAGTGTCGTCGTTGTCGTCCCGTTCCCCCCACCACCACCACCCCGTCTTTCCTGTAGCCCCCTTTAAGTACTGGAAGGCCGCTATAAGGTCTCCCCAGAGCCTTTCTTCTCCAGGCTGAACAACCCCAACTCTCTCACCCTGTCCTCAGAAGAAAGGTGCTTCAGCCCCCTGATCATCTTTGTGGCCCTCTGGATTCACTCCAAAAAGTCCATATCCTCCTTAAATTGGGGTCCCCAGAGCGGGACATAGGGATATTTGATATTTTAAATTTGCATTTGGAGGAAAAAAAGAAGTTGTCGTTTAATTAGCATTTTCCTTGATATACTTGATTTAATTGGGAAGCAAATGCATGGAGAGATCATTCTAATTTAAATGTTGTAAATACAACACCTAATCTCTTGTGCCTGGCTAGTGGGCAAGATAAATCATGAGAGTGGTGCATTGTGTAGAATATTCCTTAAGAACTGTTTCAGTTTTAAAACTGCTAAATTTTCATATATATGGTATAGTCATAAAAACCACTTAATCTTAACTATTTTGAGTATTTAAATTAGAATTTTAAACAGTGTAGGATATACTGCTACAAGACGATACTTGGGATAAATTATTCAGAGGTTACGTATTTCATTCATTATGTGTGTGTCTTGTCTTTGTAGAAAAAAAAAAAAAAAAGTAAAACAGAAAGGATGATAATGAGCAGTATAAATATTGTGTATGACTCGTTAATATAGCCTTTGTTCTGAGGGTATCAGATTCTCTAAGTATTATAAACAGAGTTTCTTCTACTAGCTATAAAGAAAAGATGGATTTGGTAACAGTGGTATATTCTAGAAAACTTTTTTTTTACCTTCCCCCGTAAGTACTTGAACACACTTTGAAGGCTACAAATAGTTTGTCTTCATTTTAGGTAAAAGCTTTGCTGAAGTTAGGCTGCTAGTTATAATGTTAAAATTAGATGTGTGTAAGATAGTGTAATTGATGTATACTTTGTGGTCTCTTTGTTTGTAGTAACATATTAAGTCACAAGGCAGTTATTTCTACAATGTTTAACGAACAGGTTAAGCAGATTTCTCTACATGTTTTTTCTCCTTTGTAGAATAAAATAGTTGCTTAGGAAAATTTAAAGGAGAAATAAGAGCTCAACAAAGCTGTACATCTGCTTTCATCATCCATTTCTTTCGCTAGTAGACTTCATTTGAAAATGTTGTAAGGTGATGTTGAAAATGAAGGATAATATTGCAGAATGTCATCATTTGGTTTGTGAAGACTGAATAAAGGTTTGAGTGGTCAAGACTGGAGTTACCAGGTTGGTTACAGAAGCCCTTGCACGATATTTCCAAATTATCTCAAGTTGGCGCAGCATGTGGTCCCACTCAATATGATATTGTCGTGCTACTCGGGTCTTGCATTTATATCAGAATCATCAATGTCATGTTTAAAACACACTTTATTTTCTAGACAAACAGGTGTGTTAAGCCATGGTACTACTTACCTGGCTTTGTTTTTCGGGAAACCTCAGACATAAAATAGTATACAACACTAGTAATATCTATAATGTATTTGGTCAAATCTGGTGATGTTGAGTTTAAGACTGTTTAAATGTATTAAATGAGAAGCGAGTGCTGCAATCCATTGCTTCCAGTAATGGATCTCCAGATTTTTAATCCTGTATGGGATGACATAGTGACTTTTGAATTATTGACAACAGTATAACCATCAAGAGAAGAGCCTCAGAGAAGGATAAGACCAGAAGGTGCAACGTGTGTGTTCCTTTGCTAGAATATTGCTCAGCATGCAAGCTTTAAAAAAACCTTATGAGTAGATAAAATGGGGAAAAAAAGAACCCCATGCACAACCCCAAGACAATGCCCTGGAAAACTTATTTTTCCCTTAGGCAGAAAATACTGAAGGTAGGGCCCATGTTTTTAGTTACAAAGTAGTTGTGAAATTGTAATGGGCAGAAAGCCAACTTGTCCATTTTATTCTATTTTTGAGAAATTTACTTGCAAGTTCTTGTAGTATTTTTTTTTTTACATTAAAGATTTTTTTTTTTTTTTGTAATGGTTAATCTTAAAATACTTTGGGTATATGAGAAAGTAATAAAGCATCATGGAGACATAAACACAGAATTCTTGCTTGCAAATGTGGGTGTTGAATAAGTATCAAATTAGTTCTGGCTGTGAGTGTAAAAGTAAATATTCCTATCACATACTGAACACTCTGCCAAGCATTTTCTTATTGCAAAGTATTGCTGGAGGGAACTCTTCTATTGATTATTCATATTTTTTTACTTTAAAAGTTATAAATTCAAACCTGCAATTATTTTTGTTAATTTAGCTTCATAATACCTCTTAAACTGAATAATCATGAATCTTGTGTTGTCATCTTCAGGAGTTTCTTTAGAAAGAAGATCCTGTGTTTTTCCTAGCCTTGCCATATTCTGGTACAGCCTATATACAAATGCTGAATTTACCCCCGTATTTATGCAAAATAAAATGGTGCAGTATGTTTGGAAGAAAAAAAGTATTCAAACATAATTTTCAGGCGAGGTATTAGGACTTGGTCCTCTTTGCTATTAAGTGATTTATTAGTGTTATGAAACTTCCATTAATGCAAAATCACAGAATCATCTAGGTTGCAAAAGCCCTTGAAGATCATCTTTTCCAACCATTAACCTCACACTGACCATTCTCAACTACACCAGATTCTAAGCAGTATGTCAACCCGAAGACATTTCTGTTATGTCATACATAAACTTTGTTGGGGTGTAGTGTTTTCAAGTGACTTCAAGGAGAGATCAATTATATCATCAGTATTTAATGGTATTTCTTAGCAGTTTTACTCTCAAATGTGTTTCTAATGGGAAGGTTTTCCAGATCTGCATGTGGGTGTTGCTTGGAGAGATTTCACTAAATACAAAAAAGCTAAGATTAAGTAACATTAATGTAATACCACTTCATTTTTATAGACTGATATTGGATGTTATAGCAGATGTGATGTTTTTAGAAAGTCGGCAGCATATCCCATTTCCAGATTCAATGGCATATCTGTAGTAGAGCAGTGCGCTACTAAAGACAGTGTATTAAAGAACTTTTGCGCCTTCAAGGTCAGAGTTTAGGAACTTTCTTCAAGCAAACCATTT
The DNA here is from genome assembly GCF_003259725.1 of Athene cunicularia. Classification (NCBI taxonomy): domain Eukaryota; kingdom Metazoa; phylum Chordata; class Aves; order Strigiformes; family Strigidae; genus Athene; species Athene cunicularia. Next base: position 109,328,634 of record NW_020799097.1, on the reverse strand, counting down.
ATATACTGTTTAGTCTTGTTTGTTAGTTGTTGGGTTTTTTTGTTGTTGTTGTTGTTGTTTTTTTTTTCTCTTGCTTTGCTTCGGTTGTTGAATATCTAATGATACAACCCCATTTCTGCTTACTTCAGTTGTGAATAAAATACATTGTGATTGTAGCTATGTAGAGTTGCAATGACCAGGATTATGTTGAAGTTCTGGAATCATCCTAACACCTCTGCAGGCCATAGAAGATTGTTATGAAATGCTATGAGAGAAGGCAAGTGATTTAAGTTTGGTAACTGGATTCTTCCCTGCTGTCAAGATGATGTAATTCCAATGGTATTAATATTTTCTGCTGTACTCTTTCAGAAGAGCCCAGAGGACCACTTAATTGGGAAAACCCTTTCCTGCTGTTCTGTTCTTCATATGTAGCTAAAGAATAATAATGAAATGTAATGAAAAACACAGAACGCCAGAGTACAGTGTGTTTCTTTAGAAATTGTATGAAAAAATGTCAATACTTTTAATTAAAACGTGAAACAGCCTTTGTTTCCTAAAGTTTTGAGAAGCTTTGTTTGTTTGGTTTGTTTTTTTTTTTTCCCCCCTGAAAATTAGTGGGCTTTCCCCCCACCATTCTTTTCCAACAAAGTCTTTTGAAGATGTGGACAAAGGTGTACGTATATACTGATGTGGATAAATTTTGACACAATAAACAACCTTTTTCTGATATGACTTCCATTCTTTTTAAAGACAAATTTCTTGGCTTCTGCTTAAGTTCTCAAGCTTGAAGAGAGAAGATAACTGTGAAAGAAGAGAATACTGTGAAATCTATAAAATCATGGACTGCATGTAAATAACAGATAAGCATTAGCTGCTCACTGTCTCTTCCAACACAAACAAAAGCATCAAACTGGGGGCGGTGCAGACCAACAAGAGCTATTTCTTCACGTGTCAGCACACTTGAGGAAATCCTTGCTAAAGGGCTTTAGTGATGCAAGGAGATGTGTAAACTTCAGGATCAACTCCTCATAAGAGATTTCATTTGAAATCCTAAATGGTTCCTAATCTTAAAAGTTCCCTGAACTTAAATTATTTGGGAGGCAGGTAGAGTGCAAACACGGAAGTATCAGATACGCTCACTGATCTTCCTTGGATATCTGGGAAAGCCTTTGAGATACCAAGAAAGAGAGACTTTTGGTCTGAGCTTCTACAGCTCATTCCTCTCTTGCTCGTTGGAATCTGACTGGCACATGAGTAACATTAACAGTTAATCACTACTGTTACTGAGACTAGAGAGTGACTGTTGTTGTTAAGGGTACTAGAATAATATTACCTAAATACAGTATTAAATGTTGATGCTGCAAGAAAAGCTAGGGTCCTATGCCTGGCTTCATAAACAAGTAAAGATCCTTAACTGCCACTTTCTATAGAGATTTTAGTATCTAATCTTAGAGTTGTAAAAATACAAATTCCTGTTTACTGTGAAGATTATTTTAAATTAATTCATCTGTACAGTAATGATCACTGACAACTGGAAACAAGCTCTATTTTTCTGAAATGAAAACTACAGCACAGCTGCAACAACTATTTTTTTCAACACGTGAGTACCACAGAAAATTTTAGACTCCTACATGAAACCTAGTCAGAGTGTTAGAATGTTAATTCTAGTTATCCTGAACTGCATGTTGTCTAAAAGAAATTAATTCTTTTTTTCTTGTCCACTCAAACCTTTTAGGTAGACCTAGTAAGAGACTGTTCTTGTTCATTTAAGTGTTTTTCTTACCACCACCACTCATCTGTTTCAACTGGGTGACAGCTTTTAAGTAGTTAGAATTTATTGAACACAGAGACTTCCATCTTCAAATCACTTGGCGTAGAAATTGAGCAAATATGCTTAAACTTTCCTAGAAAGAAGTGGAGTCAACTTGAGTGTCTGAACTTGTCTCATACAAGTGTAAGAACCACTCTCGTTTTAGAAAGTTCCCAAAGACAAACAGTGTTCAGTAGTCACCAATCCTATCTGCTGAGCTGAGGCTCAAATATCAAAAAGGAAAAAGGATGCATTTCAAATCTGGTGTCTGAAGCATTTAATGTCACTGGAGACATATAATATGTACAGTTTTACATCATTAGCTGCTACTAAATATAATTCAGAGTTCAGTTCATGAATCAAAGACTGTTTACAATCTTAAGTGAAATAATTCATGGACAAGAAACAGAAGCCAAAGAACTAACCTGGATTTTGTTTTGCAAAATTTGATCATGCTAGGTGGAGATGAGAGAGACTTCTTGGGTAGCATAAGTGCACCTGAAAATGTAGGATGTTGAATTGCATGGAAAACAATGTGCTGTTGATTATACTAAAGATAACGTGCAACCTTCAGAGAATAAATTCAAATGGACCTTAAAGTAAAAACAAGTAACCTGTTAAATAACAAAATAGTCAGCATAACTTTAGGCACCAGTTCTAACCATAGAACACTGGGACTGAGTGCTAAAATACTTGCTCCTTAGTATTTCACAAACTTTTGTTTTATTGCTAATTGGACTCATATTGCTGAATGGTTGTATGTATATTTTAAGTGAATAGAATATTGCTTTCTCTTGTATATGCTAATACTTTGCCATTTGTAGTAAAGATACTATACTGATGATCAAATTCTGAATGCATCCACCACAGTGGTGTTATTACAGCCAGTACACTCTCAGATCTACACTTTAAAATTTCACCATAATTGCAGCATATTCTCCTGTTACAGATAAGTGTATCCATCTGCTGCTACTAGTAACATCTTTCTGTGTTTTGCATTAAAATTTGACAGCAGAAGGAAAAGAACAGGTTCTTCCTCCAGAGAACTTGAAACTTGTGCATGATTGTTGTAGGATCCATTAAGAGCTGTTAAGTGCTAATTCTACTATCTTAAAGCAAGCAAGAATGTGAAGAATAATTAGAGAAGAAGAATAAATGAAATATCAAAGATATTTAGTACTATCATGTAGAGAATGCAAATCTATTTTTCTGTTAAAGTGTAAGGATCAAATTTTGATGGCATGTTTGTTAGGTGTGAAGTGATTTGGGAGATCCCCAACATATTCCATTTTTGAAAAGGTAATTTACTTTCATGCTTAACTCCTTAGAGACTGTACTAAGCAGTTACAACATGCACGTGGTAAGAATGTTCATGATGACATAGAATAAAAATACCCTTGTCATAGAAGTTTTCAAGTACAAGAAGTCTAAAAATGCAAATTCATCAGCCAAGCACAGCATTTACCTTGTAGGATGTATAAGTACAGGATAAAAGAGAAAATGTTTGTGATGGTTGTACATTAGCATCTCTGCACTTGCAACTTTTTTGCACTTAAATTAATGGTATTTGAGGTCACATCTCTTACAGTTTGTAAATCGCTTTTAGATAAGACACATATATATCTAAAACTTTTCAGCTTCCAGTGTAAAGTCATCACTGATTCTGCTGATGTTAGATAAGTACCCTGACAGAGGATTTAGGCCAAAGTGACAGTTTGCAAAGTCGCCACAACCATTCATTAAAGCATTATTAGCAAGTTACGCTCTGGTCTTCTACTACATTGTTGCTTTCCAACAGTAATGCTGTTGGAATTTCCTTAAAAGATGCAGTCATATATGACTTAATGTCATTAGTAACTTAGTATTTGGATTGTTTTTTGGAAATAGAGGTTTTTGTGTATGGTGTAACTTTGAGATCCAAGGCAGAAATAAAGGTCTTGTTTTGAATCCTTTGCCCCTAATACTTTCTTGTTATTTGGATAGTAGAGAAGGCAGTCTTAAACTGAAGAGATTTGGTGCATTGCAAGGTGGTGCTTAAAGCTGAAGTTTCTGCTTGTTAAATGTATGTAATTCCTTCAAAAGTGGAGAATTTAATGTAATATAATGACAACTAGGTTGTTCTTTAATTTGGCCTGGAAATTTGGATTTCTGTTTTAGCAGACTGCTTCGTGCTTTACAGCAACCACAAAGTGAGATTGCTACTGCAGGTGACAGGTATAGACACAGAACTTGATGTTGTAGAATCACACTAAGGTGTGACCTGCAGGGTACAGGTCAGCTGAATTACCTGCACTTTTACCAGATTCTAGAAGAATGCCAGATTTTTATAGTATGAAAAACTGCTGGTTTATTTACCTTTGTAAAGATTATTTAAATAGACTAGGTTTATAACTCAAATATACATAAGAATTCTTCAATTTATGATTCTGTAATAAAGCTACAGCTTTAAATTGGGGGTTATTTTCTTTAATTAACATAAAGGTGTATTCTGAATTCAAACACTCAAGCAAATGCAGGAAATTGACTTGTGTATATTGCAGGCACTGGCCAAAGAAGAGAGCATCTAGCAAAGAATTCAGACCAAGACATTTCAGTATTATATGATTTAAGAAAAACCTGTCAACATCAGACATATGTATAATCTCTTCCTTCCAACCCTTCAAGAAAATAAAATCTTGTACATGCAAATTTCCTTATGAAGCTCTTTCTGCATTAAGTAAATCACTCGCATTAGTGTTTCAATTTGAGAGATGTGACACGTGATCTTGCAGCATGTCAGACCAGAGTAACTGCAAGCAATGGCAAGTGGAAGTGACAACTCTTGCCAGACCACAGAAGTACAGTAGTGTTATAACCCAGTAACAAGGACGGTAATGTGTGTAATGCTTGTTAGTTTTGTTGGGTTTTTTTAAAGCTTTTTACCTCTGGCTTGATACAGAGTAAAGGCGGTATTAAATGTTAACTGAGGAAAGTAATATCTGATCTTGATATAAGCTGAAGAATCCTGATTTTCAGAATTAAGACTAATTTTGCCCTCAAGTTTTGTGCTTTCATTTGCATCACTCTGGATTAGCACTGGTACTTAATAGGCTTAACAAGTCTATTCATGCTGGGAGGGGAAGACTGATATAGCGTCCTGTGTCACAGCACCTCATAAAGCCACCATGTTTTGATGAGTGCACACAGCATGCTCATTGTGACTGTAAACCAATAAAATCAAGACAAATGATTTAAGAAGAAAAAAGCCTTGGGATTGTGGTTGATATTGGGGGGTAAAACCACAAATTTACTTATCTCTTATAGATTTAAGTAGCTGTAATGGCTCTATTAGAAGCCAGCAGTACCTTCTTGAAAGAAGGTAACGGGCTGGAGGGAAATAGGAGAAAGGCAAATTGAAGTACCCTTATGTAATAGTACGTTGTGTCTCAATTAGGAACAGTGAAGTCAAGTGGTGCAGGAATGCTGAGTGAGAATAAAGAGCCTGCTGGTTTTAGCCATACAGAGGATAAGATGGTTTATATCTATCCTGGGATATTATGAAATCATGTATTTATTCTATGTCATGAACGTTGTTATTGTTTGTAATGTTGAAGTACCCAGAGACCCTATTAATAGATTATGAACAGCTTTTCTGCCATGAATAAATATGAGTTGCAACCTCTTTGAGGTAGACATTTTACTTTTTACAAGGGCATGTAGTGATAGGACAAGGGGTACTGGCTTTAAACTGATAGAGGGTAGATTTAGATGAGATATTAGGAAGCAATTCTTCCCTTTGAGGGTGGCGAGGCCCTGGCACAGGTTGCCCAGAGCAGTGGTGGCTGCCCCCTCCCTGGCAGTGTTCAAGGCCAGGTTGGACGGGGCTTTGAACAACCTGGTCTAGTGGAAGGTGTCCCTGCCCATGGCAGGGGGGTTGGAGCTAGATGATCTTTAAGGGCCCTTCCAAACCATTCTGTGATTCAGCCATTGTCAACCTTAGGTCTGATTTTGTAGGTGAGTTGCTTGGAATGCTTGTTGACAGTGAAGATGGTAAATTAAGTTTTGGCAAATCTTGCAGATGACATGTCAAAACAGGCTACCGTTTGCTATTCTCTTGGAAAGTACTGATTTTGGTGTGTGTATGCATCACTGTAAAGGGGAAATATCTAAAGAGAACAGAAAAATTATGATTATACAAAGAGTCTCCTAGAGAGAAAGATCACTAGTGAAGAAAGTAAATGGGGTACTCCAAGCTGTTGGGTGGGCAGGGTAGAAATGGTACTCTCAAACAAAGGTATGGTTCATACCTCAAGGGATTTCAATTCCAGAGCAAACACCTGCTTTTAGAAGATGTATTTTTTATATTTAAAAAAAAAAAAAAAAAAAAAAAGTGTTCCAAGTGTTATGCTAAGAGGATAACCTTTTTGACAGGAAACTAAGTTTATGGTACATAGATTACATTCATCAAACCTATGAAAGGAAACTTGTGATTCAGAGGTGAGCTGATGAAAGAAACATTGTGTGAAGTTCAAAACCACACAGAGAGATTTATTGTAGAAACATCTCCTGCTTTTGCTTTACTGAGTTTTCTTGTATCTGGGGTGGTTGTTGTAACTACTTTCCAGGTCTTACAACCTTCTCAATAAATTTTGAACAAAAAATTGTTTACCAGTTTACTGATTATTTTTTAATTAGACCATACTCTGAATGTGCAGCTGAAAAGGATGAAAGATCCCATTACACTTATCCATGTGCCTTTTTTTTTTTTTTGGTACTGTTTTGATTTTTCAAGCTCAGAAAGGCCAGGGTTATTCACCTTCTACATGGCCTCCTCCTCTGAACAAGTAATCCAGATTTCAAACACATTACAAAGTCTGGCTCTGATAAGAGGCATTGAAGAGAACAACAGAATTCCAGCACATTAATCTGTCTTGACTGCACCAATTACAGGACAGGCATGAACAAAAGGCAGTAATGCACTTGGGAAGGAGGCTTCCCCATATGGCTGTGTGTGGGCTAGTGCTTTGCTGAATTTACAGGCCTCTTTAATAAGTGATCGGGAACTATTATGTTTCTGTACACAAGCATAAAAGGGAACATTTAAAGAAAATTGATGTTATCACCTTTTATTGTTGGGATTCAATTACAAGTCAATTAAAGGCTCTGTTAGACCTAGAATATGTGAATGAGATCCTTAGCAAGAAAGGTATGGGTGTGGTGGTTTGTTGTTGGGGTTTTTTTGGTGTTTGGTTTGGGTTTTTTTGTTTGTTTGTTTTTTTGGGGTTTTTTTTTATGAGTATGTTTCATGGTTAGAGGGTTTTGAGGGGTGAAGGGTGTTATTAATGTTTGTTATATGTAGTTAGAAGCTATCTGTTAAGTGAATATAGTTTTGCTGAGGACTCGCTAATTGTTTCTTGAACTTTTGGTGTCCTTGGCAAGCAGATGAATCTGTTGCTTATGAATTGAGTCATGTCAGTATGCAGTTATAAGACGTTAACAGACTAATTTGTAACAAACAACCTTAAATCCTATGGTTTTAGTGTAGATAGAGTGCATATAGCAACCGAGTCACACAGTTATCTTATTATTTAAAGGGTTAACCTTTAACCAGCAAAAAATGAACTGGGAACAATGGCACTGAATCTACCTGTGCAAAAAAAAGAAAAAAATCATATCTAATTTAAACACAGACTGTGAAAAGTAAGCAACGGATTTTACAGTTAAATTAATGTATATTTGATCTTTTTCTTATCTGTTAGGTGTTCATTTATGGTAAATTTTTTTTAAGCATTGAGTTACAGTTGGGCTCTGGGGAATTAATTCAGCTTTCTCTATTGTTCAGTAATTTTAGCTATTAGAGCAAGGATATTTTTAATAGTAATAGTTAAACTAGAAAAGTAATAGCCTATCATAAAGTTATTTTTGCTAATTATAATATCTGAAATTTTTTAAGAGTGGTTTAGTTCTTGTTTTATTGTTAGGGTGTACAAGGGTTACTTTAAAGGAAAAAGATATTATAACAAGTGAAAAGGGGGAGGAAACACCCCACAACCAAACTGAATTTAGAACTGTTACAAAAGAAATCATCTAGGTAGATGTCATTTTTTTTAGTACACATGTTAGCTTAAACAGAAAACAGCTTGTCATACTGTACCTCTGTTATTAGACTTCCCTGTTCTCTATTATTAATTTCAACCACTGCTACAGATATAGAGATATATATATATATATGTATATATTTTTAAAAGCACTCTACTGGAAGAAAGTTCTGCTGTGATTTCAGATTAAGACATGTAGTCTGCAGATACTCATAAAAGCATAGATCAGTCTACAGCCATTCGCTGAAGAAATGGTGCATGAACAATACAAATTCACAGATGACCTCTGAAGAGAAAATTACTTTCCTGCTGGAAAAGGAAAGCAAGTGAGAAGAAACATGGTTGAGGCATACGAGACTGAGCCTAGCTCTTCTAATACATACAATTTTGTCATTTATTATTTCTTCATTACAGAGACAATCATTCTTCAACCCTTTGCTCTCTGCCCCCAGAAAAGTTTGAGAAGTGCCAATTTATTTTTGTGTGGTGTCTCATCTTTTAAGTGAACTACAGCTGTCACTTGTGCTGTATATGGCCCTGGAATAATAAATAATCTGCTTAAAAGCAAAACTGCAGCTGCAGACACAAGTAATACAAAATTAGTGTTGTGGTGTGCTGCTTTCAAAAAAAAAAAAAAAATTTAGACTGCATTGGGGTCTTTGAGTCAGCTGAGACACAATTGGAGCCAGTCAAATTTGGAGCATGGCCAGCATTCCCAAGAGTTGTTTTCAGTTTATTTTCTAGGCAATAATTTTCACAGGAAAAAAAATGATGATAGCACCAATGGTAGTGCCTTCCCTGCAGAAAACAGAGGATGGAATATTTCTGTGTTGAATGAAAATGCACACATTGCTGAACAATGAAAACGAATTAAGGAAAATTCTGTAACTTCATTTTAAAAGTAACTGTGAGCTTTAATTGTCATAAATTCAGAACTAATTAAAAACATGTTGATAAAAATTGGACCAACAGTTTGTAATTTTCAAATCTAAGTGAAATGCAAAGTGCTGAGAATAAATTACCGGGTCTGAATTCAGTTCTTAAGTTTAGTGCATTTGCTACATGTAGGATATCTCAGGATATTTGGGGGAAAAAAAAAAAAAGATTGTAGAAAATATTCTTTCCATATGACTAATTATTTACAGATAAGCTCTGGACTTGGTGTCTAAACTTTGAGATTTGGAAATCTTTCTCAGCAGTGGGGTCTAGATGGGTGATTCAGTCCTTTACTCTGTGCTGGGTGAGAACTAGGCACATGCTGTCTCCTGTCCTCCCTCACAACATGTAAGAAGGAAATAAATCTGGGGGCACGGACTGTAATGTGTAGCTCCAGGAGGTCCAGATGGGTCCCAAGTCTGCATTAATAAGTAGATAGGACCCCAAGATGTGCTGTGGCATGTAACTTCCCCCTCAGTATGTTCCCATCTGCTCTGATAATAACTAGGTATAATGTAATGTAAAAAGAAATACTAAAATCCCCAGAGGTTAACTATTTTAGGATTGATAAATTATCAAAACATATCTTTATATGTTAGTTAAAATAACGTAGTTCTTGAATGTAGGAATAGTGTTCTTCCATGGAACAAAGTGGATAAATCTTCTACTTTGCATCTTACAAACTTTTGTATGTTAATATTTTTGACATGCAAGGTTGTGCTACAACTATTATATGACTGGAATGTCCCTGCAGTTAGTTTTTCACATCTATCTGCTCAGTAAGAAGATAAATAAAGCTCTAATATCTAGAAGCAAACCCTGCATTGACGTGCATATACTTTAAACGTGACACAGGTGCCATAGGGTGACTAACTGCAGAATTCAGAAGTGTGATTAGGCATTTTGCTTAGGTGAGGTGGCATGTTTGTGTGCCACTATATACTGTCAGCACTGGACACTACTGCCATACAAATCTTAAAGATCTTGAAACTATGACCAAAACTACAAAGGATTTCATGAAGTATAGGCTAAAATGAACATCCTTTCATCTTTACACAACTTCAATGAAGGGCCTATGACAATATCCTCCTTTTCTTTTAAAATACAACCCTAAAACTATTAGCAGAGTGCTCTAGGTGCTATCCTAATGTGAGGTGTAAATTTGTAAGGCCTGGATGTGATGTGCGTTGACTGATAGGATGTAACATAGAAGTATGTGGTTATTTTACTTTTTTTGAAAGGACTCAAAGACAAGAATGCTAGTGTGGGATTTTGTTCTCTAAGCCAATTTCTTGTTTGTAATTGAAATTTCCTGAATGACTTTGCAGGATTTGTAATCAGAGGCTGGGAATTTTGGAAAATGAATGAGCTAGTAGAAAGGCAGAGGAATAAAAGCATGTGTAGTGGAGGACTGAGTAAAGCTGTTCATGGTTCCTTTGCTAGTTAAAGGTCTAGTGTCTAACCAAATTCCAGTCTGTCTTCCTTTTACATACTGAATTGCTCAGCTACTGCCATGAACAGAGTAGAATACCACAAGGTATCAGCTATGAGGAAAGGTTAAGAACGTAGTTCATTAAGATATCAGTTATGATGAATTTTACAACCCCTTGTGAAGGATGGCATCCCTAGCCCTAGGAATGCTAATGAAAGTTTGGGGTTTGGCTCCAAGAAGTATGTGGGTAAAACACTGTTCAATAGAATTGTTTGAACTGGGTTATAGCTAATACAGAATTCTGCTAATACTCTAGTACACCTTACAAGATGGAATTAGAAATATGTATTTATGCTTTTGAGATGATACAATCGAGAAAAGAAAACTTCAACTCTGAGTTTTCTGTGAATATATGATACAAAATTTATTTCTTGCTGCCAGGATAATTAATTTATTTTTGAACAGTAGTTTCACTGAATGAAGTTTACTTTGCATTCTTCTCTGTTCTAGTAATTTTAGCTCACTGAAAAATATTAAGCTCATATCCATATAGTCTAACTTGAACCTTTTTTTTTTTTTTTTCTGAAATCATATATAGTTGTGTGATGGCTTATAGTCCTCAAGTAATGGTGGCTAATTATATATGGAAGTGGTATATTGGGATACACGCAACAGCTTTAAGGAAACAGCATTTTGACTGTATTTTCTCACACACCACCATAGCTGTTTGGGGTTATTTTTGCTAACTTGCTGCATTAAGTTGTCAGACTCAAGGGCAGGATGTCAATTGAGTTGCTTGATTTGAAGTATAAAGAATACTTTGCTTAAGTTATCCTTTTCATGACAACAAAATAGTTAATTGAGAAAATTTAGACTAACAAGGTTCCTACAATAACGCATTTTCTAGTATCCTGTTATGTTTATGTAACTTGGAGTAAATGACCTTTACTTAATGAGCCTCTCTGTAAGGTGCACCTTACTGTAAAAATAATCAAGATGTATACTTTTAATATTTATTTATAATGATTGACACTGAATTTGCTAGTTCTGTGTATTTAAAATAACCATAAAAGACTCTACAATACTTCTTACTGACTGTACCTTGTATATACTTGTAAAAGCCTTTGGTAGTAAGTCCTTAGTGACTTTTCAGTTACCATGGTAACTCACTTTAGCTGTGGAAAAAATATCTTTTGGGGATTTTTTTGCACTATCAAGGGAAAAAAAGGTGTGTTTATGTTTTTGAGCAAGAATAAAAAACAACCGTATGTTTTTAAGGAAGTTATACCAGATGATACTGTATGTTCTAAAAAGAATATTTTAAAACACTTTGAATATTTTTTTTTTAATTTAGGTATCTAAAAAATTACTGAAATGGGGAGCAGCAACTGATATAATTAAAATATATTAAGAAAGTCTTCCCTGATTATAAGCTATATATAAATTTGTATCTATGTTTGTATATATACATTAATGTATGTAAAAATGGGAATTACATTGCATTCATATAGTAAATTAAACTGTAAAGGTTCTGTAAACTACAAAGATTATCCTTGTAGTGTGATCCAGTTCAGATCTTGAAGAATTTAAGCAAATAATAAAATAACCAGATCTGTATTAGAGCTGGGCTTTAATAAGCCTTTTAGTTTCATGGGAGGGATATGCTGCCTTTATTCTGGACAGATTGTTAAGAATAAGACTTGAATAGAGTAGAAATATGTAAGAATCCTTTGAAAGGGGTCTTGCTCAGGGGAAATGTACTAAGTAATACAGGAAATAAAATATTCTTATGAATACATTACTTAAAAATAATACCAAATTATACTTGAGCTATTCATGGGCTTTAACATCTTCTCAGCTTGAAAGCTTTTAGGCCAATTTATTTACATTGACTTCAGAAAATATTGATAAAATTATTTTGTGGAGGTTTTTTTTCATTTTCAGAACAAAGATTTGCATCTGACAATTGTGGAATTGTCTTTGTGATGGTTATCAAGGCAATGTGATAGTAAGCATTTCAAATGTATAATCAAAAATGACCACAGGACAGAAATCTCTGGCTTGCTTGGTAGTAATAAAGCCTGAAACATTTTTTTTTAACTTTCCATTGGTGAAAGTCACATTACTCCCAAGTATGGCACAGGTGCTTTTATGATACTTTAGTACAAAATACTCTGATGTAGCAAACCAAGGAAAAGGAAGACTATATAAACAACATCCAGCTCCATTGCTTAGAAATGTTTTATGTAGTCAGCAAGGTTCAATTGTCCGACAAGTTCACTCCATCAAGGTTCTTCACTTTTTTCTCTTCTAAACTATCTAAAAAATCAGTTTGATTTTTTTCAACCCTGTTGCTAAAGGAAATTAAGGAAATTATTGTCTCAGTCTGGGGATAATTTAAAAAAAAAAAAAAAGTGGGCATTTTTTTAGATGAATTAAACAAAACTGGGGCTGGCAATTTAAGGTGAGGGATATCTGATCAGAAATGCTTGTACTGTCTCTCAGAATAAAGGTCAAAACTCAGTTTCCAGTAACAGATACTTCTTGCAGTGCTGGTCCTTTAAACCATCAAGACTTGGGAAATTTCTTCTCTTTAATAATAAGACATCTTTATCCCAAATGCACCATTCTTAAGGTTAGATTTTCTTGTTCCGATTCCTTCTATCATGTGGAGAGTACCCAATCCTGTCCTGCAGTGGCAAATGGATTTTTTTTTCCAAAATATCATCCTGTAAGGCTGTATATCTGCCTAAAATAGGAAGTCCTGACAAGTATAATAAAGATCTTTGTCTAATGAATACCAGTCTTGCTTCAGAAGTCTGGAATTTGAGGTGATAATATTTGGCCAAGGCACAAGCTTTTGCTCCTGCAAGCAACTAAATTTTCAGAATTTTTCTGAGGAACTACTTGAGGAAAAGACTCTAAAATTGGGATTAGATTTTAAGAATATTTTATTTAGTGTATAGCCATTAGTTGCTCTGCCTAAATATTTGTAGACAAAATACTTAGATACAGCTAATGCCCACATCTCACTTCAGAGTAGATTGTATTATCTTCTGGGATATAATAAATCCACTGGGCCCATAGCTTGAATTAACATAATAATTAAAGTTTCAGCACATTGTTGTAGGTCACGGTAAAAAAATGTTTAATCTTTCTGCATTCATCTGTGTACATTCAAGGAATTGTGAGGTCTACAGAGACTGAATTAAATTTAAGTGTATCAGAAATGAGCAGAGTGTTTTAAGAAAAATGTGAAAAAGATTTAGCTTTGTTGGGAGCTGTTCATAATTGGTTTTGTTCTAACAATAAAAGATTCAGCAGAATTGGGTCACTACTCAAGTTACAGCTCTTTTAATGAGAGAAAGCTGTAGGTGTATAGGAGCCAAAATATAGAATTATCCTGCAGCTAACCACTTAGGGATTTGGGCTTTGTTTGGTCCATAGTTCATTGTCTATGGTCAGCTGCGACTATAGGGAAAAACATCCAAACTGGTGGACTAGACTGAGTAGGCATGGGATCTAGTAGGCCAGGTGGAAGTTACTCTGCTGTAGGGAGGTGATACTTTGCAAAACTATTAAGTGTTAAGAGAATGAAAATGTGCTTTTCCAAATATAAAACTTTAAAAATTGATGACATTAAGAGGATGATTTAATGCCATCTTATGAGTCTTGAGTGAAGCCAAGGAATGTTCAAAACTGCCTTGTCCTAGCACTACTCACTTGTCAGGGAAAAACATCTAGATGTTGATTATTGCATCAATCAGAAATGGGTCAATATATAACCTCTTGAAACAACCTTGGAAAATTCAGAGTAAATTCCTGACTTTCAATAGAATCTTTAGCAGGCATTCTTCTTTCCTCTAAAACAGTTTTTACTACTACAGGGGCAAATATATTTAGTCATTTAATGGGTCATTTACTGTGATAAGCATCCTCTTGACAAAAAAAACCCCAACAGAATGACTGAAAAGTTCTATGTTGTTTGTATTACAGTATTCTGAGGAGCCAGTGCAGCTGTTGTTCAGCTGTTCTTGGGGGCTGCACAAACAGGCTCAAGAAGTGCAAGATGAGGAAAGAAAATAAAAATGGAGATGCTAAAGTTGCCTAAATCAATCAGTCTGTGCTTTTTGTATGGCATCATGGAAAAGTTGCTTATGGACTCTGTGCTGGGGGAGTAAGGAAATAACTGAGAGGGACGTAGCCAGGCAAAACGAGCTGCATGGGCTGTCCTTGGATACATGGAACAGTTGTAATTCTGTGGCCAGCAGATTGATGAAACTGCCTGCTTTTGCTTATGAAATGGAAATACTTCAGTGTGCATGTTGTCTCCGTAGTCCCAGACTAATGTGCAAACAAATAATCCTTGAATAATTAAATAATCAAATTATGGAGTTAAAGTGTGTTTTACCTCCAAATTTCGGTTTAGAGATCCAATGAAAATGAGCACAAGTAGAAGAGAATTAGGAAAGAGTGAATAGTTAGTCTGCAGATTTCTTGTTTAATGGTAAGTAGAATTTTAATGATGGGCATAACTTTTATTGGAAACCCTTTACAACCGTACCACTGTTTCATCTGAAGACTGAATTCAACTGAATGTTGAATACCTCAACAATAGCACTGAGGGGTGGGATTCTAATATATTTTAAACACAGCTTCTTATTAGTACCAAAACTGAATGCTATAGGGATTGCGATCAAAACTTAGCAAATCTGCAGGGAGTTGGAGCCTTGGGGAGAAAAATAGATAACAATTACAGAATGTTTTCTTGATTGACAGATGCAGTAATTCTCTTTCTTCCCTGGAAGTTCAGAAAGGTTTAAATAATTTTCTGAACATAATAACTGACCTGATGCTTTGGTGATGAGTGCTAGTGGGTTTTGTGAAGAACTCTTCAATTTTAAATAATTTGAAGGTATCCAGAGTAGTCATCAAATGGCTTTAGAACTCTAATGACATGTACTCAGAATCAGATATTTTGTGTATGGTACAGAAAGGGCTTTACTCATTTTCTCAGGGTGGTATAAAATGAAGAGAGACTTGAGAAAAGCAAAACTCAGCAATCCAAAGAAAGCACTGGGTTGTAGAAGGCTGAATTACTAGTTTATAGAAGTCATGGTACAAACATGTTCTGAATGTCTAGTGATCCTGTCACTCTGGCTACTGCACCATGGCATTTTCCTAATGTAGTAAATGTAAGACCTAATTGGCCTCTGCGGCTGGATGTCTAAACAGCTGAGCAGTAATTACAGGGGACCCATGAGGCATGGATGGAGGGCAAAAAAGTGGAGGCAGCTAATAAGAACATTTGTGTTCAAATTATGATTTGAAGCAAATTTTCATTTATTTTATACTATAGGGAAGAACAAAAATTTCTTATTTCTTCTGAAGGGAATGGAAGGGGTTTATTATACCTAGAGTTAGCATAGAATTTGTCCTGCACTGCAGTTTTTTTGTGTTCAAATAGTCAATCCAGTATGCTCCTTGCTCCTGACTCCTGTGTAGTTTTGTGTGGGACCAACAGTTGTGTTCCAGCTGTGCAGAAGGAACCAGCCTGTGGCTCCTGCTGTTGTCAACGCAGGCTTCAGTCTTGCATTTGTTTCCTAATTGGTTAGGAGATGGAAATTCATAGAGAATAGATGCCAGTTGCTGAAACATTTGATGCCAGGATGCAGACTCCCATGCTCCTTCCCCTGCCCTCTCTAGCCAGTAGCTTAGTGGAGTACCAGCAGCAGTGGTGAATCCAATCTTCATGTCTTGGTATGTAGAGAAACTTTAGACCCTGCATGAAGATTAGATTATTGAAAAAGGAAGAGGGGCAAATCTGAAAGTTATGTACTATGTCTGTTGGTAAAGTATCTTACTGTTTTCTTTTTATTATCCTTTGTAAGATATGTTAAATTATTTTTTCAGTTGTGTTTTTTATGTAAGTGTTCTTTGGATGATTACTTCGTTGCTGCTTGGTTTTTTCATCATATCCATAGGGCATGAAACTGTAAATAATAACAGGCTCCTGTGCAGTAATAAATATTGAAGTATGTTGGGTAGTTATTTTAGATGAGTTCTTTACATGAAATTACTTTTTAATATCTAATGTTTCTAACAGGAATTTATTTTTCTGACAGTGTCACTCTTTCTGCCTGTATTTTTTCTACCCTTTCCATCATGTGAGAAATGAGATCTTAATTTTATATTAGATGCATATAATGATCCAAATATGTCAGATTATCTGTAACGCTAAGTCTCTTACCTTTTTAGGCATAATTGTTGCATAAACACCAGGATAAAGTATCAGTGGTGTAAATGTGCTGCCTTCAGTGGAATTTACCAGCAGATAACTTGGCCCAGACATGACAGCAAATCTTTCCTCTAAAATGTCAATACAGCACTAGAGTCCAATTATTTTTATACCCTGCTAATCTTCTTTCACTTTTTTACAGTATTACTGCAGGCTTCTTCTATAAAAACACTATTGGTAATCTCAGTAGGGAGGCCTCCTTATCAAGTAGTTTCAAAGATTTATGACTTCTGAAAAAATAAAGATCAGTAGGTAATACTGAATTAATGAAAAAAGCTAGTCAGTCTTCAAAAAAACTAAATGCATAACATATATAATATTATTTTGTCACTTGCAGAAGTTTTCTTGGATTTTCTCAGATTTGATAAGGAGACTTTTTGATAGTTAGAAATATTTTATATTTTTACAACATGCCTAAAATGATCCTTTAATGATAAACTTAGATGTACCTCTTTTATATATTCATAGCTGAAAAATAAATCAGTGCGGATTGCTAAATACAATTTAAAGAATATGGTCAGGCAAGGAAATCTCTTACCAATTGTTTAAAGTCTCATTTAAAGAAAAATTAGTATCAAGAGTAGGTCTTGAATGCCTTATTTTGATATAGCTCACTGGTAGTATGTTAGAACATAATTAAACTCTGTTAGAGTACATCTTGTCAAGTCCTGGACATATTGTAAAGAAGGAGGTGATTGAAAGAATTGTCTCGTGTTTAATATAGGAAAGCTTGCAGTTGTTACTTGAAACAACAATATATCCATCGAGCTTCTTTAAATTGTCTCTTCCTTTATCCACTTTATGGTGGTAAACTTTAGACAATCATGGAAAAAGGTGTGGGGGAAATAGGTTTAAGAGCTTTAATATTGCACTGATCTCTTACTATGTGTTTAAGAAGCTGTTTCAGGCTATAGAAGCAGGCTTGTTTCACAAAGTGGCTTTGCATTGACAGTGATTGAGCTCTGAAATGGATTTAGGGGCACTTGTTTCAGTAACCCTTCCTAAAAGTCACTGTTAGGTAGCTGCTGCTGCTCCTTTATAACTTAAATATGTTGATAGCTATCTGTGTTCATTAGCAACACAATTGCTTACATACTTTCATGTTTGCAATTGGGCAAATCCGGATTTTGAGACTGCCACATGTGAAATTACCATCTGTGTATCTGTGGTAGCTGCTTACACAAAACCCTGGTGTTGTGTTCTCCAGACATAGACCCTTGCTTACATCTAGAGAGCTCTTTAGCAAATAACTCCTGTGTTCCAAAAAGATATGGCCTAAATTTTGATGGGGAGGGTGGGGGATGGATTATGTAAAACAGTTGTATCCTGTCGAACTACTACAAAAAATAATTGTACTTTGTTCTTTTGTCCTGGCAAGTGAGTGTTAATTTAAGAACAAACAATAACGCCAATACACTGACCGGTCCTTCAGCAAGCGGTTATATTAGAGCAACTCCTAAATCCAGTAAAACCAGTCCTAGCATGTCAGAAAGGGGAAAAAAAAACAAACACCACGATACATTGACATATAATCTGTCAGCCCTCTGTAGATTTCATCAGGGTTTAGTACCTTTTCCAAGATAAAAATTCAGTTGGCCTTTTACCCATATTCTTAATGTGTCCCCATTTCTGTTTTTGTTTTTACATCTGGCTGCTGCGCAAAGAATGGAAATAGAGCTTTTTTGTTATTAAGGCCTATTCAGATCTTCAGATGTGATTGTGCATTTGCAGTGGCTGCTGATTAGCAAGAACACTGAGCAGCATATGACTTTGCCTACCTTTGCCTCTCAGCAGAATTTACTGTGCTATAAGAATGGTCTCTGAGGGAGAAAATCTAAGATAAAGGGAAGAGGGGAGTGGAGGGAAGCACTGAAACAACAGGGAAAAAAACAACAACTTAAGTAATGGGTCCAAAAGTTTCTAGGAAGGTATATTACATCTTAAAGATTATGCAATAACAGCACTATCACAACCATCAAGGTTTTATGTATGTTGGGAAGCCATTTGAGTGTGTTCTATTGATTTTGGAATAATCATTTCATGATTATGTGCAAATGCTCTGAATCTGCCCTTGAATGTTTCTTACAAACTATATGCAGGTGGTTGCAATTCTGTGTAAATACCCATGGGTGTTTTCCTCTGTAAAATGCAGACTGTTCAGCTGTCTTTATGACCATGACATTAACAGGAGTCACTATCGTTATACAAATAGTTACTTAATAATGTTTTATTTGCCTCCAGTCTAAAATACACACGTTCTGTGTCTTTTTAAAATTTAGATCTGTAGTTGATTCTTCTTTCCGGAGAAGAATGTTGCCTGTTCTTACCCCAAATCAAGATGGGACTGTGCCTCTTTGTTTTAAATGTGAAAGGAACTCTATTAGATGATAGTATCCTCAGTGGGCTGGATAATGTGGTAAAAAAAAAAAAATAAAAAATGTTTTCATATTTAATTTACCATGTTTATAGGAAGACTAAGAGTTTTAAATAGCTTCTTCCAAACACGTTTTGAGGACTAACACAGAGATCCAAGAGACTTCTTCCCAATGTTTATATGTAGACATTTCTTCAATGATGCAATTTTAGGCACAGATTGAAAAAAATGTGAGTTGTGTATAATGCCCTTTAGAAGGTGTTTGATTTGGTTTCCGTTTTTCAAATCATTGCTGAGTTTCTTATTCCTGTGACAAATGCTAGATACGCCTGTAGTAACAATTTGAGACTAGTGGAAAATGGTTTTGGGGTTTTTTTTGTTTGTTTGGTTGGTTGTTTCGTTTTGTGGTTTTGGGGGTTTTTTGTTGTTGTTGGGTGTTTCTTTTGGTTTTTTGGGTTTTTTTTATGGCTCATTATGCATGTAATACCATTGCAGTGGCCTTTCCTCTCCGTCTCTGGAAAACTTATTGTTACACAGGGCTTCTCTTAACAGGAGCTAATTCGAACCAGAAAATTGCTTATTTATTCTATCCAAACCCCAGGACATGCTGCACTAATCCTGTAGTGCTGTGTGGTGCTGTAAAAGAGATGTTCAGCTGATGTTTCAGAAGTTTGTTATTAGCATTGGCAACATTCTTTATCAGATCATTTAACTAGTTAACTTTCTCTACATGTTACAATAAATCCATGTAATGTGTTAGTTTGGAATTATTTTCTTCCATATTCTCTGATTTGAAATGTATGTTAAATATAATACCAACAAAGTCAAAGCAATCTTAAATACTTCCTCCTATCGTAATCCACAGTTTTTTTTACAATTATGAAAAAAAATGAATGCAAGTCTTCTGGAAAACCCTCAGCAAGGAGTAAGATGGTATTGCTTTGTCCAAGGAGCAGACCAGAAATTAGGTTTTTATCCAGGACACAGATTCTTTTCAAATTTTGCAAGGATTGCATTTGATTTTTGTGCAGCTCTCCCCTGTAAGATGCAGGCAGAAGAGAGCCTGCTTGGGATGGGGAGGAAGAACTTTACTTTTCCTGTGTCATCGCTTAAACCAGATTCACTTTAAAACTTGCATTTGCAGAATTTTTATAGTTACAGAGGGAAAAATTGAAAACATTATTTCTACTATTGTAATGTCAGTTTTTCTACCAACTCTGCTTTTGTAAGCAATCTGTAAGCTATCAGAAGCCTCTTCTCTTCTGATCCTTGGAAAGCTGAAAATCTGTATTTTGCAGTTTAGGTGCAAAGTCAGGTGGAGCCTTGAGGCCTGGAAAGGCCTTTGGTAAATTGTTCAGCACAGTTTTTACCTTGGCAGAGTAACTGAAGCCTCTATTATTTGACAGTATACTGTTGGCCTGGTTTCCCAACATCCGACCAAAGTCCCTCATTGAGTTTTAAGGCAACGGCAATATTGAGTAAAACTAGTTGTTTCTTCTGTGGATGTAGAAGTGTTACGTATATTTGGCATTTTGCAGTTTATTCTTAATTTAACAATAATGCCTCTGAAGTTGTGATGTCAAACTTTGGGGTTTTGAATAATTATATGAAAGACATCTCTATGATATAAGCTGCAGGACTTTCTAACCTACTTTTAAATGGTATGACTGCTCATAGGAAAAAGATCCGCTTATTTTCACCTTCTATCAGTCTAGTATTTAATGTACCCTAACATGGCATAATTCCTAAAACCTCATATTACTCTCCCTCCCCAATTGCAAATTTGCTTTTACAGTGCATACTCTTTGTGATTAAATAAAAGGAACTGAAAATTAGTGAAGAAATTGCATGGTCTCAGCCATTCTAGAAATGAATTAAAATGGCTGTTTAGCAAAACGGAGTAATTTATATGTTATCTAGTGTTCCCTGTTTGTCATTTGAGTGGCAAATCTCATAATTTTATTCTAATCTGAGATGGTGAGGAGGGATCAAAGATTTACATGGTGTAAATTCACTTGTAATTGGCAACTGATTTAATGATTGTGTGTAAACCAAAACAGGACCTAGAAAAGCTTTTCCAAGTTTCTACTCTGCTTCTGCAATGTGGTATTATACATGATTTTGTATCACTTTAGCTGTTAAATTCAGGTGGAATTTTACTTTGCACTTCAGTTTACTTAAATGTATACTCGTTTTACTCGTATGTCAGATACAAGTAGTGCTTACTTTGCCTAGGATTTCAGGTGTAGTGTCTTTTTGAGATAAACTATGTACTGATAGTACATAGAGACTATGGTAGTCCAAATTAGTTGTTGGAACAAACCAGTCTTACCTCCCTTGTCATCTCTTTGAGTGCAGCATTTTCTCCTGGAGAAGAGCTTGAGATGGTTCACCAGCTCCCTGGATCTTGAATGAATAGACACTTGTACAGCATTTTTCTGTAAAAGGATCATATAAAATAATAAGAAGAAACCCTTGAGAAATTATTCCCAACTCCTTCAGAATAAGTTGCTCATGATCTTAAATGGTTTGTTCTTGTGTTAGGCTAGCCATGATTATCTCATAATGGACTTCTTATCTAATAAAGGAGGAAGAAGGTAATGTAATGTGACCGCTGAAATTGAAACTTATTTTTAAAAGCTTTCTGGAGCTGGTAGCTGCTATTCTTGTGATACTGCATCTTCATCTTTCTGTAACAATAGTGGCTCTTTTCAGACTGAAAGTTCCCATTCACAGTGTAGCTGTTTGCCTTTAACAGCCAGTGAGTCCAACATTCCCTATTTGCTGATTTATGTGTAATAAAGACTTAATCTTGTTTCTTACTCAAAATTTGCTTAAATATTACAAGAATGGATTGTGCAATGCATTTCTGGGTATGCTGACAAATAAGATGCTCAAGAACAGCAATTTCAGCTCCTGCTAGAGAATCTATTCCAGCATGCTGTATCCTTTTGTGTACATCATATTGATAGGGAAGGGAGCCAGGGATTTGTATTTACATGATGGTGGGAAGAAAAGAAATAACTTTTCATTTCTTCTGTGGATCTGGAATCATGAATCTCATTTTTTCCCCAAGTTGTTCCTTGGAATTTCTGTGAAGACTTATTTGGAGGTCAAGGACAATAGTAGCTGAAAAGGAAGAAAAGAACATGAGAAAGGGAAGAATGTGAGATTCTTCTATTAAAAAAAAAAAATAAAAATTAACTGAGCTTAAGTGAGATAACAGAAAACTATTGTTGCTATCAGTACTTCAATCCTAGCTGATAAAGCAGATCATCTGTGCTCCACTTGAATTAATAATTTCTTAGATTTTATCATAATTCCATATTTTTTATTGGTTTCATACTTAAGTCTTAAATTTTTTAAGCAGACAGTAAGTATTTGTTTTCTTCAAGTGCCTGCATATTTTTTTTTATGTATGCAATCCAGTAATCCTATTTTATTTAATTAAGAAACAAATTAAGGTCAAAATGAGGTAAAAAATTTGAGGAAATACTTTATAGTCTTACAGTTTTTCATCTTAAGATCCAGTGAGTGTTCCATTAATGGAAGGGTATAGGCTGGCCTTCTAAAAGGTCAGTGTGAGGAGAAGCTGTGTGCGAGACTGTTGTGGTATGAGCTCAGAGGGAAACTGAGGTCCATGCAGCCACTTGCTCACTCCTTCCCTCTCAGGGATGGGAAGGAAAAATGAAACAAAAGGCTCAGGAATCAAGAAAAGGATAGGGAGGGATGACTTGCCCATTATGGTCACAGGGAAAATAGACTCATTAGGGGAAGAGTTTAATTTAAACACCATCACCATCACTTAATTTAACAAGCAGATTTGGACAGTGAGAAATACAGCTATATCTTCCCTCCACTCCTCCCTTCTTCCCAGGCTCAACTTTGCTCCCTCCTCCTCCCAGTGGCACAGGGGGTCAGGGGATGGGGGTTGTGGTCAGTTCATTATCCGTTGTCTCTTCCTCATGTGGAAGACTCCTCACATTCTTCCCCTGCTCCAGCATGGGGTCTCTCATGGAGACAGTCCTCCACAAACTTCCTCCAGTGTGATTGTTTCCCATGGGCTGCAGCCTTTCATGAACCGTTCCACTGCGGGTCCCTCCCGCAGGTTGCAATCCTCGCAGCAATGAATTGTTCCAGCATGGGCTTCCCACAGAGTCTGGGCCTTCTTTGGGCACAGCTACCTGCTCTGGCCTGGGGTCCTCCACGGGCTGCAGGTCGGCATCTGCTCCACTGGTAACTTCCATGGGTGCAAGGGCAGAGCCTGCCCTCTCACCACAGGCTGCAGGGGGGTCTCTGCTCCAGCACACCTCCCCCTGCCTCCTCCTCCTTTCCTCCATTGACTTCGGTGTTTGCATAGGTGTCCTCCTCACAACTCCCACCACTCCTCCCAGATTCCCCTTCTTAAATACATTCTCACAGAGGCACAGCCACCATTGCCAGTTGGCTCAGCCTTGGCCAGAGGTGGGTCTGACTTGGAGCCTAGGGAGCTTTGAGAAGCTTCTCACAGGGACCACCACTCTAGCTCCCTCCCCTGTTACCAAAAATCCTGCCACAAACAGAAACCCAGCACAGTGATGTGTCCTGAGATCATTCTAGGTTCACTGGCACACACCTTATGCAGAGAGAATTCCCCTTGCATGTAATGGAAGGCCATTATTTTGCTCTTCCTGCAAAGTTTCCAATTCCTGATGTTTAGTACAGAAGTAGCAGTTCAGGCTTCTTGTTTTCTTTTATCAGTCATCCTTTTTAATGGTTTTGTCTACATACTGTTTCAGTGTAGTTTTCCCTAGGTTGCATTACATTCTGAAAGACTTTATAAATATGAAGATGATGTAATGGATAAATGTTTGAATTTTAAATTGCCATGAAATGGAGCACAAACCAGTACATCTAGAAACATACTAGACTCTGGTTTGTCATAATTTATTTTATTCAGTCCATATTTAATGTTTTGAAGATTGTACAGAAGGAACCTGGCTCTCAGAAATAAAGTATCCCCAGTATCATCTTATTTTCTCTTTTAAAATAATTCTTTTGCTAGGTAGACAAATAAATAGACAGCATTTGTTTGTATAGTAATAGATTGGTTTGTCACATGACACAGGTCCTTAGAATTTAGTTAAAACTTTTGGTTTCTTATTCTGGAAAGAAACATTGCAGCTGTCAATAAATAGCTTTGACTTACTCTATCTGAACAATTTTATTTCTTTAGTCTATGGTTCCGTCATTGTTACTGCCTAATAAGACCAGAGCATCCAGTCGTATACATTTGATTTAAATCGGTCATGGGCACATGATGAAATCATTACAGAATCGGCCAGAACTATTTTATGATTTAATTACTGCCAGGAAGAAGGCTAGATATGATGTAAAGCTTAATATAGTTCTTATGTAGGATTGTAAAATCAGCTAAGGCCTATGGAAATGTTTATTCTGGACATTTGATCAGACCCTAAGGACTTAAATGAACCTCCAAAGAAGTGAATATTGAAACTGTGGTTGACTTCAGTGGGGAACAAGGCAAATTCTAAGTTAGAATATAAGAAAAATACCCTTTCTGCACTAGCGAGTGCTTTAATAAAACATGCTTTTTGTCCAAATCCTTTCTGTGACACAGATCATGTCTTTCTGTGTTATGCATATCCCATTATTCAGGATTTTATATTTATATAATAATCTACAGTATGCAAAATTCATGTTAAAATCTGCTATTGATGTTCATATTGTCTTGTGCTTTTCTATGCAGGTAATTACATTTTAGTCATTAAATGAAGTGAAACACTTCATACTGGCTAGAATGACTGCCATGCATTTTTAATGGTTTCTCTAAGTGTCATTAAGTGATAATTTGAAAAAAATAAGCAAACAACCAGCAGTAAGCACAATTGGTTATTAATAAAGCTTGTTCTTAATTCACTTTTAAAATCAATGAAAGATCTGGTATGAAATGTAGCGATGGATTATAACTGGTTTTTTATATAAAACATTTTAATGTTTTATATACATTTTTATATCTGTCCATTGTAAATGTATACTTTCAAATCAAGAGTAGTACAGAGAGTTGATACAGGGATGGTTCCCAGTATTGTTTCATGGCTTTTCTGTCCTGTGTCTCATTGATTAAACATTTTGACTTGTATGTGATTCCTACTGTATGTCTGCTAAAAATTGTCTGGATTTAGTGATAGAGTTTTGTAATCCGATTTCCTATTCTTCGTTTTTCTGAATCTTTGCTAGCCTGCACTGAAATCATACGGTGGGGGAGCTGTGACTGTTTTGCCTTCTGTCTTCCCATTTCATAGCTGGGTATGGCAAAGCAGCATTGCAGTTGCACTGTCTAACCACTTTCCAAATGTCAATGCCATATTGAGGGCAAAGATGTCTGAGGTTGCATCCAAGTGATCATGAGAGGAGTTACAGTTTTTCATGGGAAATGCATTACTCCAAAGACTGGAGAAATGTGGAGATAGCTTACTGCTACCTCCCCTTTCTTCAAAGAATTTCTGTTATGCGCAGTTTGGCCAAACTAGAATATTGTCATATTAAATATTACTTGAATTTATGCCATGGATATCTCTTCAAAGTGTAAGGAAATACTTAGTTTTGTTGAGATACCTTCTGGGAAACGATACTGTACACTTAATCTCCCTTTAATCCTTTGAAAGAAGTAGCTTTCGGATTTCATTCTTCTGTAATGCTAAGAAATGTATTTTCAATTGTTAGATGCCTGTGGAAAAGTATTGTAGTTCTTAGCAGACAGCACCTACTGGAAAATAAGATGACTATCTAGTTGAGTGTGCAGACTGTCTCAGTAGCTGCTCAGTCAAGACCTGTGACCTTTTGTCTGTCAGACACTTTTTTTTTTTTTTTTTTTAACAGTGAAACACATCGGAACAAAATTCAAAGTTCTTTTACCTATTGACACCAGAAGTGAATTTCCTAATATATTAAAATGTTGTTGAATCATATCAGTGTTTTCAACCTTAGCTTCCTAAAAGCCATTTACATTGGAAATATTAATTTAATGAGTCTTACTGGAAACACAGGAATTTTTGCTGTACCTACAGCTGGAGCTTGCCTGCAGGAGTTATTAGTAAAGTTTGATTTCTCTTCAGAAATGAGATTTTGAGATTACCGGAATCACAAGGCATGACATCTGAGCTCCTGGCTGTCCTTGTGCTCCTCTGTGAGCTAGCCTTCCAGCAGCCTTTTAGGGGCCCATTATTACTAAAACCTTAAATGGCAAAGGAAATTAATGAAATGTAGCCAATCCAGATCAGGAATTATGCCATTCAGTCAGGGTGTCCATAGCTGCACAACTGGACACTTGGAAGGTGATGTTGTCTTGAATCCCACAGAGGGGAGGGTTCATCTGACTCTGCAACCCATGAGTACTGTTGTTGGGTCAGAACCTCTCCCACGTATCTAAAGTATGGATGTGACTTACCTGATAAATATCAGCACTTGAATGTGTTAATATCCTACCCTAATGGAGTCCTGATACCAGTTTCCAACACAATGCCAATCAGGGTCTGTATCGTAGTATTGCAATGAATTCTGAAGACCTGAATATGTGAAACTCAATCCTACAATGCAAAAAAGAAAATAATGGACATTTTCGGTTTGGCAGATGAGTCAAAAAGTTAGTTTGGCAAGAAAGGTATGAAATTAAAGGTTTTTTTTTTTCTACAGTGTTCAGGTTTTTAAATCAAATTATATGCTCAACTGAGCATATAATTTTCTGATGTAAAATGATATGCTCAATTTTAGTGCTTTTTTTCAGGTTAAAGTCAATTTTTAAATAAATTAATACTAGTTTGATGCAAACTGCATAATTTGTTTTAAAAAATTGAATGCTTCAGCATAACTTTAAAAAAATCGCTCAACTCTCAAAACGTTAGATTCAAACTTTCTGTACAGTTTTGTTGCTGAAATAAGTGATTAAATTAAACACCAGAGTCATGAATTCTTTCCAGAAGTGCCCCAAATGAGGTCTCTTCCCCCCTGTCAAATAGGGGAAGCTTCATAGACAAGTAGATTTTGATCAGCTAACATGCCAGAGTAATAGCACGGTAATGTGGAGGGAAGAACTACAGTGCTTATCTAGCACTTGTTTAGGTACCTCGTATGAAGATCATTAAACATATCAGTTAATGACAGTTCTTTGGTGACACCACTGTGTATCACAAACATTACTGACTCTAAAAGGAATGGGAAGGAGTTCAGAAATTAGAAGTGAATGCTGCAGGGTGCATAGCATTGGTTAAAGATGCTGCTGGAGATTTCCAAGTATGCCATTACTGATTTTCTGAAAGCACCATCCAATGGGATCCATATGAAATAACCGTTTTCCAATCACAGTGATGATGACTTCATCTTTCCAATGAGAACTCAAGCTGTTTTTTTGTTTGTTGTTTAGTTTTGTGGTGGTGGTGTTTTTTTTTTTTTTCCTCCAGTGAAGAGCTGTGAGGTTGCTGATTTAGCCTTTTATTTTTCTCCCTCAAGGAAAATGCAATTAAGTTGTGCTGGTTTTGGCTGGGGTAGAGTTAATTTTCTTCATAGTAGCTACTATGGGGCTGTGTTTTGAATTTGTGCTGGAAACAGTGTGGATAATACAAGGATGTTTTAGTTACCTCTGAGCAGTGCTTACGCAGTTGAGGCCTTTTCTGCTTCTCACCCCACCAGCGAGCAGCCTGGGGGTGCACAAGAAGTGGGGAGGGGACACAGTTGTGGCACCTGACCACAACTGACCCCAGGGTTGTCCCACACCATATGGCGTCATGCTCAGCATGTAAAGCTGGGGGAAGAAAAGGGAAGGGGGGGGACACTCAGAGTGATAGCATTTGTCTTCCTAAGTAGCAATTATGTGTGATGGCACCCTGCTTTGCTGGAGATGGCTGAATACCACCTGCCTGCTGGTGGGGGAAGTGGTGAATGAATTCCTTGGTTTGCTTTGCTTGCATGTGTGGCTTTTGCTTTACCTAGTAAACTGTCTTCATCTCCACCCATGAGTTTTCTGGCTTTTAGTCTTCTGATTCTTTCCCCATCCTACCATGGGAGTGGGGAGTGAGCAAGTGTCTGTGTGGGGCTTAGTTGCCAGCTGGGGTTAAACCACAACATAAGTCAGAAAGTTTCAGTCTTGAATACTTAGATATGGAGTGACAGACACAGAAATATTAGCTTTGTATTGAAAGTCTGTGGTCAGGTGTTGGGAGCTGGAGGGGGGTGTGTGTGCTGGAGGTGTGTGTGTTGGAGCTGCAGCTCCTGTGAGGAGAGGCTGGGGCACAGCTGAGCCCCTCAGCCACAAGTGGGGCACCTTTGAGAAAGCATGTGTAAGAAAAGGTAAAAGAGCAGTGAGGAGTGAGGAAAATGGTGTGAGAAACAGCCCTGTGAGCACCAAGGTGCGAGAAGGAGGAGTGAGGCATGTGCTGCAGGCACCAGAGCAGAGGTTCTCCTTCAGCCTGAGGAGAGAAGACAGTAGTGGAGTTGGTATCCACACTGCAGCCCATGGAGGACCATGTGCTGGAGGGGGTGAAGATTTCCTGAAGGATCTGTGGCCTGTAGAGAGCCCACACAGGAGCAGGCTCATCCTGAAGGAGTGCAGCCATGGGAAGGACCCACACTGGACCAGGAGAAAAGCATGAGGAGGAAGAAGCTGCAGGGAAGAGCTGTTATGGGCTGGTCTCAGCTGCCATCCCCATGTGATGCTCAGGGCAGGGGAGAGATAAAGGAGTTGGAAATGCACAAGTGATAGGAAGGAAGTTGAGCCTGAGGAAAAGGCAGGGGCAGGAAAGTGTTTCAAGTTTGGTTTCCCATCATCCCAAACTTTTAATTGCAACAAACTAGTTTTCCCCAAGCTGACTCTGTTTCGCCAGTGATGGTAATTGGTAAGAGACTTGTCTGTGTCTTGACCTATGAGCTTTTTTTGTCTTCTTTTCTTCCCCTGTCCTGTTGAGGAAGGGGAGTGAGAGATGGACTGGATGTGTGTCTGGCAGCTGACCAGGGTCAATCCGACCCTAATTTTTTTTCAAGTCTATGTAAAATGTGGCTCTATTACAGCTGGATGTTATAATTTTGCTTGAATGAATACTCCTGGTTGCTTCTTCAGGCCCTTCTGCAGGAATAATTTTTAAAAAAAAGAGTGACTGGCATGCATTTACACTCCCATGCATTTTCATGTCTGTGTGAATGATGTGGCTTTATAGAAGTAGTTTACCGTGCATAATATGTATACATAAATACTGTGCATGTTGATTCATTTATGTCCTTCAGTTTTTTTCTGTTACAGTTGTTACCAAGTTGTTGCATTTAAGTTTTATCATCTGTCCATTGCTGTTATTCATGCTGTTTTAGTATGATTTTGCAGTAAGCATCCATACAAAATAAATTTGCACTTGAACATTTTATGTTTTTTATTAAATATTCATTAAATGAGATGCATGATATTCATGCAGTCTGCTGCTTACTGCATTGAAACCCCAGAAACTGCATTGTTTATAAATTCTTTATGCAAGATGAGCCCAAGTATTCCTCATCTACCAAAACATGTCAGGGTACAGGACATCTTTCTATCAGTGTAGTGTTGTTCTGCGTGCAGGACTGATTTGGAATGTTTAAGATCTGGAGAATGGGTACAGCAATGCCTGTGTGTTCTTAATTCAAGTAGTGTTTCTCAATCTTCTGTTCCTGACAAACTAGAAAGGATTATAAGCAGGATAAATATGTGTTTTCTTGCTCAAGTTCAGCAAAGGGTAAAATTTGTCAATGTGTAAATTGACAAAATACCAGTCTTACTTTTAACTGCCTTTCCCTCCATAGTAAGCATTAGTCAGAAGACCTCTAAGAATGTAACTCTTCTCCAGAATGGAATTTCATGTTAAAAATAAAAATTTCAATACTCTTGTTCTCCTGAAACTGGAATGGTGAGACACCAGTTATGTTGGAGCTTTTCTCACCATGGAAGTACTTGTACTCATAAACCTGACTCTTTATGAGTTCCTCCCCAGAAAAGTGATTGGATTTGTTCATGGAGGTACCAACTATCTAGATATTACAGCCTGACAGAAGCCTGGTTAGGATGTCGCACATTATGATGATACCTAGATCCTCCTGCATATTAGTTTTGTATGATGAACAACCAATACAGGAAACAGTCTGTGTGCTGGGTGTGATGAACAGCTTGTTGTAATAGAGGAATATTGCTTAATCAGAAACTGGAGACTGGGGATTTTTGTTTGGTTTTGTTTGTGTTTTGTGAGAGGTGTTACCAACAGATAGCAGGGAAAAGCATCCTTAAGGGTGTACAGAAGAGGTGATTTTTAATTTTCTTTTTAAAGCGTTTATTTACGAAATAGGCTTAGGTTGTGAAATCCAGCTATGGATTTCCTGTTACAAACTCTTATTTCTTTCATTTGGGGCAAGACACTGCTGAAGCTGCTTAGGGCTGTATACAGAGCTTATTAGATAAACAGGTGCTTTGTGGTTTTTTTCCAGTAATACTCTAGTATGTTCTGGCTGCTGCCACACACACACAAAAACCAAAACAACAATAACAACAACAAAAAACAACAAACAAACAAACAAAAAAGTCTGCATCAAATCTGTGAGATAGCAGTTCAAAATAAATAAATACAGACCAATAATTTTTAATATTCTTACTACAAAGCAAAGCTAAACCAAAATGCAATTGCTGTCTGGAGTCCTATCTGAAGTTACTTGCAGTACTATCTGAATTTACTATGCTCTACTATCTAAAAAGAAGCATTACAACTATGTAGAATCAGTGTTAAAGTATAATCTACTGCAGGAGGTCGTAAGTAGATGACATGGAACAACAAAAGATATATGCCCAGGGACTTTTAAAAAAATGTGTTCTCACACCTGCTTTTTGCATGCTCTGTCATTCACTGGTCTCTCTTAAATTCCTGCTGTTGTTATTTCCCTTATCTATCTGTTTATACATATGTTTGAGTTTTGGTGCTGATGTTATCAGACTAATGTATGCAGCTGTGTTCTGGAGACTTGAGTTTATTCTCAAGAATGATTAAATTTGACCTCCTTGGGTTATCATATCTTCATCCTTATACTGCACCAACATGTATAGGTTTCCATTGAAATTTTACTAGCAGTTATTAGATAAACGAATAAATCCTGACTTCATGTAGCTCTAAATCCCATACACATTAGTGTAAGGTCAGCACATGTGTTCGTCTTTAGGATTTAAGGGGAAAACATAATCTCCGTATATGTTATAGTTGGTTTTCTGATGATACTGAACACTTAGCTTCTGCTATTTGTGCTTCTTAGTCACCTTCAGGATAAACTAAGACAATAACCTGTATGGCACATACTGACTAGTAAAAGTACATCCCGGAAAAATACCTGTTTACTGATGCATATAAACTTGCTCTCCAGGATGGTGCCATCTGCAGGTTTGAATGAGGTAGATTCTTAAATGAGTGGTTTGTAGTTTTGGTTAGGCCAAAGCACTTTGAGATATCTAGGTTATTGATTCTTTTTGAGATGCCACGATTTTAGTGAGAATTTGGAATGAAAAGATCTGGGTTTTGACTGAAATAATGCTTTGGTTTGCACATTCACCTAAATGGTGTGTTTTCTAGCTCAGATTGCTTAAATAACATTAACATGATTGCTGATGCAGTCTATTTTCTGAGTTTTATCACACCCATGAAAATTCTATAAGAAAATAGTTTAAAATATGTTCACAGTGAATCTTAGTTATCTTTTTCCTTCATGGATTTTACATATGTTAAATGAATTACTTTTTGATACATTGCTTACAGTAATACCGTTGAATTAGCTATGAAAACAATTCATACAAGTTGTTTTTAATTACATGCCAGGGATTTATTTGTTTGTTTCTCTTCTTATGTTTGTCAGGAAAAGAAGAATATATTGCGACGTTCAAGGGATCAGAATACTTCTGCTATGATTTATCTCAGAATCCCATACAGAGTAGCAGTGATGAAATAACTCTGTCATTTAAAACACTTCAGAGGAATGGACTGATGCTTCACACAGGAAAATCGGCTGATTATGTCAATCTTGCACTGAAAAATGGAGCTGTCTCCTTGGTCATTAATTTGGGCTCAGGGGCCTTTGAAGCGCTGGTGGAACCTGTGAATGGGAAATTTAATGACAATGCCTGGCATGATGTGAAAGTAACCAGGAATCTGCGTCAGGTAACAGTACAATGGATACAAGAATAACTGACTTTGTTATGAGTAAATGCTTGGTGATTTGAATATTGCATAGTGTGACATTGGGTGTTTAGCAGGCATTTGATTAGGTTTTTTTATTTGCACAAGGAGGGATATTCCTGCTACACTTGAGCAGGGGCATATCTAGAAAGTAGCAGGGCAAGCAGCTGTCTGCGACAGTGAATCAGTTAGACGTTTTAAAGACTGTAGGTATCACCCAGGTGTTTCTCCAGTACAACTGTCTGCCCTTGCAGCCTTGCATTAGTCAAGGCTGATAACTTTCCATAGGACATGAGTTACTCTAACTGAATTGCAACTCCTTCATTAAAAGAAATGTTTTATATATTTTTCTCTTTTAAAAAGTGGGCAGTAAATTTGTTATCAGTTAAAGTGTATGCACTGTGTGGAGGCATCTTGCATGTCATGCCACATTTAACTAAGCAAAAGCAGCAGTAAAAAATATCTAGGAAATTGCATGCTTACTCTTGGTGATGTGGTAGGGGGTTTGTAGTTCAACAGTTAAATTTGAGGTTGGGCTGGGGAGGAATGAGGGTAAAGAGAATACCATGTATGTGTGTATACTGTATGTGCTAACTAAGTGTACAATATATGCACGTATGTGGCACTAAACTGTTATGTATTTTAATGTT
>NW_020799097.1:109211087-109290805 GCF_003259725.1 Athene cunicularia | reverse complement strand
AGAAGTTGTGTCTGGATAGCATTTGAAGATTTTGTATGCATATCTGAGAATGCATCATGTATGTAATGTACAAACTGCTCCAGAAATATACAAGGTCTGAATCTGAAACAGCTTGGTCAGCTGTGTATCTGTACAGTGGATCAGTGCTCAATTGCATTGATTTCATTGCATATTCACAGGTTGTGTCGGTTCGGTGGGCTCAGTGCTTCCAAGGCAAAACCAATCTATGGTCCTAGCAAAACTACCAAATGTTTCGGTTATAAACCATCAGGATCGCCATCTCCCAAACTGTGCCACCTATAACAAAGCTGTAGATGTATAACTACAAATATTATGGCCACAGCAGTAGTACTGTGACTGTTTTAGGAGCTGCCAAAGGTAATTCTGTTCCTTTTTCCACTTTGTGGAACATCTGCAATTTCCAGTTCAGAACATTAGAGTAGGACTGGAGTAGGGAATGTGGGATTAAGCACTAAATGGACATAAAATCAGGAGGAGAGAGATAAGTAGAGAGCAGGTGATTGATGAGCCAGTTTGGAGCATGTAGTAGAAAGGTGGGAAAACTCAAATCCAGGAGGCTGTAATGGGATTCTAAGAAGTGTATGGTTGTAGTTGGTCTTAAGGAGGTAAGATTTGCCATAGTGCACAGGAAGAGCCAGTAGATGTTGTTTTTTTTTTTTTCTTGGAGGACTTTGCTCTGGGAAACTGAAGGATCTCCTTAGGAAAATTGTTCTGCCATCATTTCCTCTGGCAGTAATACCACCAGAAAGTGAGGCCTGAGTAAATTATATTTCAGAATCTGGAATCTATATTTCAGTAGAGTTTTTGTTTTCTGTAACTAGTATGCAAGGCTTTTCGTTATATGTGGTGGTTCATACATTTTTAAATAAAATTCTGTTCATTTATTTAAACATCTTAAAAATTACAGTAGTTTTCAGCCAGTATTGTAAAGAATTTTCTTTAATCCTGTAATGTCTAATGTTGTTGGCACTTTCATATGCAAAATACTTTTTTTTTTTTTTTAATTTACCAATTTTTTTTGCCTTAGTTATTTCAGTCTATCACCACTTACATAATTTATGAACGATTAAGACATACCTTGCTCTGGTTTCCTCTATAAAGGAAAACAGTGTAGTTTGATAGCATGAGTGTCTTATGGGGTCTGTTTAATATATCTCATCATATCTCATTTTTAGATGTATGACCAAGAAGACAGTTTTCTGATAATACCTTCTCTGAAATAAGATCATCTTGGCTGTTCTGGATGTGTTCTGTGGGGGTTATTAATTAGGGTTTTTTAGATCTAGTAATCCATTTAATAGAACAGACTTGCTGAAAAGCTGTATTCCAAAACATTTCAGGACTCAAATTATTAATTTCCTAGGGTGAGGAATGCTGCCTTTTTAAAGAAGGTTTCTGCTTTTTTTAATTGATGTTGTCAAGAGCATACTGCTTATACTTAACCATGTTGTAAATGATCTGCTAAATGCTGTTTTAATGAAGTCCAAATAGATGCAATTTAGGTATTTACTTCCTCATGTTAGCTCCACTGGGGACAGTCCTACAGAAGCCTATTAAAATGAAATAGCTGAGTCTCTGAGGAAGTTAGCATTGCTTCTCGGGGAAGTCTACATGTTCCTGTGATCCATGCTGACAAATTTTTGAAAGTCATGTAAAATGCAAAAGACTGAATTGTTTGCCTTTGTTTATTCAGCAGTGTAACAAGACCTCATGGTACAAAGCATTGGCATGATGTTGGCAGAACTGCAGTCTGCAGTTCTTTTGTCTGGGACTGGAAATAAGTCTAGAGTGGTGCTAATTCCACATGTAATACTTTGTGTGCCATTGCCACGGTCACTTTACTGGCCCAGTAAAGGCATATGGAACAGACTGTAAATGCCTCAGTGCAGAGACTGGCTTTCTTTTTTTACAGAATCCCGCTATGAATTTTGGCCTTTTGGCATTACCAGAAAGTGACTAAAAATAAATGTGTTGGATCTTGGGCATTTTATTTGTGGATACAGAGAATTAGACCTAGTCTAAAAATAACAGTATTCTACTAAAGCTTTGCATAGGTACTTCATACAGGAACTCAAACTTTGAAGGTACAAACTCCCTTATGCCTTGGAGACTTGATATTATTTCCTGTTTTCCACACTGGTGGACAGAGACACAGATCAACATATGTATTGTTCTTAGAGGATTGAGATAGAGATAAGAAAATTTGCACCTTTCAGGCCTATCTCAAGTCCATAAAGCTGCACATGCATTTTCAAATAAATAACTTGAATGATCTTGTTCTAAACAGTATTTCCCTAAAACCTTTAAGATCTAACTTTGAGCATGGAAGAGGAGAGCTCCTCTTTGAAAGGGGAGAATATTTAGACAACCCATACTTTTGCAAGAAGAAGAGCAATGTATTTTGTAGTGATGGTTTTGGATGTCCAAATTATCTTCATTATAAAATCTTCATTAAAGTTGAACAAAATATAATTTGAGTTTAAGGAATAATGAAGGGGAGCAAAACAGTCAAGAGAGAATCAAAACCCCACTGAAAATAAATCAGCCTAATTTAGATTAGTGTAGCCTTTAAATACATCTCTGTTTCTCACCCTATTACAAGTTGTAAATAATATGTGATGCTCTGAAGGTCTGAGATTTTCTAGAGCTGCCATAAAACAACTCCTCTGCTGCATCTTTAAGGGTTTTTGATCAATGGGTGTCACCATCAACTGAACATTGGAAAAATCTGTCAAAAGTATTACCAGGATTTACTGTAAAGTTCACTAGATGACTAAGTTGTCTAGCTAACTAAATGTAATTAAGTGTTGTGAGTAAAATCTTTGCCAAATTTTAGGTATGTGTAGGTTTAATGTAGCTATGATATGCATTGTTCCCTGACTGCTGGTAGGATGATAGGTGTTACTGGTATTACAAGGCATTATTAAAATGTGTTTGTGCAGGTTTCCTAAATAATTCAAATCTAGAAGAAGCCAGGAGTCACAGTTATCTTGTTTATAGAAGGCTAACAGCTTATCAGCTGTTTTAAAAGTTAATTACTATGTGTATCATTTGCATTAATTTAAAAATAAAATTTTGCACTTGTATTTGGTTGTGGGGGAAGTCAAGTCCTGACACAGTAAGGCACTGGAAGCTAGAATGTTTGTGCAGACCTGAAGACCAAACTGGTATTTTTCAAGTTGCTTTATCACCACTCAGAATACAAAAATTTTATATAAGTTCTGTATTTGACCTTCCCCATATTTTAAGAGGACAAAGCCTGAGTTTAAATGGTGTATTGTGTTGGTAAGATCAAGATATGTCTTACTATGCAATCAGTAGAGAAATAAATGATGTGGCTCTCTTTGACTTCCCAATCCATTTTACCAGACATTTAGGAGTGGGTAAATTGAGAATGGCTTCTATAGTGCGTATGCTAACTGGGACTAAATTTGAGCATTTGGATCTTTGTCAGGACACAATGACTGTTCTGCCATTAAATGTCCACATCTCTTTTTTTGTTCTTCTACGGTGTGTCACTACTCTGTTTAGTTATACTATTTAGGTATGTATTGAAACAATCTACTCTGGATCCTTCCAGAATGTCTCTTGATACAGATTGGTGGATTTTTGTTTGACAAAAGAAACAATTTTGAAAAGCAGATTAGAACTTTCCTAAAGTTGAACAGAAATGGAGCTTTTTCAAAAACAGTGGAAAGTTTTGACTGGAACAGGACATTTTAAGAAGCTTTCTTTCTAACTAGAAAAGTTAAAATGTTGTAATATTTTTAAATGTTCAGTAGAATACCTCAAACCAAAATAAAATTCCCTATTTTTGTTGACTAAAACTATTCATTAATACCATAGATTTGATGCAACTACTTTTTACAAGGAAAAGTTTTTCTTTTATAATAATATTTTAAAATCAGTGAAGATGCATACCTTCAAATAAAAGTATAAGCATTTTCTGTGATTTTCTAACTTTCTCTATTTTTTTTCTAAATAACTTGGTGTTTTTTTAAGTTTGTTATGTTTTTTGATTTTTATAGTTACTGTCTGCCTTCCACTCTGAAAAGTCTGTACTTCTTAAGAAAACATGCTTGAATTCTCATGCAAATTTGATATAATCGGCGCTCTACAGCTGTTCTCATTCTGACATCCTCCATCTGCTTCCAAAATCACAATTTCTGCATCTGTACTGCCTTGCCTGGTATAATATTTCTTTTTGTTTTCCATTATTTATTAATGTTGCTTCTTTTTTCCGTGTAATCTTTAGATTGTTGATTTTGTTTCTCACTTTTTCTGTTATCTTTCTGCTCTCAGATATTTATTTTGCATAGGAAAACTATGTAGTCTCTGGAAAGATGTGATACCTAGATCACAGTATTTAGTATCTGTTGCAAGCTGACTCCTGGGAAATGTCTGGCAAACTTTTACCTAGACATTTCTAGGCTGAGGAGACTCTACCGAGTAACTCAGGACAGCAGAATTGAGAGACAGCAAATTAATAAATCTTTTGTTGCAAAGACAATCAGAGAAGCTAAAAAAAAAAAAAAAAAAAAAAAAAAAAAGAAAAAGAAAGAAAGATAAAACACTAAGTTTTGCTAACACCAATAGAGACATCTCTTAAGATACTTGTTCAACTAGTGACTGCATTACTGAAGATCAAGAGGATTTTGTTCACGTAATATCAACATAATTTTGAGAAAGTAGCCACTGGCACAAATTTTTTTTTGAAAAAAAAAGATACGATTTGTAGTGAGAAGACAGGCACTAAATTGTGTTTATTGTGGAGTTGGAAAATGTGTGTACTTCATATGGAGGAGCTATATGTAGTAAATGTGGAAGTGGGGAGGATATATTTCTCAATTCATCCATCTCTCCTTTTTGAAAAGGTCATGTTTTGGCCTTATGCCTCTTCTGCAATTTGTATGCATAGAATGATAACATGCTTTGAAATACTATTTTGCTAAAGAACATTCTGCATTTTATCAGTTACTATGTGGCAGTTTATAACATTTTTTTTTATTCATAAACATGTTTAAAAACAAGTGACAACTGTGGGGACGATGCTTTTTAAAATAAGTTTTCTTGATTGTGTGAGCATCTGAAAAAAGGACAACCCCCAAGAAAATGTAGGAAAAAATGAGTGTTAGTACAGAAAATCTTTCCTTTTACAGTCTTTATGACTAACTCTGTGAGCTGTGAAAGGCCTGTGTCCATCCTTTGTTTATCAAAATAGCTATGAATCTTAAATCTCTCCTTTCTGATAAAGGTATGTCCTTTAGGTACAGACGTATCAGGCATTCTGTGGAGGCTCAGGAAGATCAGAAACTGTGGCTCCAGATTTTTATACTCTTGTGCCATATTGCACCATGCTTACAAGAATCTGACATATTCCTATGTTTAAATTCTCTGCATTCGTATGGAATAATACATAGGACATGGATCCACTTCAGTTTATAAAAAAGAATAGGTTAAAAAAAGCTACCAACTAGAAGTCTAGTGTAATTAAATTCAATGAAGGTTAATATTTAAAAGCATCTATTTACAATACAGTGTAGGAATGGACAATCTATAATGATGAGAAAAGAAATAGCTGTTGTAAGCAGACCATTGAAATATTACACTTTGACAACACAGAAACTTTATTAACCACAAGCACGTAAGGGCTTGCTAAATTGTGAGATTTAATACTTAGCTCAAAGAACGTGTGGTACTTTAAATTTATATTAACCTGAGTGACCTACCCAGCCTGGTTGTCTTTAATCCTTCTCCACTCCCAGCATTATGAAAATCCCTGCTGCCTCTTGAATTTATTGATGGTATTTACAGCTATGGCCTTAAACACTAACAGTGTTCTGTAAATTCTCTGCTTGTAGGCAGAGTTATGTGCAAACATCTTTATTTGTGTTGTTTGTTTTGTAGGTTAACTTTTATAAATTAAGTTTTATACCTTGGCCTTCAAAGCTTTTTCTTATGATTATAGTTCATTTTGCTTGTTTCCACAAAAACATCTTAATAACTTTAAATTTTCCTACAAGGCTATTCCTGTTTACCAATGATTTCTATTTAATTGATGTCCTTTACTAATATTGTCCAAACTGTACTTTTGGGTTTTATCAGACCTTTGCAACCATCATAACATTGAGTGTGTCAAAAGTGAAAGAGTCTCATAGAATTCATGTTCCAATAATCTTAGGAATTCTAAGTTCCAGCCCTTCAGTCTTTATGACTTGTCCAGGGTACGTGGGGCATGATACAAATGAGTAAACGAATAGCAGATTTCTGTGTATAATACAGTGAATGCTTACAGAAATCCACTTATTTATAAACAATATATATTTCAAAGGGAAAGGAACTGAGAGAGGGCTGAAATCAAAACTTTAAATACAAACAACAAAATATCTTGTTTGTAGTGGAGCATGGGGTTTTGCATGTTAAAGTTCTACTGTAATTGTTTATCATGTTTTAATTTTCTTGATTTTTGTTTCATTTCAGTGAAATACGGAGATGCTAATTTAGAAGAACCATTGGGATTCTGTTTAAAACACTGGACTTCTACTGTTTTAGACTTACTTTAGGCTTTGCTAGCTTGTAGTCAAAACCAGTCAAGCAGTTCAAGTATCTAAACAAAACTATACAAGTGTTTGAGAGAGGGGAAGTGATTCTTTTTTTCCCCCAAATATCTAAGTAAATTATTTTACCAGGTCATATACTTGTACTCTCATAGACTTCATTCATTCACTCATCATCATCATCAACTAATTCATCAAAACTACTAAGTGGTCTGGCCTGGATTTCCAGTGTGGATCATGAAGCTGAAGGGATGCTGGGTATGAAGTACTCACTACATCTCTTGGGCTCCCTTTGCTGGCAGTGGTTTGGACTGATTCTTTGTACTGATACTTTTAAGTGAGCAGTTGTTTCTGTGGGATGGTACTTTGCTTCAGATTTTTGTTTATTTCAGTCTCTGTAGCTCTTACACAACGAGCAGCAGCTTCTACCTGTATTTTGTTTGAAAAGTATGTGTGCATTATGTCTTGCCTTGTTTGGCTAGCAGAAAAGTGAATGGCACACGTGATACGCTGCAATCGTGTTGCCATCCTCCTGTTGTCAGATTTTAGGCTTCTGCTGAGGGGTTGTCTTTGTAGTGCTCCAGTCTGAGCACAGGCATTCTCATCTTGACAGAAACATCTTTTTCTCAATTTTTCAGCTGGGAACGATGTTCTGGGAGTAGTTTCCCAGAAACAGCGTTCTTTGTAATCAGGCAGGCTGTTCTTTTTAACTCTTGTTCTGGTAGTTCTGCTTCTGTTTTCCCACACACGTGTTTTCATTTCTATTTCATTCATAACAGTCTTAGTCCTGTTACAAAACTGTTAAAAATGTGATAGTTACCTAAATTGTACTGAAGTCCAGACTTGCAATCCTGAAATCTGCAGGTCAGCTGGTTTCTATCCATGGAGGTTCCTAGAGATGTTGGAAGTCAGTTTAAGTTCAGTAACGTCATTTTTTTTCCTGAGTGGTTACACAAGTTTTGATGCTTAGGTCTTAATTCTGACATTAATTGTTACGTACTTTATATATACATTTGACTGAAACTAAGAAACTCTGTATGACTTCACCCTCCTGCTCCGAAAGGCGCAATTCAATAGGCTTTGCAGTAAAAGCTGGCTTCTCACAGATTAGTGATAGGCGCTTCTTATAAAACATGGGCAGAAACTGTGATGCTGTGTTCAGAATGTGGGACACAGGGTTTGGTTCTTCAGGAGAATAAAATTTCTGTTCTATCTTCTCGGGTGAGTATAGTCACCACCAGCTTATTATCTGTAGAGAGGATTGCGCTGCTGAAACCATGGTGCTGTGTGAAATTCAGGTTTGTTAGGTTAATATAATAGTGCTAGAAAATGCATGACTAATGGCCGAGACCGCAGGGACAGAGAAACTTGCTTTCAGGACTGGTTCTGTCTTTTACCTGGTGACTTTCATGTAAGTAACAAGTGTTAATACTCACCCACCTGTATTATTTCTCTACTGTCTAGCTGCAAGTAGCTGCATACTGACTTGAGTTGACTGACTTGTTAACATACTAGAAAGTTTTCCTTTTATCTACTATAACACATGCTTTTTAGGGATGGCACAATTTTTCCATCTATGAAATAAAAAAGAAGTAATACTGTGTATGTGAAATGCTTCTTGATAGCTAAAATTATTAGTGGTCTTGTGATTTTTCTCGGTTTACCATCGGGAATGACTGTTCGAGAGCAGATGAATAGCTCTTTTCACAAGCAGGTCCCATTTACCAAAATAATTCCATGTGCTGCAATGAAATATTCATATTCAAAACAAAGAATAACCTGAATGGAAATAAAAGTATCTCTGCATGTTTAGTTGACATAAATATATATGTTGCTCTTGCCCACAGTATCTAGCGGTGGTTGGAAATCCTCTTGAAATTGCTTAGTATTAGTGAAAAAAAAAAAAGTACTAGCTGTCATTCATCCGATTTACATCTTTTTGTTAGACATAGTATGGAGATGTCAGGTATTTATTTCTGTGCAATATCATTTTTATTCATGTCAACATTACAAAGTTGCTCTGCCTTGCAGTCCTCCTGTTGCAAGAGTTTTGGGCCACATTTGAACAGCTAATATACTATTTGATATAGTCACAATTTGTGAAGTTCTATCTCAGTCTTGGATGAAGAAATAAAAAGTATCTTTAAGATTTGCATATGACCTCTATATTCACTCAATTAGAAATCAGTTGTGCAAACTGCTAAGCATCTCTTATTGAAGTAGGCATGCAAATGGAGCTTTGTAAGGTTTTGAGTTGGGTGGGGTTTTTTTTTAGAAACACTAAGTAGCTAAATTTTGTACACATTTTCAAAACAAAATCATAATTTACTTTATTTCAAGCAAAGATCTTTGCATATATATATATATATATATTTTAATGCTATTTTTTCCCCCCAGATATTATGCTAAATTTGCAAATAGTTTCAGCTGGCCTGAGATCACTTTGGATGAATGCATCAACACCTTCAGTCTTGTTAAATGGGTGTCTTAACTTCTATTATTCCTGAATTATTTTTGTCTGTGCTGCTGTGAACTAGAACAATAATATTAATATTGCATGCCCATATTTGCCTCTGGTTATTTATGCTTTTTTACTATTGAGTAAGTGTGCCAAGCAAAACCACTGGATTTCTGCCAAATAAATGGCCCAACAAAGAATTACAAAGCAAA
Organism: Athene cunicularia; assembly: GCF_003259725.1. Taxonomy (NCBI): domain Eukaryota; kingdom Metazoa; phylum Chordata; class Aves; order Strigiformes; family Strigidae; genus Athene; species Athene cunicularia. The sequence continues at coordinate 109,281,557 of NW_020799097.1, read as the reverse complement.
TAATAAATGGAGACTCAACTAAAAAGCAAGCAAAGTAACGTGACGTGGGCCTGGTAAATCCAAATAGTGGGACAGTGTAAGAAATATCCATTGTCTCAGAAATATACAGACAGTGCTCCCGAGTATGGTGGTGACAACAGCAGACAGCAATACTAATAAACCCACTGCAGACTTTAGTGTGAACATTCCCAAATAATAGGTGAACATAAAGCGTAAATCTGAAAATTTTATCTAGCTTTATATATTGAAATCATATGGTCTATATTTGTTTCAAGTTCCGATTTTGTAATGCTCCCTGCTAATACGGTTTTTCCGTTCTCCTCGTTCACTGTAGGTATTGTGGGCTCATTTAAATTTTGAAACAGTTGCAGCTTCTGTTTAGTACTGTTAAGAAAAAGCATCTGGAGTCTAATTTATAACCGTTGATAAAAAACCAAAACAAAACAAAGTAAAACAAAATTCTGAAGCTTGTTAGTTTTACTCCTTTTAACCCACTAATTTTGGAACTAAGGAGAGGAGAAGACCAGCTATGGTATTAATAAATGGTCGCTATTTCAACATTTTTAATGTTTTAAAGTTGTCATCTTGTACACTGAAGTTAGTACTCACAATTGAATGTCACATTGAGGTTGGAGCCATTGAAATGGATGGATTTCTTTTATGATGTGGTGTTCCATTTAAGGTGAGCAGGAGCACCAGCCTTCTGAACTGGTATTGCTAGAGAACAGGATTGCTTTTCTGACTGAGTAATGTGTTTTTAGCATCTTTCTTTTTCCTTGTCTGTAGAAAGGTGTTAAAGTGAGCTATAGGAGAAGAATAAAATACACTTGCGGATAATAGGTTCCATAGTAATGACACTGATTTCTGTTTGAATCGTGAACTGAAGAGATTTTCAGCTGCTTTTTTTTTTTTTTTTCTTTCTCTTAAAATGATTTTTCTTTCTAACCCTATTGAATAAATATGGAAGAAAGTTTTCAGGTTGTAAAAATGGATGTTGTTTCTCTCTTTTGGCTTGTCTCTTGGCTTGTTTTTTGGGGTTTTTTTTTGTGGATTTTTTTAAAGCTGTGTAAGATTTCTTTTAGGCTTCTGCTGTTAATACTTGAGTACTCAAATGCACGCAAAGCAAATTTGATCATTCTTCTGATTTCCCAGGACCAAAGCCACATTTTTTTTTTCAAACAGTAAATTATACTAGAGTCCTGCAGATGTCTCAGGTACAACTGACAGTTAGAATGATAGCAGATTCCTGTGGAAATCATGTCAAAATTTTAGTCTGAGTGTTTAAAAATCTTGCCTATTAATATTTTCAAATGGACAAAACAGCACAGGTATGTATGTTTCCAATTATATCATACTGTTTCCTGTATATGCTCCTGCTATTTATGTAAATACTGAAAAGCCTTTCCTGGTAATTTACATTCTGTGATTCCTGTACCGTAATATCCTTGTTCTTATTTTTTACTTAGCATCATGGAAAGGCTAGCTGTGTTATATTCTTTCCTTCAAAACAAGACAAAATCTGTCAGTATTTTTCTCTATTAATATTTTATAATCGATATTTGCTTCCTGGGGTATATATGCATCGCAGCAGCTCTTCTCTACCCACATGATCTGTGGATTTGTGAGGTTACAGATGGAAGTGCTAGCAAGGTGCCTAACTACAGCTCTTTTTCTGTGCGGTAATTTACTGTCATTATGCTGGGATTATGTGAACCAAAAGACATGAGAAATAAAAAGATGGCATCCAGAAAAACTGGTGGTCTTGCAGTCTGTCCACCTGTGAAAGGGACTCCCGAATCAGTTGCTGGGACATCTGCTGGAAATGTTTGTGGAACCAATTGATCACATCATGTTGCTTCTCCTCATTTTTGAGCTATATCTGTCTATTCTCCTTTCCCCCTTTTTCTGACACTTATCTATATAAATGTGATAGTCTAAAGACTTGTCAAGAAGATTATCCTGCCTACAAACCTATTTTGTCTTTTATGTCTATATTGGTTTCTTACTGCTTTGTGTGGTATTGTCCTAATTTCTTGGTCATTTGCATTTACCTGTTAATTTTCTTCTGCTGTTGAAATGCTTTCCATTGAAATATTTTGATTTAAAATATTTTAAAGCTAGAGTGACATTGAGATAACACTGAAATTATGCCAGACGTAATTCATGCAGTGGTTCTCATGGTCACTTCTTGGCTGAACTATTGCACCTATAATACATATCAGATGCCTCAGGGTGAGAAATGAGGTAACTCATAGGTGATATGTCTGGAAATTTTATCTCTTAAGAGTAAACTTGGACTTAGAACTACCTGAAATACATTTTTCTTGAGGCATTTCATGAGGATGCTGGTTAAAAAAATATCACTTGATATATAACTTGAAATATAACTTGAAATATGGTAATTTTGTTCTGCATAGCAAATAAAAGCTTTTTTTTTTTTTTTTTTTACATCAGACCAACTCAAAGTACACACTGTGTGATTTTAAACACTTTTTTAAAATTTTAAAACCAGCAAAAATATTAATTTTGTCATTTTACAAGGAAACACCACTATTTTGGAAAGAGTAGTTTGGTGTAGGAATGGCATATAAATTAGCTGGGTTTTTTTCAATCTGTATGGAACTGAAAATTTTGTAGGGAGGCCCATTTACAAAGAAAAGCATTTGAGAGAAAATGGTGATTTTCAGTGGTGTATGTCATGTGGAGCCTTCAGAACACAGTGGGAACATTTTTGTTGTCAGTATGCTGGATATCATACTGAGGATGAAAGAAAAGGAAGAAAAGAAAAATTGAAATTATAATTTCAAGTGAAATTACAAGATTTCCAAAAACACGTGATAAGCATAGGTGTGTGCTCATTAGTGATTTTTTTTTTTTTAAACTAAAGTTAAGATTGCTCTTCATTATGTCATTCAGTATGAGAAGGATTCTTTAACTAAGTAATTTCAGTAATCTGGGGTTTTTTTAGGAGATAATCACTCTTTCTGTGGTATTCCTGGCTTCTTGATTGGAGGAACATGAGTGCTATTAATAAAGTAGTTTTTATATCTTTTATTTCTGTATGCATTTAACTCTGATAATTACTTTACAAAGCCTTAAAGTCCCTGTGAAAAAAAATACAAATCATTTGTTTAAAGAAGTAGAAAAAGGAATGAAGATATATTTGAACTGTCCCTTCTTCCCCATTCATGTAAATTCGTATAGTGAAAATCATACTCCTTCCAATCTGTGCGGCACTTTTTTCTAAAAGTAATCTTAAAGATGATAGTAAAATATTGAATGCTTTCTTAATCATTGTAAAACTACCAGAAAATATAGAAGTGTTTTAGTACATACTGCTAACGGTACAAATCCTTTAAAATGACTTCTAGCATAATATTTTATTGTTTTATACAAGAATTCATATATCCTAAGACACAGAATTTAATATTCTGTTTTCAGTTTATGGTCATCATTCAACATAGTGGACAGAAATTGATTAGAGAAGTGGCACAGGATTGAATTGTAAAAATAAATGCACAGAGCTCTGTGGGGTTTGTGCATTATAACAGATGGATACATTAATAAGAATTTGCTGATTAAGTAGTTTGGTGTATAGACCAGACATCACTCTGGGACAATTTTGTTTAAAAAGTCCAGAGATGGTGGTATTTGTGCGTTTTACATTGTTCCATAGTTAGAGTGAAATTTCAGGCTGTTTTAAGCAACTTTTAAGATGTATTATGAAGAGTATCTAGCTTTTTCAGTGATATTTACTTGACAGGGATAGTTAGTTAATCTTGAGCATCTCCAAAGGAAGCATTTTAACCTTAGTATGGTAAAAACCAAAGGGAAAAAAACACCTTTGTTAACTGTAAGGGAATTAGTGCATCAAATGACAAGGAGTTCAGTATTATTAAATATATAGTGGAATAGATGTGAACTTCTAGTCTGAAGCTTGTTAATAACATTTGTATCTGTAGCTAATGAAGAATAAATGTAATACTAAAATGCAAATACTATTTCTAATTAAAATTAGATTTGTGTCAGTGAAACTCTGCTGTCTCTCACGAGATAACTCTTGGTTTAACTTAAACAGAAGAGAGGGGCCTCTGTCATATTATTCTGCTTTCTAACATTCTTGGAACAAAAGTTATATGTAGCATAAATAGTTTGCCCAGTTGGAGGGGAGAAGAAAAAAGCTTTTTCAGCAAATAGTGAAATAGTGAATAATATCTGAATTCTTTCCTGTTTGAATGTCTAGGTTTTGGCAGTAATTTGTTCTAAAGGTGGCCTAGTTAGATTTCACTGTATGTCTCTTAGAAGAGAAGGAAAGATGTGGCTTTATCTGATCAGTGATGTGACTGTGTTATTTTGGTGAAAGCAGGTACAGTCTCATAATATGTTTTAAAGATGTTGCCCTTCACTGATCATGTTTACGTGAAGAGTACATTTGCAAACTCATCCTGAAAGATTAACAGATGTTAAAGAGTTCAAGTTCTTACAGATAGAGAATAAAGCATGATGGTTCTTTTTCATAAGTGACATTTTTGTCAGTAACGCCTTCATCTGATGACCGTATGGCGCTTTCTAGATATGTATGCAAAGCATAATGGTAGCTAATTATGCAAGATGGATGTTATATTCACATAGGCAGAGCTCAGTCATATTTCCTAGACTACTTTAGAGTTGCCTTCCAAATAGAAATATCTGTGCTGTCCGTCCAATGCTGCAAATTGGATATGCAAATGAGAAGTAGGGATTATGCCCTTAAATGTCTTGTATGCTGTACATAACATCTAATGGCACAGAAACCCTTCCTGTGTCACTAATAACTTTCATTAAATAAAAGAAAGTTTATTAAGGATGGAAAGGTAGACATCTGAGGATGAAGAACTATCAAATTTACCATTATTTCCCCTGTAAATCCCATCTGTGTAGTGGATGAAGGTTCTTTTTTTTTTTTATATATATATATATATATATATATATATATATATGTAACAGTCATAAAAGACACTTTTATGTGTTGGACGGCAGTAAAAAGCTCACTTCAGAAACTGGGAATGTGGAATTTCCCAACTTGGAGGTATTTCTTTTGGTAACCTAAGCAAAATATTTTGATGTAAACTTTTGCTTGGTTTAGATGTAACATTCTTAATTATTTTTTTGTTCTTGGGAAAAAAGTGAGGAAAATTGCATTCAATGCAAGTATAACAATCCATTCCCCTCCACAACCTACTGTGATTATGCATCATTAATCTGTCATTCCCTGCTGTTGGTTCAAAGACTCATAGCTGGCAGCAGTAGAAGGCTATCAGTGGTACAGAAGTTCCTGATGTAGAGTACCAAAAGGATATGTTAAGTATATTTGCCCTGCACAGACTATTCATTATCCTTCCATTTTTGCTTGAATTCTTTTCCTTACTGTGTAGGTTTTGGGGAGCTCCTGTTCCATATAACACCTGCAGGAGAAAAGAGGAGAAATTTGAGGCTTTGTGAGGAAGAATATGGCATGGCGAAGTAGTTCAGTATTGCTGGCTTTGCTTTGTGGTATTGGCATTTCCTTCCTGAATTCTTGCTACAAAAGTAGTAACTCTACAGGCATTGTTGCTGCAAGCTATTACTGTTGATGGTGTGTCATGGAATCAGGCCTGCGGAATGTTTATTCACTTTTATTTCATTCACATTTAGCAGTCTGCCAAATCTGAAATGATTAATGCTTTATAACTGGATAGATATGGACTAAAGAAAAGGAATTGTCCACTTTCAGGGTTTTCTTTGATAAATTTATGAAGCTTATTGCAAGAGTGAGCTCTGAGAGAAATGTCAGAGCTTATTAAAAAAAAATATTTCTTAAATATAGACCAGAGTAGGAAGTGTTTGTCGGTTTTAACAGAGGGTTTTTTAAGAGTTCATTTGTATGTACAGCATGACTATAAACATAAGCCTACTATTTTAAATGTTTTATTTGAAATTCTAAAATTTAATATTTAATTTTTTAAATTAATCAAATTTAGGTGTTTAGACTACGTATTATTGTCACAGAAGTTACAGCACATTTAGAATAGTCCAAATGCATCAGTGTACAATTGAATCTCATACCCTTTTGATGTGAACAATAGACCTGACTTTTATTATGACTTTATATTTAGATCATGGTCATAGAGTTCGTTTTATGCAAACACTTCTATTTCTGTATAAATACTACTGAAATAAATACTATTCAGTATTTATTATTTTTAACAATTTTTGTGTGCAATAACACAACAGATTTTATTTAAATACAGAGTGCTTTATGTGCAAGTCTGCAATGCACGTGCTCTATAGAAAATCTTGAGGTTTGTACTGATACCGTGCAGTATGACCTAATGTGGTAGCTGCTTTGCTAAGGGAGTGAATCTCTTCAAAAATATTATTTTATATTCCAGCAAGAATTGAGACTTCGATGCAATTTATTTGTTGGTACTAGTTCTGTAAGCTGCTACATACCAAAGATTATTCTGGAAAAAATATGGGTTCTGCCTATAGAACACCTGGTTATATGTGTATTTATTTTTAATATGCTGTGGAGAGAGTTATATCATTTCAAATGGATGAAAGAGTCTCTCAAGACTAGGTAGATGTCCCCTAAAAAGCAATTGTTCACTTTCCACTGTGTTGGTTTATTGGGAGTGGAACTATTACAACTCATTTGTTAATTGCTGTTTTATTTTCTCTCTTTCCCATTTGTTATAATTGATTGTGGTTGCTTTTTCAACACAGATGAAAATCAGTAGCAAGATAACTTTATTCTTGCTTTGTATGATAATTATTTTTTTGTAATTCCACACATGTATTTAATGTAGTGAAAAAAAGGAATGCACAAATCCAGACTTTGCTACAGATTTGAAAGTAGCTTGTCACATTTTAGTTCCTTCCTCAGTGTTTTCTCCCAGAGGAGTGTAATACTACAGAATGAAAATATTCTACATGTGTTAGTGTTTGTATGGTCAATTAAAATTTAGATGTGAAAGAGGTTACTGGATAGTTTGTCACCTATGGAGGGAAAAAAAAAAATCCAAACAACCCAAAATCCCCACAACTCTTCTCAAGTCAGCAGTATTTCCATTTGGTCTTTGGGATGCAGACCTTTGCAGAACCTGGGGTACATTAGCGTTGAGTAGTTTTCACTGTTATCTGCATTCATTATGTCAATCAAGTCACCTACAGGAATCAGGAAGATTTCAGAAAGTCTGAAGAGAAGGATGTTGTGTTTTCAGAGGGCTTCTCCTATTGCATTTTTTAAAAAAGCTGGAAAGTTTGCACATTTACACTGGTTGATTTATATTACAAATGTGGGAAACTAGTATTAGCGAGAGTGAATCTTTTGGAACAAAATTTGATTGTTGGCTGGTAGACTTTTCTTTAGCATAGGACAGAGAGAGGCTCTATGGATATATGCCCAGGAATAATTCATTGTTATCGATAAAAGTTGTAACCTGACTTATCATCTGCCTACCTTCCATTAGAATCAATTATATTATTTATATTATTTCTCTAATGCATTACTGGATTTTTATTGGGGTTGACCCTGCCACCACTCAAAAAATGGAGAAGCTTCCAATTGATCTCAGCAGTGCAGAATCAAAGCCTCCTTCTTCACAATGCACTCAAAGAGTATCTCAATAATTAAGTAGGGGGACTGTTGTCTCTTTTGTGGTACATAAACGAGGTGCTCATGTTTAAGGAGGCATTATGGTCATAAGCAATCTGGAACCTACATATCTGGATACTGTTATTTAAATTTCCATATATAATTGTTAAGCTGGTTTCCAAGACACTTTGTGTGCCTTTGCAGACTGTTGGATGCAGCCTGTTTCCTGACCTGAGGCTTTGTAACACTTGATTCTCTATGGCTCCTTTTCTGCTGATATATACAGTATATCATATGAGAATATAATTTCAGGTTACAAAATGCTATTAAATTCTTGGATGACTGAAGCCACAGATCTTATGAAGCGGTAGATTGTCTTGTTATTGGCAGAAGAATGCAGTGGTTTTGACTAGGCAACAGTGATTCGTTCAGCTAACATTAAGAAAGTGTGGTGACATCTATAGCTATGTCGACCTGTTTATATCTGTATTAAATTTAACCAGAAGTTTGACACTCATAGTCTTTAAGATTGTCCCTGTTCTGTAATCTTCTATTAATCAAAATTGTCACAGATTCCAAGGAAGACTGGTAATCTGATGTGGCCTCCTGTATAAAATAGGTCATTGGGTTTAGCCAAAGTAATTTTTCTCAAATACAGTAGCCACTGTACTGTTTTTACTGCTCCACTTAAAAAAACCCAAAACACAGTCTACCACATTTCACGGGAAATACTTCTAATGGTTAAATGGCCTCCCTTTTATATGTACCTTCACATATAACTTAATCTACTTTCAGTTTATTTTCCTTTGTGTTTGGGCCCCCTGTTACCTATTTGATTTTTTTCCCTCCGTGTATATACTTTTGAACTGTGAGAGCTGCCCACCTCATTGTTAAATCAAATGTTCTGAATCCTTTGTATTTTTCTGTGTAGTATATTTTCCAGTCTTTTGGTCACTCTTGCTGATGTCTATATTTTTTTTTTTCAGTTTTATATTTCAGTATTATTATTATTTTCAGTTTTATATTCCTCTTTTGTGCAGGCTGCATTACCAAACATTAACGTTTAGCTGATAATCCATCTTGAATCCATTCAAGATTTTTTTCTGAGTTACTTAAACTATTTAGGTTTCTTTTAAATTAGAAGGTTCCAATTTCTATCCAGAATACATGTGTTTCCTGAAGAGTGGCAAAATAAACACTAATATTAAAAAGAGTAGAATATTTGGGTGCATGATGCAGTATTTAATCCACTAGCTTTTAAGTATGCACATTCAAAATGCAGCTGTTACATCTCAGTGTTTTTTCCTGTATCTCCTAGATCAATTAATATACAGATCTCCATCTAATTAGTCTTGATTCATAGTCTGATGTAATTGCTACTAACTCCCACTAACTAATAGGAGCTGTATCAAGACTACTGTGGCAGATCTTACAGATCGACATTTCAAAAAGATCTCAAAGTGAAATAAAATTTTAAAATCCCATCAGTTTTGATCTAACTATGGTCAGACTCTGTTGAATTGCACGTTTCTTGATTATGTTTCTATAGCATTTTGAGATTTTTCAGGAGATAGATAGATAGATAGATAGATAGATAGATAGATAGATAGATAGATATAAATAATATGAAAGTATGTGAATATGTGTGTTATTTTCTTCTTGACTTCAAATCTTGTGTGGCTTGTTAGGTGGTATTTAAAGTAGTCAAGAAATATAGTAAAGGAAATGTTACTTAATTCTGTTAACTTGACATATACATTCGCTATCACAGTAAAAGTGAGAAGATGGAGGTATTTTGAAAGAGATATGCCATGAAGCACCTTTGCTGTACATACAGAAAATGCCCAGAAAGACAAGCAAATTTCCTTTGAAAGTACAGGTGGACTCCATTAGTGGGTTCAGATGAACTTAATGAGGTAATTTTTTTAATGGACATCAGTATAGATTAGTGTAAAATTATTTATATTGGACAAACAGAAATGGAACAAGTAAATAAGTTGGCATGATATTTAAAAGCACAGTGCTAGCAAACTATTGAATAATTTTCCAGTGAAGAAATACAAACAAAGCAGACTAATGTTAGGCATATTTTAAGTGGCACTGAAGAAATTATGCCTCTTCTAAAAATACCCTGTATCCAAGCATGCTCATGGGAGATTTTTAACTACCTACATCTCTGAGTAGTGCTTTCAGCAAATTAGCAAGGAAATTCATAAATTACAGCGAAGTCAGATACACTAAATGGAAAGCAGAGGATCCCAAAAGAGACATCCTGAGTCCATTTCTTGCTGACATGAATGGAAGTGAGTGAAAATGGGGAAAAGTGGAGAACTATATCATTAGTGACCAAAAAGTGGGTTTATGTTAGTAAGGAATGCAATTTACTGATCAGTTTTAAGCTGCAAGTTTCAGGGTGAAGAGAAAATAACTACAGTAAGTAAAGAACAGTGAAAAAAATGCTGTTAAGATCCAGAAGGAACATCAGTGTACTTTGCTAGAATGATGAAGAGTGTGTTTTTCTTCAGCTTTTTAGAAGTAGAATTTGAGTTAGAAATAGATGAACCTTCGGAATACCTGAGTTGTCCTGAAGGAACATTATATGAAAGGTTAATATTTAAAACAGCTTTAATGGGGAAGCTTAAACTCGAAGTTAGATCACAGGTCAAGAATTGCAAGTCTCTTCAACTGACTTGTGAGTGTAAACACTTGAAACATGAAACCATACATGACAGTGATGAATGGGGGAGGCACACAAATGTGTTGTCTTCACAGCAGTTTTACAGGGATTATTACCAAAATGCCTCAGAATTTTATATCAAGAAATAATAACCTGAACAAAGTGGATAGCAGTGTACAGAAAGTAGATGAGAAATAAATTTAAGCAAAACCTAGGAACTGACTAACCTGATCGCCTTCTGCAATAAAAAATTAGATATTGTTTACCTGGACTTCAGCAAAGTCTTAGACACTGTTTCCCGCAGTCTTCTCCTAGACAAACTGGTAAGACAGATTGGATGGGTGGACTGTGAAGTGGGTGAGAAATTGGCTAATGGGTTTGCAGTCAGTGTGGTACTCAATGGTTTTTACTCAGGCTGGAAGCCTGTCACAAGTGGAGATGCCACGGGAATAGATACTGGGCCCCATGCTCTTCAGCATCTTCATAAATTATCTACATGATGGGCTTGAAAGCGCCCTTAATAAGTTTGCTGGTGACACTGAACTGGGTGGTGATGTGGATATGTCAGAAGGGAGAGCCATCTTAGAGAGACCTGGACAGGCTGGGAGAGTGGGCTAGTGAGAATAGTATGAAGAAGATAAGTGGAGTCCCGTACCTAGGATGACATAACAGTAGAGCCCAGTACAGGCTAGGCTCTGTGTGGCTGGGGAGCAGCCTTGCTGAAAGGGACATGGGTGTCCTGACAGACAACTATCTGAACATGAGTCAGTAGTGTGTCGCTGCAGCAGTAAAGGCAAATTGGATCCTGGACTGCGTCCACAAGGGTATTACTAGTGGAGATAGTGATCTACTCGGCACTTGTTAGGTCACACCTGGAGTACTGTGCCCGGTGCTGGTCTGCAAAACTCAAAAAACATGGAGAGCCTGGAGACAGTCCAAGGAGGACCATGAATATGATCAAAAGGGGTAGGAGATTTGTCCTATGAGAAAGGCTGAAGGAGTGCAGGGTCTTTTCTCCCTAGAGAAGAGAAGGTACAGGGGGACCTCATCACAGTATTTTAATTAAAGGGTGGCTACAAAGAGGGTAGAGGCTCATAGACAACATGGAGAGGACAAGGAGCAATGCGTGCAAGTTGCATCAGGACAGGTTTTATTTTGATCTAAGGAACCAATTTTGTACAGTGAAAACAATCAACCTCGCCCGGGGCATGGCGGAATCCCCATTGATGGAGCTTTTCAAGACATGGTTCGACAGAGTGCTAGATAATCTCACCTAGGCTCCTTTTCCCATGAAAGGTTAGAACAGATGATCTTCTGAGGTCACTTCCAACCTGGACTATTCTATGAAAAGCAAATTGGAGAAAGTCTAGGAGAGGAGAAAGGGTTGCTTATCATAAAGGAATTTAAATATGTGTTGTGAAGGAGCTGTATCATGACAGACAATGATCTCTGAAGTGTGAAAGGTGCAGGATATGGTTTTCTGAGTTTGGGCCTCTAATGAAGTTAAGAGGCAATAATGAAGAAAGAGAGAGAGAAAGATTATTTACCTTTAAGGCATCTATTCTGAAGCATTTGAAATCAGAACAGAAAGATCTCCAAAGCATACCTGACCTTCAAGACATTTTCATTATACATTGTGTTTTGTTAACACAGTGTGTTTGTCAATCATTTTTAGCTAGGACCAGGTATCAAAAATTATTATATATGAGGGTTTTTTTTTTCCAGTAAAATATCTAGCTGGTAATTGGCTGCTTTCCTTAATTGGCAAACTTAGTTGCAAACCCCCTTTTTGATAATGTAACAGCAGATTTAAAAATTCTGCATTGGCTATTTTTTCCAGAAACAACAAACATTAATTTCTCTGACAGTTACTTGGAATGTGCAAAGAAATAGACTCCGAGGGAGACCAACAGCATTCAGGCACAGAAACTGATATGCTCAGGGAAAATGTCTGTTTTTTTCCTTAACAATAACTATAAATATTTAAAGAGTATAAATGTTAAAGCACAGAAGCACAAGGGGAGTAATGTGATGGTATTACTAAAGTGAAAATTCAGGTTGGATGAGTATTAGGAAAAAATGATTGACAGTGAGAATAGATTATGTAGTGGAGCAGTTTCTCAAAGGTGTTGGTAAAAGCCCAGTCTCAGTCTTCACTGAGATACTTTGGAGTAGATTCTACAAAGAAGTAAAGCTATTCTGCGGGGAAATATGCTGTTCTTGGAGAGCTGTGCTAGAGGACTCTAATAGATTTGCTACAGGTTATTTCTGTGACTCACTTAGAGATGTGTTACAGTTGTTTGCCCATTGAAAAGTTCTATAACATTTCCCACGTATCCTACTCAGTGGATCATAGTGAGTTTGTGTTCATCACAAACTTAGTAAATCAATATTCCATAATAGTATTTTATGTACATTATTCATTACATTGTGTGAAATAGACTGTTTAAAATAAGAGGAGGAAACAGGGGAGTGTGAAAGATGTAGGATGTTTGTGTTCTGGCAAGGGGAGTGTTGGGGGAGTTTACAGATCCAGTGCTTTCACTGTGACCTGGATTTCATCCTTTATTCCTAGTCTGTTTCTTCCTACATTCTAAGATCTTTAAGTGTTCTGGGTACTAATATTGACTTAAATATATATAATTTACAATAATCCAAAGGAAATTAATGCAGAAGGTTTTGGGAGTATACTTCCTTAAAGGGCCTGATCTTCAGAAAAAGCATGTTGTCTCTCAGATGCTAACAGTATTTCTTCAAGAACTTGCATATGCTTTGTTTGGGCACAAGCTGGAACCAAGTGAAGGAGGCTGTTTTGGTTGGGGTTTTTTTGTTTGTTTGTTTTTTGGTTTTTTTCCCAAAATTAATTCCTCTCCAGCACATAGGATGTTCTGAAATACCACCAGGAAGGACACCCATTTCATACTGAATAGCCTCTGGTGTTCATAAACTTCTGATGTAGATCTCCTGCTGTGGAGGCTGGAAGTGATGTGTAGCGAGTTATCAATTATGTATTACTCCTTTCCACTTTCAAGAAATATCTAAGGGGAAGAAACTAAAAGTACTCATGGAGATGTTTTGGTCCCTTGATGTGGACTTGAACAACACTATTGATCAATCGTTGTGTGACTATTTGTCTCCATGTTCTTTTTCCCCCTTTTTACTGTGCCCACATGCAGAGATGCCAGAGCTTGGAAATGACAGAATTTCCTGAGCCTCTAGATGGGATGTTGAAAATAATTACCATAAGGGACAGAATGTTCCTTTTCAGTCAATTCTTATGGATAGTGCTTATTTTGTGTTCAAAAGATGGAAAACCAAATTCTAGTCTTCCTCCCTTCTCATCCCATGTGCCCAGTGTGCATATATTTTTCAGATGATACAAGGTGCAGGTCAGCCACAGCTGCGTTCATAAATATTCATACCTGTGTAGATGGGGAAAAAAAATAAATGACAGGTTAGCATAAATTAAATATTCAGCACAACTCAGCAACATCAGGATTAAAATGGAAATATGCAAGGTACGGGAAAAACTGTTCCAAGAAAATGTTTGAAAAGAAAATACTACTTCTGTATTTTTTGTCAATCACTGTATTTGGAAAAAAATGAAATATTTTGCTCTGCATGAGATAAGGCAAATTAAAAAGATGGTAAAAGGCAGACTGGATTTTAAGAGCCAGCCAATAAAATGACAAAAGTAGCCAGAACCTGGCAGGAAGATGCTGATGAATTTTGTTCCTCCAGAATCATAGAACACAAATTCCCAAAGTGTCATTGTCCTGGACAATATAAGGCTGCAAGCCTTGTTTGAGAGCAATGTTCATATGTGTTTGGATGTTTGCTGCCTACATTCTCCATTTCTTCAGTTGAGATTCTTTTTCCCTTACTGGAAATAGTAATCTTTTTAAGATTATTTAATATAAAACTGTAGTAGGTATTTGGATTATGTCCCTGGCATCTCTTCCACATTAAGGAGTAATACATCATACTAGTGACAGCTATTTGGTGATGTGTTACACCAATGGATAACAGCGGAAAGTTCTGTGAGAACATATTATTGTAATGCATCATCAGAGTCCAGAATTCTTTGGTAAAATTGACCAGTATGAACACCTAGATGTCAACTTCCAGGTCCTTACAACCTTTGCTTACATGATGTGCTTATTTACCACTGATAGTATGATACTTGTTTCTGTAAAGACTCCAGGAGTTAGCTGTTCTTTTCTGTGCTTTTTCAGTTGAGACTCTGTTTGCTTTTAGGGACACACACAAAATTCACTGAGTTGATCAGAAAATTTTTCGTTATTGTAAAATAGCACTGAATCGTTCTGGCTGTAAACTTTGCATTTAAATTAATACCAAAGTTGTCTGTTTGAACGATGCTCTTGTCCATGTGTGGGGTATGAAGCAATCAGATTTGCCCAGACTTCACAGTCTGTTTCTCTATCAGCAGTTGAAAAAATTTTGATATAACCGTTATGATAACATTTGTATTAGTTTTATTTAGACAATCTTTGAAAAGCATGCTTTGTCCCTGAAGAATTCAGGAATGTATTCAAGAGAATCCTTTATTCTCAATATATTGATTACTAGTATAAAAACAAATAAAAACCTTCCAAGATGGGAGATGGCCCACAAGAGTAAAATTACTTATGTGTTTGTGTGCACATCACTTAATAATTAGAGTTATTAAGATTATGCCTATAAAGAGTGCAAAGAGCTATAAAGGAAATTGAAAATCCAGAGAGGTAACTTACATGGGTAAAAGCCTAAGTATTTTGGCTCATCTGTTATCATGGAAACAAAATGATTAGCACATCTGACACCTTCAAGGTTTGTAGAAATAATTCTGTTGTATCTCCGTTTGTGATTCTTACCAGTTTCAAAAATTGAAATGTTGATATACTGAAACTGATAAGAAAACTTCTGATTGGTGTTACTTCAGCTAAAAGTCTATAGCAGAAATGACCAGGAGCACATTTTTGTTCTCTTCCTGACCCCCCAAAACCCCCCACAAAACAAAACAGAAAAACCTAACTTGGTACACTAACATGTTTTGTAAATTGGTCCCAGATTAGTGGTAGTAACCTATGATGTAATTCATTATGCTAGTTATGTAGTTTTTATTCAGGTATTAAGAAAAATGGCAAATTTTAGATAAGGTTAAGAAGAGATACTCCAAGTTAAATAGATCACATTGGTCAGTATGCTGTCCTCTCTTTTCTTACAAGCTTAGAGGAAGTTGTTAGGAAGTATAAAAGTTGTCAAGTTTGTTATTCCTGTGAGACAAATTTAGAAATAGCTTGATTTACAGAAAAAGATTATACCATGAGGCCACAGTATCCGAGTCAATGATTAATATCAAGGGTGGCTAAGAATTTTAGTTTCCAAGCTTGTCTTTTGAAAGCATATTCCCATACTCAGCTAGGGGACTATGCTGAGAGGTCAAAGATGGAGGAATGTAAAAAATATCCTTCACTGAGTAACTGGTTACAATTTCTGCTTTTTCTAAGGTCAGCTACATTGCTTGTGTCAAAATGAATGTCAGGAGGAACATAAGACATTTTTCGATTTAGAACTCTTGTCATCTTAATTTGTACTGATTTTTATTTTTTTTTTTAATATTCTTTCACTCTTTGACAGAAAACTTAAAGTTTGAATCAGAAATGAAGCAATTCACTGTAAAGAAATGAAATAGCATTTTAAACTATTTTCTTATAATTCAATTTGGAAACAATTTTAATCTGATTAATCCAGAACAACTTTTAATTTATTTTTTTTTTCCCAAGAAATAAAAAAAGCATATAGTATTGTTACGTGCATCCTTTCAGTCATTATCTTTTCTTATATAAATCTGACTGGAGTCTAGTCAAAGTGTCATAGTTACAAAAGTATACTTGAGTGTTGGGTCAAGGTCTTGTATGGATGTTTGTGCATACTGAATATCCACATGTACTCTTTGAACACTATCCCCATTTTTTTTTTTTTTTTTGCTTGAGAACTAAATCTGTCATTTATACATCTAGGTGACAGCCCTGTAAGCTTCTAAACAAAGTGGCACAAAAAAACCCCAGTGCTTGTTCTTTGAAAATTCTCCTTTTCTTTTTAAACTGAAGCTTTCAGGAGATGCCGGGTGTGTGTGTGTTCCTATTTTGTAAAGCAGTCATTTTCCTCGTTTATCAGTGGAGGGTGTCCACCTGGGGACACAGCAAGAACCCTTTACAGAAAGGAAGTGAATATAAATGGAAATAGCATGATCAGGTCAGATTTTACAAGAGCAAATTATTAATGTTACAGCTTCTGAAAGCAGTGTGCCTCCTGTTAGCCTGTTGGTGTATCCTTCATCATGTTTGAAAGCCAAACCATTCCAAAGGCTGCATTATGCTTTGGGTCTGACACTAGTCCAAGCACAGATTAAGACTATACTGAATTCATTTTCTGCAGAAAGGCAAATGCTTTTCTTCTTTGTGAGCTACAGTAATCATGAGGCCTATACTACACTGAGTTTTACCTTCTTGTCTGTTATCTCCTAATGAATTAGTTTTTATTGGATACCATCAACAGCTTGATACTTAATTCTGAATCAGTCTTTAACCAGTAAATAATAGCTTCAGTGGGAATAAGGCCCCACTACAGAGAGCAGAATCTTTAAAATATTTTTTTTTTTAAAAAAGCATGTTACAACTCTTTGCACATCTTGTATTGGGTTTTTTGAAGGGAGTCATACTGAGATGAACACAAGCAATAGTAATATAGATGTGGCTGCCCAAATTGTTTGTTTCGGTTTCATGTATACCCTTTATGTTTTATTTTTTATATACGCATAGTTTTGTGCATGTCGTATAAGTAGTCCCAATAAATATTTTAGCAAAAATAGTAGGAAATCTCTTTGGCCTGACACTTTTGCTGAGGAAAAGCCTATTTCCCCCCCATTTTTCTGAAGCCATATTTCAAAGCATTTCAAAATATGCTTGATATAAAAGGTAGCTTCAATTTGAAGTGTTTATCTGAAATTTTAAAAAACCCCAAACAAACACAAAACATTTAAAGGTGAAAACAAATGTCAGAACATTGCGAGACATTCTACTGATGTATGCAATGAAATGGGGATATGAGAAATGTTTCATTGCGTTGTCTACCCTTTACTGAAAATTAGTACTCTTCGTGACTAATTTCCAGATAAACACCGTGAGGTGTATTTATTGTGACAGACACACTTATGTAAGCAAGAATATTTTAGGAAACCTATAACATTTGCAGAACAGTACAGTTCTAAAAGGTTGTTTATATATTAGATTACACTGACCAGTAATAGGTTGTGTAAAGGTACTTGGTAGTTCATTTCGTACAGCAAGCTGCTCTTCTTGAATGTTATTAGACAAAGTTTGTTGTAGTATTGTATGTTTTTACTGATTATCTGTCAAAAGAATTGATTTTGCTTGAGGCTGAGGACCTCTTACTCAGTACAGAACCAAAGGGGGATTTTATTATCTGACATTCCTTTAGCATTAAGTTGGCACCAAAGCCTCAGGCTTGGAGGTCATCCAGCAGAATCAGAGACTTTAAACACCATATTAAAGTATGCGTGCTCTGCTTTGTTCTCTCACTACAGTGAGATGCCACATCTTGAAAATCAAATAATACGTCCCTGTTCCTTGTCATTATAATGATGATAATTAATTTGGATAAGTTCAGCAAGTTTATTTTGGAGGACAGATTTAATCTCAATAAAATTTATTAACATAAAGGTGGCCCATAGGTAGGCTGTGATTAAAGATGCCTTAAATATAGGAGATGCCTTAGAAATATCCCATGCATTAAATTAATGATTTTCTTGAAAATTTATAAATTACTTTTAGCCGTACACATTATGCACTACACAGATCAGTATTTGGGTGGAAGAGTCCTGGTTTTTCTCTTGATTTTCTGTACAAGTACTATTTTTCCTCTCTCATTTCAGGAACTATAAGTTGTTTAGAAATGGAAAGGTATGTAAGCACAGGATGGAGTGCAAAGGAACACACTGCCCACTAGCTTCAAGATATACCTCTCTGTATCCCTGAAAAATGGTGAAGGAAAAGCTGCCTCTGCAAAACATGTGGCAACCTCATACCATGTACCTTATGCTGGAATTAATAGTAATAACTTTGCATGTGAAAGTACTACAGAAAACTTAGGTTCCACTTGTCACAGGTATCTGACAAGGCAAAGATTGTTTCAAAACACTGATATGAAGATTTAGTGAAATTGCAGTGCTGGAAAACAAAAAGCATATTTTAAAGGATTGTAATGATTCATGAGAAATTGCAGGTGAAGGTAGGCAAGAATTTTCCTGGGTGTCTTCCAGGAATGTGTCAGTCAGTCCACTAGTGAAAGGAAAGCGAGCTGTGTGGTTAGTGGGTGGGAATTTGATTTTTTTAAAAAGCCTGGTTTGCCTATTATGGTAGGTCAGAATTTAGCCAGCAACTGCATAAAGTATTGTTATATTAATATCACAAACTGAAATCAGAGAGTTGCTAACCGAGCTAGGTACTGTGCTGGCTTCCAGAATGGGAGAAGGAGTTTCTATAGCTTGTCAACAAGTAGCCAACTTCAGTGAACAGATAGTCAGCTAAGAGCTGAAAGGGAAGGATGCTATCTATCTGCATGGAGGCTGGCCATAAATTCGTACAATAGGCATAGCGTTTCAGCCTAGGATTAGAGGGCTATTTTCCCTTCAGTGGAACAGAAGGTTCTTTCAAACCAGGAATCAGGAAACAGAGCAGATGAGCCCAAACCAGAAAGCAGCCAGAAACACCCACAGCCAAGAGCAAGCTATTCAGCTAGATGCAAGAGTAACCTACGCAAGTGAGAGAGAGAAGGGAAAGAAAAAGCCAGTTGGGTATTTATTATTCTGGATAAGTAAAAAGGTTAAGAACTCTAAGTTGGCAGCTACTAATATACTGATGGGGGAGGCTGAAGGAAGGAAGGAAGGAAAGCTAGTGAGGGGTGGAATAAACATCTCACATTTCGCCAAAGGATACGCAGAATTGATGTTCTGCATTTAATTGGAGCCTACAGTTGTTTTTATATACATTTCAAACATGTTTAATACAGGAAAGAAGATTAATTAAAATATTTACAGACATTCAGGGTTATGTGTATGAGTAATTGATTTTTTTTAACAAGCTTTTGTTGATTTGTCTTTAGATGACTGACCACCCAAATTTGGATTCTGTGTTGGGTCCATTTTAGCTCTTCTCTTTAATTTGTTGTTCACTCTTTTTTTCTTTTTGTTTCCAATTCCATTTTTTTCCCATATGATTCCTACCCTAGTTAAAGGTAGCTCAGTTTTTAAGTACATCTGCCACATTGCTGTCAGATGCATTTTAGTTGATGTTCCTTAGAACATTCTTTTTTTTATGTTTACATTATTTTTGCTGTTTCCCATAATTTGCTTCTGTATTTTCTGACCTTGAATTTAAAACTTTAAGTGGTAAAGATTGGAAAAATCTAGCATATAATGAACTCACGCTAAAGAAATGAGGCTTGAACCCTACAACAGTCCTTACTGTGTTACACTTTATACTGCCTCTTTCTTGCAATCTGTAAGGAGTTCTTGTGCTGCATTCCTTGGGCAGGAATGGTTAACGGGGAAAGAGGACAATAGCATGTTTCTCACTTTTCTTCAAAATTATTCTTTGGTAACTCTTGCTGCACTGTTAAAGGACGGGGAGGAAAAGCTGAAATCCATCACAACAATTGAGTATCCCGTAGCCCTTTGTTTTCTCAAACAGTCACTGGAGGTAGCATATAATTTGTTTCCTGCCTTAGACTTTATGTAATGTATTAATGCAAAACTGCTTTTGCCTCAGATAATACATTTTGGTTTCCTTTTGATGATTCTTGTTTCCCTTGGTTTTGTTTTGTGACTTATGTTTTGGTAAAGGTATTATTCCAACTTGGGAGCTGACTGAGCTTCTATGGAACCAACTTGTTCCTAAATTCTGCAATTCAGGTGTTGCCAAGAAATTTCTAAGAGTCTTTGCCATGGGAAGTTAAGGAAAAAAAAAAAGGATGAGGGATAAGAAAACCTGAACCCATTTCTTAAAAACAGAAAGCATAGCAACCACAGTCAGAGACATTTAGCAGTCTGGCAGCTGACAGCAGAACATACAAAGGACATACAAAATAGTCTACTGAAAAGGGGAAAAAAGATCTTCAAAAGACTTTTGTCCACAGCAGGGTGAAAAATGTAGCATCCCATTATCAAGGTTGTTAGGAAAAAAAAAAAAAAAAAGTTGATTGAAAAAATGTTGAACTATAATGACTTTTTTTTTTAACTTCTACTAATATAACATGTTAAACTATATGCCAGTAACTTAGAACATAAAAAAGCATTCTCTGACATCCTCTTTAGATGTCTTTATTCAGACAGTCAAACTGGTAGAGAAAAGAAACAAACAATTCTGAGATGAGCATTTGCAACTCCAGCAGAAGAGACCAGTTTGCCCAGAAGGTCAGCTATCACAACTGTATTAATTTCTCAAATAGGTGACATGCATGAAAGTGAGGTGACTTTCCCAGTACTACACAGTGAATCTAAAGAAAAGCAAGTAAAAAGTTTCTCAAAACAGTGCCCAGTAACACTCACAAAATACCTATTACTATTACTCCGATTCTGTTAGTACTGATAGTTTCTACAACTGTATGTAACCGTTAACAACTATTTTTATTGCCTTCGAGTATTTAAGGTATCTTCCCTGTACCCATTTGTGAGCTATTTGTTGTTCTGGAGGTTTTTTGCATTCTTTTACCATCAGTGTTTGGGCGTAAGACAGTGATGTTTTTCAGATAGTCTACAGTGGACCCGTGCTATTGAATTTGTAGTGCAATTCCATATAATTATGCTCTCTTTTTTTAACCTTTTTTTTTTTTTCTCATTTGCCTTCCTAAAATTTGCAGAGATATGATAATAAGTATTGTAAATAGAACATATATTTGTGTGCATTAAGTATGTCTGTTTACGCTGAACAGAAGTTTTAAAAACATCTGATGTGCAATATATCCTGTAATATTAAGAAAGATGAGTGCAGAAAATGTTCATGTTGCTTAGTTAATAGAAACAATAAACATCACAAATTTATTGTCTCTGGTTAGCCATTCAGTGTGGCATGAAAGCGCTAGCTGAGTGTATTATCATGGCACAGTATATTGCACTTTTATGTTTACCTTGAGACATGGATTGCTCAATCCCAGTTTTTATCGAGTGTAGCTTTTGGCCATATATTGGGTACGTTTTATTCTTCTATTTGAATGACTAGTGTGCTCTGTACTCTGTAGTTGCATACAAGAAGGTCGGAATATCATACTCTTTTTGTCAGAGTGGTTGCCATCATCTTAAAAAAAAAAAAAATGGGGGAGTATGTCACCCTATAGGAATGTGTTTGTAAATATGACTTGCTTTGGACAAATCTCCACTTAGACCCCATGCTGGTAATGCAGACTGCATCCTTCATGCAAGTTTCTACCCTGTGAAGAAGTGGTGCATCTGCTTTACAGAGAAGCAAGGAGAAGTTAATTCTCTGTGAAACATTCAGATGCAGGTTAAAACCCAAATTCCTGGATTACTGGTCCTGACTTGTAGTAGCAATCATTAATCTAATGATTCTTTTTGTACTACCTGGTAAGACAGTGTAACCTGTGGAGAGTATGTCTGATTTTAAAATATACTTGTGTCTAAAGCTATAAACAGTAGAACGAAGTATATGATCATGCTATACAAACAATATGTTATCCTTGAAAAAGTCCATTTAATATTTTTCAGAAGCAACTGCCCTGAGAGAGGGCAGTTTTCAGTCATTAAACGTTATTTTTTTTTCTACTATTGGATAACTAAAGTAGTATTCAGTGCTGCTCTGGATTTGGGGAATCAATAGCCTTTCATGTGGGTTTCTTTCCTCTTCTGTCACCATCTAAGAGCCAAGTCCAATTTCAGTAGAGTGCATGGCAAGTTGAGTGTGCTCTGTTTCAACTCCACTGCTTTGGATGCTCAAAGTGGACAGGAACTAGAGGTAGGAGAATATGAAACTCCCACATATATATCCCATGGAATTTGTGGCACTGCAGTTGATGAGACATGCTTTTTTTTTTTTTTTTTTTTTTTTTTCGAGTTTTTTTTTGAGCTGAAACTCGCAGAGAGTTTTCCCAGACCCTATTAGTCTGAAATAATGCAGCAAAATGCATGTGCTATCATTTTCTCCAGGTGTTTGTGTATCTATACCATGGAACCCTGTCCTGCTGTCCTGAGGCTTACCTCCCACTCAGTAGGACTCTACAGACACTTGGGTTTTGGTTTGGTGCTCAAAACAACCCTCTTTCTTTCCATGCTACCACCCACCACACATCCCCCACCCCAGGCAAATTAAAAACATTTCATTTGAGGATTAATAAATTGTTTCCTTGGAGCTTTCATTATATCTGCTAATCTCTTCTCTGTTTTCAGAAAACAAAGCTGGTTTATAAAGTTAATAATCCTAGAGGCTTGAATAGGCATTGTCATTTGTATTGTGTGCTTTCATATTGTGTTCAGAAATACACACCACTGCAAACATAAACTGGAGCTTCTTAAGTTTTGTGTAAATAGTCTGTAGTTTATTGTGTTACTTGATATATTCATTTTGGAGCTTGGAAATGAATTGAGGCATATTAGCAAAATTAGAAGCCTCCTGTGAGAACCTGACCCTTATGGGTTAGTTCAAAACCATTCAGCAAATACTAAAAGAATACGTGGTAGCTCTCAGTGGTCAGTTTTGTGTTTGGATTTCTGGGAAATGTGATGGTGTGTGCACCTGGTAGTTTTCAATGAGCACGGAAATTCTAGTGGCTGTTAAAGCAGGCTGATAAAATTGCCTCAGGCTTCACTTACTGTGAGTCCCATTGCTACAGTTTCTGACACCAGTAAGTTATCTCTTGCTGACTTCACCATGCAGTATTAAATCGTAGGTTAGCAGCACCTACCCGAGCCATTTTGGATTACAGTAGTCTCCATTTCACAGAATTAACTACCATTGTTTGCACTAGGTGATGCAGGTTTCATGAAAATACTGCTTTATGGTAACATCAAGGTTTATATGATTCATTTTTTTAAAACAGATTTAGAGACTGGATTCATCCTTTCATTCAAACTGCATTTAGAAAAGTGTTGTTTGTTTGTTTTTTTTTTCACCTCCCTATTAAGTAATAGAAAGCTCTTCAGAGCAAGACCATAATGTAGGTGCTCTGAACTCCTGGTTTCGATTTGATTCTCAAAGAATCCTAGATGCTAAAAATTAGGTGATGTGATTAGCTCCTTAAGATTCATATTTCTTTTAATAATATGAAGTAATTTGAAAGAAATGCTTAGTAGTAATTTAAAGGTTTTTAATCACAGTGATTGAAAGGCTATTGCTAGCAGAGTTGGTCACTGTTCTGAAACATTTAAGAGTAATGCTGTTTCTTCACTTACAGTATTTAATGTAGAAAATACAAAAAGAAATCTTTAATGTGGAAAGGACTGCACTTTGAATTAAAAATGGTGTTGAAATCTGGACTCGCATCTTTCATGGTTTTACATTTCATGGGATAGGGTCAGTAAAAATAACTAGTTAGGGTTTTTTGGATATTAATATTTTTATTGTATCGACTTTTTAATTTAATATTTGAACAGTTATATATTTAGGATACATCTCTAATACCATCAGTAAATTCCTTGTCTTCTCCTTCACCTTTTCTCATTCATGCGTTTATACACTGATGATTTGTTAATATATTTTCATTGGCCGTTCTACATTTTTTGTTGTTGAAGGAACCTTCCGTGACTACTGGCAAGATCTAGTGAATTCTTAATACATTTCTACACTTCATTGCATACTACGGCCCTGGATTGCAATAAATTATATACATGATATATCTTTAAGAAGCATGAATTAATTTTGCTTGTGCTTCATACCACAGACCATGTTAGAGAGTGCTGCGCTTAAGTTAATATTTGCTGTCTCTTAGCCCTACTTATTTGTTAAGACTCAGCACTGTTACATTGTAAATTACCCAGCATGTGGTTGGCCTAGATGGTAGCAAAGGGAGCTCATATCTTGATTGTAAAATGATATGTAGGTCTGCCCTTTCTCTCCTGAAAAACAAATTTATTCCTTTCTTTGGATAGCTTGGTTTCAAGTTGTGTGGGGAATTGCTAACTGCTCCTTTTTTCTTGGGAGTTTAGGTGACCTTTTGCAGCTTCCAAGAATGAGGTAATTCTGTATTTTAAAGCCTGAGGTCTTGAACCTTACTTAATATTAAGAGGGAAGAATACAGTAAATAGAAGACAAATTCAAGGTGCTCTTAGTACCATGATACAACTCCCTGAGGGCTGGCAGTTTCATGTGCAGGCAAATTATACTGTTGTTGCTCAAGTATAAGAGCAAGTGTGAGAGAAAGCAAGTTATTACCAGGGCCAGCCCAACAGATGCTAGGAAAGCACATAACAGCACAAGGATATTGACAGGTAGGTTGTGTAGGAGTAAAGGTGAATGTGACTCAAATATTTCTCCATTGCAAATTATCTTCACTTGACTAGCTGTGGATCCATGTCTGAACTGGAGGGACAACATTAAAAAACAATACACTGGGTGTCTTAAATGGAAGTAGCGTTGGTTGTATAAGTCCTATTAAAAGCGTGTTTGTCCTTATGTACCCAGAGGGAGAAAAAAAATTAAAAGGCATAAATCTTTGGAAAATAGTGAGTAAACTATTTGTAAATGAAGCATATACCTCCATGAGTTATAAAGCATATATTAGTCTCAGAATTATTTCTTACTGTTCAGTTCTTTTCCTGAAATTTAATGACTAATACCTTCTGTGAACATACTGCTTTTCTTTTTGCTGTGCTTCACTGATGGCTGAGTATAGATTTCATGGATAGGGAGATGGGGAGAGGGATAAGAATCTCAGCATAACACCAGGAAACGGGCTTCCAAATGCCAGCTGTGTTCAGTTAATAATTTAGTTCTTTTCAATTATGGTTTTCAGTTATGGTTCATATATTCCTGTTTTAATACTAATTATCCATGATAATTCAGTTTCAAAGTTTCGTAAGATTAAAAGAACATACACATCCTAAAACTTAGAACATAACCACTCTAAAACATAGATGTAGACTTTATTGTGTTTCCACACAATGAATACAATAAGATGCAGTCATTCACCTCTCAGTAACTGCAAAGTTTTAATTGTGGAATATGGAAGAAAGAAATTGTCATATGCAATATTTTGGGATTCCAAGAATGTTTTAATATTGTTGGCATAAAATTCCCAATATGTGCCACTCTTAGGGAAGTGCTCTAGCAATTTTTCTCTCATGTTATATATTAAGTTACTTAAAGAGCTGGTGACAAGGTAATACGAAAACTGTTGCCAGTATTTTTGTTTGCACTTTGTCCATCCGGTCCTTCGCACATATTTATTAAAAATTATTGTTTCTGAGTTGGCAAATGACTTCAAAGTCTATAGAGCTGTTTTACACATCAAGGAAAGCTTAGCTCTCCTTTTGTCTGCTCAGTTCTTATAACATAGCTATTAACTAGTAATTTTATTATTCAGTCAACTAGCTTTCATTAATATCAGACAATTTGAATTTGTCCATAAACAAGAAATTATCTTGTATTGTCCTGGTACCTACCTTTGTTCGGTAGGCAATTAAAGAATATTTTCTTCTCATGTTCTTTGTTGCCTTAATTTCATTGTCAAACGGCATGATTTAATTCTAATGAAAGCCCATTTGCTCCTTTTTAAAATCATATCCTCTAGCGTCTGTTTAATGCTTTTCAATCTATTCTAGAAATGTTGCCCCCTGTAACTCCTTCAAATGAGGTGGAAGCTATCTAAAAATCTCTCTTGCCATAGAAAGTGGCCAGTGTTTCATGAGACCAGATACATCTAAGTAATGTCACCTGCTGGGCTACTGGCTTCTTACTGCATTCTTCTGCCTCTTGGCTTTCTTCATTCTAAAGACAGAAAGTCACGCCAGTAGGAGATCACTTGCCTGTGTGCTTATTCTCCAGTACTCTTCTGAATTCCTGTGTGTAATCTTCATTCTTTGAGATGTTTTAGAAATACTTGATAAATGCAAATATGGATCCTTATTCTCTAAGATTACAAGTTAGTCTAATTCTAGTCACTTCTGATGTCTTTACTTAAAGAAGGCATCACATGTTATCTGCCTTTCTGTGGCAGAGTATCATTTCTACAGTCAGGAATCCACAATCGGTTTTATTTGTTGTCTTTGAAGACACAGCTCCAGTGGGAACAGCAGTATTTGTACTGAACTCTGAAATAAAATGGAGAAATAGGCTTATTTATATGCTTGTAGGACACATTTTTAATAATTCTGCTGTGGCTTAAGATGAAATTGCTGGGTAGATAATTTTATAATTTAAAAGAACACAATTCTTACAGTAAAATTTGTCCTCATCTCTTTAGTGTTCTGTTTCTTTAAACACCATTTTTCAGTAGCAACTATCACTTCTGGCATATGCAATCTTAGATTGTATGTATGCTAGTGTCTTCATTTCCTACAGTAACACAGTTCTGCAGTGCATTACCTGTCTTATTCCACGTACTGTGTGTCAGTTCAGTTTGCAGAGTGGGTTTCATCTGTGTTCAATCTAGACTTTAGAGGAAATTAATCCAGAAGCTCTACCCTAATTATTCAGTAAACACTTTCTAACTTCTAATAGAGATGTAAGGTCTAAACCAGTGATTGGTCCCTTGAACAGCTTCAGATTATGTTGTATAGTTGGAACACTGGATCAGGGGCCAGACGTGATCTAATCCTGACTGGTAGAGAACCGGTAGATGAGGAAGCCTCAGCAAAAAGTGCTTTGATTTGCTGAGTTGCTGCTTTTGCTCTAAATTGCTTTCTAATGTAGGCTTAACCTTAGAAATGGAGAAGAAGGTTTTATCTTCTGTTACCATGCACACATATTCAGCCCTTCAGTGATATTTTAGTTTGAGTTATATCATAATTAGAGATATTGACAAAATACTTATACATACCTTTGCTATTTTGAAGCGTCATTTAAGCAATCCTTGTAGCCTGGTCAACAGAGAAATAGCAGCAATTTCAGAATATACTAATAAAGACTAGTACCCTGGGAAATGGTTATATCATATCAGGCTTCTCTGGGCAGAGCAAGTAAGTGATTTGAAGCAAGAATATTTGCCGTGGAGGTCAGTTGGATTTAAAACTAATATTGTCTTTCATTTTTATCAGAAAAGTCTTCAGTCAGGGAAAATACGTAAGTGTTTTTATTTTTTGTCCCATTGAACTGGCTCAAAGATTTTCCTGGTTTTGTCTGGTTTAATCTGTATGATAATACTTTCCCTACTTTATAGCTTCGTGAATACCATGGATGGTACCATTCCTCAGCCCCAAGGACAAACTGAAAAGCTGTTAAATTATAACATATCTGACCTTGGTACATTTTCTGTACATGAACAAAAAAATTAAGACAGTGACAAAGGGTTAGAGGGAGAAAAAAAATCTAACACTTCTCTAACATAGCAGAATGGATATGCAAAGAGGGATTTAAGCAATCAAGGTCGAGCAAGTTAATTTGCAACTGATAGTATAAATTATGTGCAGATTCTTTCAGATTGTTTGTATTAACTTTAGGGATATTTTTAGGGCAACTTTGGTTTAATGAAAACTATTATTAAATCAGTAGTCAATGAAAATAGTTATTTAATTTTGTGTGTATGTGAATTATCATATTCATGTACCATCATTATTATCCTTTAAATAGTATGCCTATTCAGGCATGTTATATCTGTTTGGTTAAAATGGTCAAGTGCCTCATAGTAACTTCTCTGCTTTGCTTGCAGGTTGTATATAAAAATAACGATGTCAGGTTGGAGTTATCTCGACTTGCCAAACAAGGAGATCCTAAAATGAAGATTCATGGGGTTGTAGCATTTAAATGTGAGAATGTTGCAACCTTAGATCCAATCACATTTGAAACACCAGAGTCTTTCATCTCTTTGCCAAAGTGGAATGCCAAGAAAACAGGCTCAATATCATTTGACTTTCGTACAACTGAGCCAAATGGCCTAATTCTTTTCAGTCATGGAAAACCACGGCACCAAAAAGATGCCAAACACCCACAGATGGTGAAGGTTGACTTTTTTGCCATTGAGATGCTTGATGGCCACCTCTATCTGCTGTTAGACATGGGATCAGGTACTATAAAAATAAAAGCCTTGCAGAAGAAGGTGAATGATGGGGAATGGTACCATGTGGATTTTCAACGGGATGGACGGTCAGGTAAGCTTCTTTCTTTCATATTCAGTATGGTTTTTCATGTTGTATATGAGAGAATACAGGATATATATTATGTTGCCACAATTAGAGTTGTGCCTCATCTGAAAATTAAGGGAAATATAAGATGTCATTACTGTCAGATACGAGAATACAGTGATTTGCAGAGTGAAGTATCTTATGTTAACATTTATTGTGTAATCAGGTACTTAATCTTGCAAGTAAGTGTGCTGTATACTTCAGAAACAAACAGTAATCTCCCTCTGTGCTTGCATACACTGAATAGCTCAAGTGGCAACTTTCAAGAATAAAAATAAAGCAAAAATAATTACTGAAAGTTATTTCCAATATAGGGAATATTTGGCCCACAGAAACAACACAGACCTTCCAGTCATGTCAGTAGATCTCAACATAATTAAATGGTATGATAATGAATGGCTAACAACACATATCAACAGAAATGGATGTGACTTGCTGTATTCTGTCAGTATGATTCATATTCTGTAGTAGTTTACTCAGTCAATGAAAAGGATGAAAGTAAAGCATTCATAAACTCTTCCTAATGCTGCTGAAATCAGTTATAGCATAAAATTCATTTAACTAGTGAAACTGGCCTTGTATTTCAGCTGCATTTGATCTTGAGTATATATGTTGACTTCAGCAAATAATCAATATCCATTCATTGAAGGACAAACCTAGCCTATGATATCTTTCCTGGGTGTAGTTCATGCCAGGATTTGGGAGTGGGGGGAACGTACTGAGTCTGTAATTCAGTCCATCAAAAAAAAATTTCAATTAATATCAATATTCAATCTGAAGTTTATGTACACTCTGAAACTGAGTGTTGAAAAACATAAACTTCTGTTATTTGGGGTTTTGTGGATTTTTCCCTGCTTTCTTCCTTCTTGTGACTCCTTTTCTATGATTTCCATTTAAATAAATTGTTTCTGAAACTTCACGGCAAAAAGTTATTGTTTTATGACAGACTTACTACCCCCAAATCGGATTTCAGATCAAGCAAATCTTGGGTTGCGGGTTTAAATTGATTGAAGTTTTCAGCCGAATCCATGCTGAAAGTCAGACCAAATTCAATTGATCAGTCCACCCTAGGATTATGAAAAATAAGTATTTGATTTGTGGGCTGTGCGACTTCAAGTTCTAATATGAATTTGATTTTCTGATCTTATGTCAGTTGCTTATTTACATTTTTTTGAGGTTAAAAAGAGCAAACAAGCAAAAAACCCAAACAACAGAACACAGAACTTCTCGAAGTCCTCAACTGTGATTGAATATCCAGCAGTTATATTATTTATACTACAATCTTCATTTCAGGCTTCCTTCTTAAGTGCTGTTTCAGCGATTCATATGAGGCAGTAAATCCTGTAATAATCATGCCTGTGGGACTCCACTGAAAGCAAAGTTTATTCTTAATCCGAAGTCAAAACAACTACATAAAAAAAAAAGTAAATGCATAGCAATTGTTTACATTTGAACATATATTTTGCACTTTCATTGTTTCACAAAAACCATCGCTGAAAAGTGCCATTAAGAGAAATTAGGGCATACTTAATTCTTTAGAATTGTTGATGGACATCAGCAAGAATGTAGACTAATTTTAAGAAGAAATACACACCTGGTGATCAGGACTGCATATTATTTTTTAGTATAATTATAAATAGTCAAATATATATGTAAAAGAAAAATTAATCCATCTGATGAATTGCCTATGATCAGGAAATGAATTGCCTATGATCAGGTGAAATTTATTTACCCTGTCACTCTTGAAAAGTGACCATAGTACCTAATTGCCCTAAAATATTGAACTATTACCAGGAATAATTAACAAATATGTAGGCATATGGACTGACAAACTGAATTTTTAGCTGAAATCTGAACCAGACATCAAAGATTTTCTTCAATTTAAAAATATATGAATAATACTTTACTGTAGGAGAAGGACCAATAACAGGGGCAATGCTTTTATTTTTCTTAATGAGAATATTGTCTGAGCAGTATCTTAGACTGTCAGATTTAACCAAGTGAAATGGCTGCCTAACAATTAAAATAAACAATGAACATGTTCCTATTTTCTTCTGATTGCAATAGGAATTACCGACGTATTACGCTTAGATTATTTCTTCATGACGTACGCATTTTGGTCTATTATGCTTTTTTCCATGAATAATAAAATCCACTTTAATATTCCAGGAAGCTTTTTAATTTATTTTCTCTCGCCAAAACCAAACATACTGGAAATCATATGAATATGATCACTTTTCACTTGCTCACCTTCAGAAGTTTTGCATAAGTGAATGACTATATCTTGGATAAATAAAATTTGGCTTTTCTGAGGCCTTCTTGTTGCTGCTGACAAAATACTTCCCAACCTGTCAAGTATAAAGGAGGAGATTCTCCTATTAATGAATAAGTAACTTAAGTAACCTGTGATTTTTGGGTGTGGTTTTTTTTTTGTTTGGTTTTTTTGGGGTTTTTGGGGGTTTTTTGGTGTCTTGCAACCTTTTACTCCTAGCCTTCAAACCCAATGTGGAGTAGCTCTCTCAGATAATGGAAAGCTCTGACATTTCTCAAGGAGCTTTGCTAATTTCCTTGACTTTTGTATTAGCTGGATCAGCAGGTGCTCGTTATTTTTCATTCCTTACTCTCTTCCACACTGTCACAGGGAGCATCCACTAAACTACTGACTTCACCCAGAATCTGGGACTACAGTGGGGTAGATGTAAAGAATGAGAGCACATTTTAACACTACTTATCCAGGCCCTATTCACTGATAATTTTACTGATGCCCTCAGATTTTGGGAAATAGAGGGAAGGGGGAAGAGATGCTGCCCTTTATTTTCTTTTTGCTGAAGGAATTTTTGACCTATTATTCTTACAGAAGTTTTTCACTGCAGAATCTCATCCTGCTGCCTGTAAGATCTACTCTGAGTGCTTCCTTACATAAAAAGCAGATCTTCAGTGAGAAGGAACTCCTGAGACACTATTTCCCAGTGCTCAGTAAAGGAAGATTTCATAGCTTCTCCATTGGTCCATCTTTCTTGCTAGATATGCAGCAAAGGAAAAGGAACACATGTCATCCAGCAGTCCTGACTTTTTTGCTAAGTATACAGCAGAGGACACAACCTGGTACGAACTGACGTGTCCTGTCATGTGAGCTGTGTTCACTTCCAGTATCTATGGTTATCCTTAATTCCTGCAAAGGACGGTAGCTTCATAGCTGCTTCACATGTGCCCTGTCTTGGCCGTGGGCTGTATGCTGTGGTCACAGTCCTCATCACAGCTATTTTATTATGCTTCAGCACACAAGGTGTAAAGTGTATTTAGAATACCTTGCTCTGATTTTTCACTGTTTCTTAATAAGCAAATGTATTTTGGATGCATAAAAAGCAACTAAATAGGCCACACAGAGAATAGCTGTAGTCACTGTCTTTATGTTTAACTGATAAGAACTGAGACAAGGTTTAGGAATGTGTCTTAGTTTCTTACACACAGACTTATGAAAAAGTAAATTGCTGAGATAATGAGTATGATTGGAGAGCCTCATTAAATAATACCTAAGGGAAATGTTTGTCTGTTCTGCTCTTAACAGTACTGCCAACTCTGCAGTAAAAGACTTGGAAAAAAACCCAAACAAACCCAAACTAAAAAAAACCCCACCAACCATGAAGCAGCTGTAAAGGTCTTTGCTCATAGTGCTTTTTGTAACGCAGTAGAGCTAGTTTTAATAACTGTTTTTCGAGGCTTGAATATTGTTTAAAATTTTGTTAAACTGTTTACCATATTCAAGGATAACCTTGCAAGTGTTTTTAGACTAAACCACTATTCATCCTTTGGAAATCATCATTACACAGTGAAATCAGAGACAAAACTTACTCTCCTTGTCAACCTCCAATTGTGTATGACAGTGTAAAACAGAATGTATCAGAATGTATTCCTAGGTATTTAAGGGGTAAGAAGTAACTAAAATTTTGAACTAGCGTTAGAATTTCAGCATAAATACCAGAAATTATCTCTAGAGTATGTAATTAGAGCTTAAGTATAATCAGTATCTCACTGTAAGTAGTACTTTGTGAATGCCCATTACATGCATTGTTGTCACAGGTTCTTTTTTTACATGTGTGCTTCTATATACTCCTTCCCCTTCTTTGCAACTTTCTAAGAACTGCCCTATTTACATGTTCCTATTTCAACAAATGTTCATAGCTTACATATTTGAGATAATGGCTTTATATTACGTTTTAAAGAAAATCTTCCAACGATCCTGATAGTGTTTTTCATTTATTCATGAGCTCATAGAAAAATTGAGATGGGGTGACCTTGAGAGGTTCTCTATTTTACGCCTCCAATGAAAGTAGTGATAGTGTACTTGTGTCAGTCTTGACAGATGTTAGTTGAGTTGCTTCCAACAGTGAACACTGTGCCACCTCCCTTATAATCACTCCTAAACTAAATATTTCATATGCAAAATAAGCCATTTTGTCCGTAATTTCCTTGTTTACAACAGGCACAAAATACACAGTCTTTTGCCTGTGTAATAACTCTATGCTTTTTATGATTTGAATGGCGTTACGTCAGTCTCCAGTTTTCTTCATAGACTAAGAAACCCCAGCTACTTCCTGTTCTTTTATGTCATGTTCTGCAGCTATTGACCGTTTTTATTGCTATCTTCTACAGTCTTTGCAGCTGATCTGCATATTTCTCAGAGTTCAAGGTAAACCATACCAATGCTCAGTAAATTGGTACAATAGGCTTCTCTATACCTCTCTATTTCCCATTTTGCTCATATGTATGTTAGTGTTGACTTATATTGTTGACTCTTCCTTTGAAGACCTGCCCACTATTCAGTTATCCTTTAAGTCAATAGTTCTTGCCAAAAATGGTAATTTCATTAGTTTTTCCTCAAACTGTTCCTCTGGTACGTAAAGACTGGTACTTAAATTTCACTTTGCTCTCAGGTGGAATGCTGTGGAAATGCTACCTGGGTTTAGAGTGTGTAGCTAGTTCATGAATTCTCAGGCTAAATAAACCACCACATACCTTCTTGTCTGTCAGTCTTCCCATTATTCTTCTTTCAGGATGGACAAACCAAATGCTATCAGCTTTTTCCCATTTGTTTGTTTTTCTGGTAGAAATACAGTCAATATTTCCTACTTTGGATATTAAAAGACTTTGCAAGGAATCTGCTTGTTTCCTGGAAGACATTATTGCCTCAGTGTTGCTCTTTTCAAAGAAATAGTGTAACTACTGATCTGGTTATGGGTGCTGTTTTGCTAGGTAATACGCAAAGATATAACTGAAAGGATGGTTCTTACTACAGAGCTGTTACAATTTAAGGTTATAGTTTTCTATTTTTGTTGAGAGACTGATGCTGCTCTGAATCTGCTGCTTTCTCATCATATTCTGTCCTCTTTAGACTATTTTGTAAAATGAGATGCGTCTCATTCTTTTGCCTCTTATCCAACTTGACAATTCCGGTGTAAAAAAGGGTTGATTTTTTTTTGAGGTTATCACATTACAGTGCAAATTATTAACCTTTTCCTATGCTAGCCACAGAAGATATTTGTATGCTCTGTTAGCATCCCTTCTTCCTGCTTCTTTGGAAAGTGATGTCTCTTCACATTTGTAAGTAGAAACACTGAAATGGATTGGAGCACACTGGTGATTTCACAGAACAATTCCTTCTAATCTGCTTATACTTCCCAGAGAAAGTAATATTGAAATCCAGAAAAGGGGGTGTGCATTACTATCCCTGGATTTGTTGGTAACATCTGCCATTGTCATGAGGTCCAACTTGAAATGGTTTCAGTAGAACTTAAAAACTTCCCCTCAAGAAAGATGACAGGGTTAAAAAAATAAACCACCACCACCATCCAAAAAACCAAACCAGATAGATGAAACAGCACACTCTGCATCTTTGTGTCAGTTCTGGATGCACTGTGAATCCCAAGATGTTTATAGTACCATTATTTATTTTCTGTAGGCCCATGTTGTGTGAACTTAGTTCTGCAACAACCCAAAACCACATAATTTTTGATGTATTTTGGAAGTCTTTTATTCTCCCTTATTTTTCTTGGATTTTTGTTTGTTTGTTTGTTTGTTTCACCTGCATTTACAAAGCAATAGTGAGTAAAGTTTGTATTACCTGTCAGAGATAGATAAAAGCTAATTTGGATACCTACATTGGATACCTACAGCAGTGATGGTTGAATGGCTGCCTGAACATGCTTTTAGGAGTTCAGTTGGAAACTAGGCTAACTTGGTAACTGCTAGAATGAAACTCTCGGTGCTTAGGCATGAGGTTTCTGCTTGTTAGCTAGACTAAGATCTATTTGTATTATAGCCATAGTTCTTGTTCTGGACAGTGTGACATATGGTATTTTAGTCAAGCTCCTACATAACAGCTGAGCCAGAATGCGTTATTAAAGCTTTGAGACTTCTGCAGGTGCTAGATGACTTAGTGTAGCTCTCAAGAAAAAGTATTAAATAAAGCTAACTTACAGTTGTTTGATTAAGGATAATACACACAGTATGTAGGTCAATTGAAGTGTCATGAATATGTCCAGCAGTAAATTTGAGATAGTCCAGCTGGGTGGTAGGGGTTCCATGGCCTTCCAAAACATTGAAAAAGATGCTCAGAAGAATTGTTGCCTGTTCTGTTTTTCTATCTACAGTCATGATTAAGATTTCAGAGGGCTTCTCCTAAGGAATATTTTATGTGCTGTCATTTCTTGGGGACGGGAAGGGTTCATTTCTTTAAAAAGCTGTTGATATTTGTTCAAAATAATACTTAAGTTCTCTTCAAGGTAATCCTTTTTGACATTCAAAAGAAAATTTTCCTTCTTCAGTCTACCACCTAACTGTAATTCACAGTCACCAGAGTAGTGGTGATCTACAGTTTCCTTTATTAATCAGCTTTCTCAGCCTTCTGCGCTTACAAAACTTCCATTTGGAACACCATGTTAATGTTGCAGCTCCACTGGCTGAGATTTACCTGTCTTTTCTTGTGCCTCAAAAGCCATCAATACTTAGTTTGGTTTTTTTTTCTTTTTAATTCCAGTGGAGCCCTAGATCTCTTCTAGCATCATGAGTAGCTTGAAAACACAAATGTTCTTGTCCAGCAGAAAATAGCACTATGCAAATGCATGAGCTTGGAGGCTGCAGCTGAGTTAACTTGCGTGGATGCAAGTTCTGCCTGACCATAGGTTTAAAGCATTTGGTCCTAAACTAGTCTGTGCAGTGACAGGTGGGAGTAAGCAACAACTGCAGTAAGAAATACTGTGAGCACAAGTGTGATTTATATTTACACCATCTTTAATTTTTTTTTTTTTAAAGGATAAATGATCTATTGCCTGTAAGCAGCCTTTCTTGATACCAAGGATGCTCTCAGAAAAGTTATCTATCTTGGTTTAGCAGGTCATTCATAGGTCTCCTTGTTTGAAGCAGCTGATTAATAAAATCAAACCTCAAAATGTTTATGCTTGTATGCCTAAGGTCAAATCTATAGCAAGTGTTCCATACAAGTGCCAAGTTTTTCTTCAAGAATCTGAGCAGAAATACAAATATTTAGAGTTAGCAAAAGATGATGGTCTTATCAGTTTTAAACAGGTGGAGGTTTGGAAGAAAAAGGATCTTGTTTCAACATGCCTATTTCTTACAGTTAAGGCTGGAATTTCACTTTGCATCTGTGTGATTATTCAACTGACAGAAAACATTTCTGATAATACATAAAAGCAAAAACTGACCACATCCTCAAACATTCTTTAAACATGCTCATAAACATGCACAAACACTATGCAAGCCTTTGTTTTATCTTTTAAAATCTCTTCTGATAGTAGGCAGACTGTTTGTAGTAGTATCCAACCCTTCTAAAATCCGTATTTCTCAAGTCGACGTGGAAGTTGGACCTCCTGAGACCTCTACCCCCAAAAGCCTTTTCTAAAGGTCCAAACTGTTTAGATATTCATTCTGTCCATGTTGTTTAAGTAAACCTATTTGAACTAACAAAAGAACAAAAAAAAATATGTGGCTCCCTCAGGACTCCATTGCTAAAAGGGAAGCCTAAATCTTTGGATGTATCCAAATAAGAGAATGATCTTTTTCTGACTTGTTTCTGTTTGCTTAAAACTCACATTTTAGTATTTATGATATAAGAATTACGAATTCCTTATTCTCATGCACCACTTGCAGCACAATGGAAGGATTTTGATAATCGGTGTTATCTTCTGGAATTTGTGTCATACTGACAGTGGAAATAGTGAATCATGTCAGTTCTATGTATATACGTATGATAAATACATCGTGGTAAATGTGGTTCTTCAGTGTCTTGTTACCATCAGTACACTTTTAATAGTGTGTCCAGCAGATTACAATGCTGTGTAACGTGGCTGGTACATTATAATGTGACCTATATAATGTCTTGATTTATATTTTGCTTGCTTTTGCACCCATATAGAATGGTAAGGTTCACTTCTGTGAAGATCTACGTGAAGTTTCTTTTTTCAAGTGATTCTACTTTTTAAATAAAATTTTGGTTGACATTAATATGTTCTGTGACTCCTAAATTTGGTTTTCTGCCTATTCAAATTATAGAAATTTGATACCTCATTAGTTTAAAAAAGTACAACAAAGAGGATCTTCACAGTTGATTACAATCTCTTTCCTCAGACACTTTGTAGAAACAGAACTTTATTTTAGGTTTAGTTTTGTTTGTTTAGTTTTTAAACTTAAATGGAAAAGATATTTCTGATGCCCTGAGGTTCTACATACATACTCTCTCCCTCTCTTTGTAACATGCACACATTTTGAGATAAGTGTCAGAGGCATTGATTTTCCCTCTAGGAGCACATCACCATCTTCTTAATGATTGCCTGTCTGGCAGCTGATGAGAGTATTTTCCTTCTGCACTTAAAGAAAAAAGTCTGATCGAAAGCCCACTGAAAGTGGTGAAAGTCTTTTAAAATACTGTGTCTTTGGATCCAAACCAAAGACACAGATTTGCCTCCCAGGTTGCAGCCTATCAATGCAACCTCAGTCTTAGTGCTTTGAAGCACATATGAGGTAGATTTTTTTTTTTATTGTTGTTGTTGCACAAGCAGTATATTTCTGAAAATAACTGAAATGCATTCCTCATATCCTTACAAGATTGGTACGGTGATTTTTACTTTTTCTTATGTTGCAACCGTGTGCATAAATTTTTTCACATCATTTACTTCCTGACAGTATTTGTGCTGCATTGTAATTAAAATAATTAAGTGTATTATTGTATAGCTGCACAAATAGAATGCCTGTTTCATTTATAGATATTTGCCAGGTGATAATGTGACATGTAGATTAATGACTAAAACAGCAATACCAAAATTTTTTAAATGTCTTGAAAATCATGCATTTTATTGTCTTTCCTTCTCAGGCACTATATCTGTGAACACATTACGTACACCATATACTGCACCAGGGGAAAGTGAAATCCTTGACTTGGATGATGACCTGTATCTTGGAGGCTTACCAGAAAATAAAGCAGGCCTCGTCTTCCCAACAGAGGTGTGGACAGCGCTTCTCAATTATGGATACGTCGGCTGCATTAGAGATTTATTTATTGATGGTCAAAGCAAAGATATTCGGCAGATGGCTGAAATTCAAAGTACAGCTGGAGTAAAACCCTCATGCTCAAGAGAAACTGCAAAACCTTGCCTTAGCAACCCCTGTAAAAACAATGGTGTATGCAGGGATGGGTGGAACAGATATGTTTGTGATTGCTCTGGTACAGGGTACCTTGGCAGATCATGCGAAAGAGGTAGGTCCCATGAGATGTCTGCATTTCTGTTTTATGGAATCCTGCACAATGGTTAAAAATTGTAAAATCATTAGCTCTCCTAAGGCAGAAGAAGTGTCTGTGGTTTCACTTTAAGTGAGATGGAACCCTGCTCTAAACTGATACCATTTATGTTGATACCACTGTGTAATTAAATTTACTTTTGAATGCCACAGTATCACTTAAATCCATAGCCATGAATCAAAGCAAAAGGATAAGTGTAGGAATCTGTTTCTTAGTTATGGGGGTTTTTTTAAAGATCCTAGTACCCAGAGAAACAGTTTCTACTTATCTTAAATCACTGAGTATCCCTCTTGCCTAGAAAAGGTAAGTGTAGAGTCGACAAAACCCATTTATTTGATTGAAAAGGTGCATAGTGTCAAGAAAGATGCTGAGGTTATAGGAAGAAAGCTCTGTAATTTAATTAAAATTACAGAATACGCTAATAAAAGATTTTAAGCAGGAAAACAATAAAAAAAAAGCGTAGTCAATATTTTAGGTGTTTATTTTTATTCTCTTTGGAATAGGAAATGTTTCAATGCCAGAAGTTGTCTTTTTTCATCTCTCAATTGACACAGTACAGTTTCTCTTCAAGCTGAAATCTAAATCTAAAGTTTAGTGACTGGGAATGTAAGTTTGTTCCACCTAGCTTGATTCATTTTTCTAGTTAGTAAGATAAAACAAAAATACACAGCTTTTAAAAACAAAAACTCGATGAATGTTTAAGGTGAATGTAAATAGACGTGCATTTTTTTAGAATTAATACCATCATGTTATTAGCATCTTCAAGTAGATTCTCAGTTTCTTCTATTTTTTTCTGTCTTGCTTTTGAATATATATGCGTTTGGCTCATGGCCGGTTATTCTGGGATCTCCAGATTGTTCTCTTACTGGTGGAGTGAAGCTGGCAGAGAGTATACA
This sequence comes from Athene cunicularia, assembly GCF_003259725.1. Lineage (NCBI taxonomy): Eukaryota > Metazoa > Chordata > Aves > Strigiformes > Strigidae > Athene > Athene cunicularia. The sequence goes on along the minus strand of NW_020799097.1, from coordinate 109,242,191 downwards.
TAACCGAGCTGTCTGATGCATTACAAAAGCCTTCAGTTAAACATGTCTGGTGTACCACCCTGTGGCAAAATTCTGCTATTACATATGGCAGGAGTAAAAGCAAGATTTGCATTTTTTGAACTTGAGAGCCAGGAAGCGTTTGCGTTAGAGACAAAAACACATACAGATCTGCAGAGAATTTAAAAGCAGGCTTCATCATGGAAATTTCTCATAAACCTGTTTGACAGGTGGTAATATTTTCTCTAGAAGACTTATTTTTCTTATTTCCCATACTTTTATTTTCAGCTGTATTCTAATACAGACCTTGATTTTCCCAGTGCATTCCCCTGGCGGGAATGGTGGTACTATGGTGGTGGCGTTGGCTTCTCTACAATTGTATTTGGTTCTTGTCCAACAGAAATATGCGCAGCAGTTCAGACAGTATGGGATCATTTCTGCTCTTGGGTTTCCCTCTCCAGAAGATACTGCACTGAAGGAAGATCTCGTTCCAGTAATATTCATATCCCAAATGGTCATGCATTAGTAAGATTATAGCTTTTGGGATTCTGAAAGCGACATGTTGGCATCCTACCACACAAAGTTGTTATAACTAGTACCCATGTGTGGTAACTGATAAACTTTTGTATTTGGTGATACAAGCAACACAATTATAATTGTTCAAGCTAATTTAAATAAAATAGGAACATGTTCATCTCAACAAACAATACAGTTTTGCAAAGAAAAGAAAGCGTTATAATAAAATATTGAGATTAAACAACTGGAATATTTAATTAAACATTAAGTGATTTAAGGTATCTTCAGTAAACAAAAGCATGTAGCTACTTTTTAGTACTGTTATTTATTTTTCATGCTTTTTCCTCTAAAATAAGAATATCAGCATCCATATGTAGATGTATTGTGTACAATGCAGTATCTGAAATCATTTTGGTCTGTTAATCAGTGCACAAAAAACATGGAACACAACTCAGTTCTATTTTCATTTCAGTATACTTAAAATTAGTATTTTTAATATCCATGTGCTTTTTATCCTGTTGCAAGTTATTCTTGATTTTAGTTTTGATTTTCAGTAAGGTTAAACATCAGTATAATCTGTAGATTGGCTTTAGTGGATTATAGAAACTAAAGCAGATGGACAGACAGATGTTGCAGCAATGTAATTTGGCTTCCTGTGTTATTTTGATCGTGGATCACAATACATGACTGCCTCTCAGCAAAAAGTTTTGCAGGTGTATACTTCTGACTGGATGGCAAGGAATAATGCACAAGAGTAAATTCATCAAACAGTGCTAAGAAAAAGTAGGCATGCAAAGAAAGCTTTATCAAGGTGACATTTCTGAGGATGAAATGTATTTAAATTAGAGTGTGTGTGTGTGTGTGTACACGTCCACATTGTGCATGCACACACGCCTGCATACACACATATACATTAAATAAAGAAATATAGCTTTCATTCCTTGCATTATCTCTGAATGCTTTAAAATTTTAAAAAAGGAAAAATACAGGTGATGTGATGATAGGTGGTATGAAGAATCATGTGTTCAAAATATTATAGTAATTCCATCTCTGACTTTAACACACAGGACCTATTAGTTAATTTAAGTTCTTATACCTTTACAGTGTGGCTTAGGACCTCAATCCTGAAATAATACCAGTGTAGAAACTGGGAGGAATAATTTCAACTTCTATTCGTGTATTATCTAGTAACTAATTTCATATCAAGAATTGTTTCCATCAGATTGATGGAAAAGTTCCTTGTGATTCACTAAGGCTGAAGATTTGGGCCCAAATGGACTGAAGCAGTTGCAATAGAAAACATGCAAACAGTGCTTGGGTGAGTGCACACCTGTCAATAGGAAAAATCTACAAGTCTGAATTTGAATCGGTAGCCATCAGTACACGTGAATACTCACACAATTTATAGGAGTAAAATCATATATATTTGTGTGTGTTTTCAGGGTGGGGTATTGTTGCTCTACTTATACTGGTAAATAAAACAGCATCAGAGAGCAAACTCCAGTACTTGATTACTGATGATCCAGGTTGTTTATATACTTCCTGGCATGGCTCTGGACTGTATTCTCTGTAACTTTCTGGGCAAAGTTTGTGTGTGATTTCAGAGACAGCAGACACAGATGGTTCTGTGGGATGCAACACAATCCTCATTAATTGCAGACACTTTGAAAAAGCGGGAAAAATTTAATAAATCTATCTTTGATTCTTTAGAGGCACCGCAAGGGGTCCAGAGGAAACAAGATCCTATTTTATTTATTAAAATACATGCAGTAAGCATCCATACTTACCAAGCATCGTGTTGTTAAAAACAACACAAACTTGTCTGCAAAACTTACAAGGAAGAACACTGAAACTCAAATTCTTAGTCCTTTCCCTTTAATTTAAATAAACTGTGAATCAAAGAATAGTATCTATTTTGAAAATTCTGTTTCTCTCCATAAGTATCTGGCTAAGCATTCTGAGGGTAGAAACAGGTATCGCAAAGTTTCTGGAAAAGTAGGCGCCTCAGTCTCTTCAGCTATTTAGGTAATCCCAGCCCGAGTGAAAATTAAGGTCCTGAATCTCCTCTCCTATCAGTACTAGTCTGTGCATCCTTGATGATAGGTATGGAACTGCTTGAGGTAGGAAGGAAGAGTTTAATCTGAGGAGATTTTAATCAGAAACAAATTGAAGGAAAAAATGGAGAAGGGAACTGAACTCTTCAGTATTTGGGGGAGGAGGTGTGTGGTGGTTCGTGTGGGTGTGTTAGTTGCCTGGTTTTTAGCATAGAAACAGCAAGGGGTTTTAATTGTAAGGTTTATAAAAATTTCAAAGAAAGAACGTATAAAGTATTTTTTATCAATCACTGAATTATATCTTACTGTTTATTTCTTGTTAATAACTCTGCTGTATGCACTTATTTGCTGCAGATTAGTGACAAGAAAAACTGTCACTAATGTTTTTTTAAGGGTATTCTGCTATTTTTCTTTTCAATGCTATCCTTACAACACTGAAGTGGTAGTAAAATCTGTATTCCTTGCCATGGAAACCCTGATTCTTTTAATGAATAGCACATTCTCAGGTAAACTTAAGGTCTATTAGCATTAAATCTAATAATTAAGAGAAAGCTGAACAAGAGAAAAAATACATTCTGCCAATACTTACGTGAGAACAGTCAGCAGTGTAGATCTCAAAGGAAGATGAGACACGTGTCCCTTTGGAATTAGTTGTTCCAAAGCAAAGAAAGTAAAAGTTAGGGGCAAAAATTAACGCATACTTCTAGCCAAAATGTTCCTTCAAGGTCTGGATAACTGGTGTAATCCCCAGTGCTTCTCCTCATTCAGGTCACCATTTTACTGACCAGGCATGCAAATTAACAACCCATTCTGGACAACTGAAGTAACTGCAAAATGGAAACAATGACATTAATCAACTGAAACAATCTCTAGTTCTAGGAAAGTCAAAACAAAACCAAGTTCTTCTTATTTCATCTTGAAAACTGTTTTTTCCTGCTGTTGGAAAAGCAAAGTTTTCTGTTAATGAATGCCACCAAGCATAATGATAGGTTAATAAGGCGTTGCCACAAAGAATTACAAGAAAACACCAGTAAGGGAACAGGGAACTACTTGTGCTGTCTGAGGTCTCATACATGTACCACTAGATGCCTACTGTCCAGCCAAGACCAACAGAACATGGAAATTTGCAGAGCTGAGAGCAGTGCTGAGTCCAGTGGAAGAGATGCAAACTTGAATACATGATTCACATGGCAAAACCCAGCTTGCCATCTGTAGAGAGGAACACAATATTGACAAAATGTCATTCAACCTTTTTAATGTTGCAATTGTTTATTAACGGTTTAACAGCAAAAGGTTTTCCTAACAACACTTGTACTGGCAGACTCATTTCAAGTGAGTAGATTGAACATAGTAGTATTTTTTTGTTTTAGGAATATGTAGTGTCTCCAATCTTCAGTAACAGTTTTCAGGGAAGTGCTAAATCATCTTTGATCAAATCATCCCTGTTTCCTGCCAGTTTTGTGTTTTGTTTTTTTTTTTTACTGTGATACCTTTGTGTTTAGAAAGCCTGTGCCTTGGAGCTCCCCATACTGAAAGGAGCTAGTTGACATGAGGGGGTTTTCTCATTGCCCCAGAACTTTTAAGTCATTTGATCTTCTGTTCAGTCTCCTTGGTCTGTTCTTGGAACATCTGTTTCTAAAATAACTGGCACAGTATGTTTTAGTAGAATTGAATATCTAATCACTTCAGGTCTGTTCACCATGATGTTAAATACTGACAGGTCATCTCTGATTAAGGCAGTTCCTTCTCTTTTTCTGCAATTTTCTAAAAGACTGAATAATTATAGGAAAGCTGGTAAACAGTTCCAGTACTGTTTCTGACAACTTTCTTTTACATTATCATAAAATAATTAGCAAAAGACCTCTAGTGTTGTTGGATGCTGTCCATCCTATAACAACTGATTTTGCTGTTTATGAAAAACCTGAATACTCTTAATGTGTCTTTTCTAACAGACAATGTAAAATACCTTTTAATTTCTCTTACATTAGCATGTAATTTAAACTTCTATGCCAGACTTCTTTACCTAAATTGTGTTTACCTTGATAAAGATCTTGGGAGCTTTTCATGCACAGACTAGACAGAAATAGGAATTAATTATATGCCACTATTTGCCCCTTTCCCTCCACCCCCCATCCCTGCCCAAAAAATATCCAAACAACCCACACCAAAACCAATCAAAAACCCACAAATCACTCCCCACTGAAAATTCTTTGACCTGAAATCTTTTATCAGGCTGGTAAGAGTTAAGTATTTAATCTGCTTAAATAAATAAATAAATAAGATAAAATCAGGTTTAGAATATGCTGAAAATATTATTACCTGCATAGTTAGAAATCATCAAACTTGTAAATGTAATCTAACCTGTTATGTCTAATGACTTTCCAGTATTAGTAATCACTTTTTTCCAGCATCAAACTGTTTTCTTCGAATTTGTATTGTGAAAGTCTGGCATTATTAATGATCATACCATCTATCTCTTTTGCCTACAATATGTTCTCAGAATTAGTGGAACATTTGGTCCTTCTGTGGACCATGTAGGCTGGAAGTCTTGAAGAACTTATCTGTCTTCCACAGTACACAAGAGATGCAATAGAAATGGTTTTGACAAACTGTCTTCAGTATTGATTAATATTAAAAAAATATTCCAACACAGTTTTAGTTAAGATACTGATTAAGCATAGCATCAGTAGTATCAATCCTTGAAAATACTATTGCATGTGGGACCACAATACACTTTTGCTGTAGATGTGTCTCCATTATATTCAGCAAACTGAAGCACAGAGAAGCTTCCTGTAGGTGTTCTCTGCCGTCTTCTCTTTCTTCTTGTTTGTCATTGGCCTGTTATTGAGCAAGTAACTGATTTTTTTCTTCAGTGAGTTAAAGTGCCCTCAGGATTGCATCTTTTTCTGAGAAAGACGCATCCTGTTTAGACCTCATCATCTAACACTTCAACAATTACTGAGAGTTTTTGGATGGATTAAAGAATGTTGGAGACACATGGAAGAAGTTACAAGGTCTCTAGTGAATTAATGGTAGTTAAGCAATCAGATGTGCACAAAACAGGGCACATTCAAATAGTATATTTTGCCATTCAGGTGGTGGGTTTAGTTATGTGGGTGTGGTTGTATGTTAGTGGGGAGCCTACTGAAATTCCTGCTGGTCTGCCCACTGTAAAGGCTCTTGCTCGTTCATTGCTGCTTCCATTGCCAAAGGCTGTGATGATTAACTGGCCGCAATGCTTGATCGTCCTGGAAAAAGGACTTCCTAATATATTGCAGAAACAGATGTTTCCTTTGCTTTCTAGGAAGTGTTGTACCTCCCTGTGAGCAGAAATGCAATCTTTCTGCTACCTTTCTCATTATGAGCCTGGAGGCTGGGAAAAAAATACTTGTGGCTGGTCGCTCTGGTCTAACAGACTGACCCCTCTGTGCCAGAGCCGTTTGCTAGGAGGGTTTCCTCTAATGTTTGAAAGTGACAGTTATTTGCTTGTCTCTGGGGTTTTAAGATCATACCCTCAATATGCCAAGTCCAGTCTCACTCTTCTTGTTGAGGCTGTCTTAATCTTCATATGCGCATTTTTGATTCTGTCATACGCGGTCATTGTCATCATGAAACAATCTGCACTCCATCCAAACCATGTTTAGGGATATTTACCTGTTTCAGGTGTCTTTTTGCTAACTGGATGATAATTCTAACTGTGGTAGTAGCAATCCTGATAGGTTTATACAGGAAGTATCTGAAGGTAATTATCTAGGTGGATGCTGCTTAAAAAACCCAAACCCAAACCAAAAAAGCTCAAACCCAGTGTTGATTATGTTTTCCAGTAATAATTGTGATATGTGATATGTAATTTTTGTGTTATACTGCATGAATTGACCATCTTCTCTTTGAGCAGTTTCAGTAAATACAATATAATTCTTTAATAACTGATTTTCTCCTTTATGTTTTCAGAGGCAACAATTTTAAGCTATGATGGAAGTATGTTTATGAAAATACAACTCCCTGTTGTGATGCATACAGAGGCCGAAGATGTTTCTTTACGGTTCAGGTCCCAGCGAGCTTATGGAATTTTAATGGCAACTACTTCTAGGGAATCTGCAGATACCCTTCGTTTAGAGCTGGATGCAGGACGAGTTAAGCTAACGGTCAACCTAGGTAACAACCTCTTCCTCCAAGAAATTAACATTTCCTTTACATTTTTCTTTTTGCTTGCAAACATTTATGAAACAGCCTGTTTTAACATTAAAAGTAAACTGAAATGATATATAAACACATGACAATGCAACATTTGCGTATGTACATACACACACAGATACATGCCCATTATTATACTTTATTTTGTTTTCTTTTGCATTTTTGTATTCTTTATATACTCTTAACATAATCCATCACAATATTTTTGTACTATTGTGTGTTCTAAAAAGAGAAGACTAGTTCATCAGTGGTACTTTTGGGCTAAATTATCATGCTTCATTGTGGAAGATTAGTCTCCCTCCACAACTTCTTAACAGTAGCAGTTCTACAATTTAAATGTGCAAGCAGAAGCAATGTGTATGTAGGTCAGTTCAGTTTTACCTCCTCTAATTAATGTACAACATGCAAATGTATCAAAGTATTTCTAGTTTTAACACTGAAAACGTTACAATTAGATATTCCCACTGATGGATTTCTTGGTCTCCTTTTTTTAGGTGTCAAATCTGTAGTAAATCCATCTCCTATTTTTTAAACAATTCTGTAGTGGTATTTTTGTAGTATCGAACAATAACACAACCCTTCAATGCCCAAAGACTGCGGCCCTCAGCAAACAGCCATGTGAACACAGAAGGCACAAGCCCTTTTACAGAAAAAAAAAAAAAAAAAAAAAAAAAAAAAAAAAAGGTTAAAGGTTTCCTGATTAGAAATACAATGGACAAATTGTTAGTTTATGGTTTTCTCTAGTTTAAAAAAGCATAAACAAATAAAAGTGCTTCTACCATGCTTATGAGTAAGTCCAAGTCAAGACCTGAAAGAGAACAGAAGTACACTCAGGAAAATGCACATTCAGTGCAGTCATTCCTATTTAGTGGAATGTTATTTTTGAAGGGAATTAAGTATTTTATTGTTTTAGTTGCAGATAAAATTATTTCCAGAAGGTGGGGGCAGAGGGGGGAATAATCACCTAACCCTCCATTTCATAGAAGTGTTGTTCACTGAAATACTGTCCTGGAGTTCAGATTCTAGAAGGGAGCAGAAGTGGTGAAGGGTTTCCTTGTTCACTCTTCTCTTACGGTCCCTGTAGTGCCAAGCCAGGGCTCCTGCAGGCTGTGGCTGCCCCGGTGCCTCTGCTGCAGCGCTTTCTGTAAAAGGGGGTGTGCAGGTGCTGGTCCTGGGCTGTTTGCAACCACTTTTCTGATGCGGTTGACGACACATGACAAACTCAGCTATATGGAAACAAAATCTAGGTTCGATGGTATACATGTTCCTCAAAGGTATAAATCAGGAGTAGCCATCCAAACCAAGTACTATGGCATAGGGTTTTTTTGGGTGGGTTTTGTTTTGTTTTGTTTTTACATTAATAAATGTTGGTAGCCCAGCAGAGGATCCTGCTACAGATCAGGTCATTCTCTTTATATACAAAATATCACCCTCTGTCAGTTTTTGCCTACTTCTGTAGTTCAAGCAAGGAAATAAATTAATGCCCTAGCAATACTATTTCTTCCCCCAACACCCCACTATTGTTTTTTGTTTTGTTTCTTTTTTTTTAAGTGAGGCAAGGAAATAACCTGAAAATAGACAGTATTCTCTTAATTATCACTGTTTATAAATATGTGATTATTTTCTGTATATTAATGTAGCTTTAAATGTAGTCACTGTTCATTTCTTTAGTCTATACATTAAGAAAATCTAAACCCACAAACCCCTGTTTATAGGCCTGGGAAATGAGCTTTGTATTTTACTACTAAGTTTTTGAAGATCAGCCTTTGAGGTATATATACACAAGTTGTCCAAGATGTCTGACTGTGGCCTGGCTTGCTCTATGACCCATTGTGACGGAGCACTTTCTAATTGCATTGAGAGAAATTACCTGTTCTTTCACAGATGGGGAGAAAGTTGCAGCCTGCTGCAGTTAAGCATCTTTGACATTTAATCCTGTTTTTTCACTTAGATTTGTCACCATGTAGCTTTGTTTGAAATTGGCCATTTTTACCCTATTTGTCGTTTCTATTTATAAAGATTTATCGCAGTATATCTGGGTTATAACAGTATGTAAAGACTGATGATATGGAGTGGCCATATTTGCATGTGTCTGTCCCCGGAAGGGTGGACTGTGATTTTATTGGATGTCTGCAGCTATTACCTTGAAGGATAAATTTTCATTTTTCATCTATTCTTCCCCATCTAGACTGTATCAGGATTAACTGTAATTCCAGTAAGTGCCTATTCAAACTTTTTAAAATGTTATTCCACCATTATAAAATATGCAAACTAGATGAAAAAGATTGTGGACAGCTTGCAAGTGCTTGATAATTTATTAATGAAATGTGATGATTAATTATCATTGTGTAAAAAGTCATCATATACTCTAGTGTGTATTTTTTGTCCTTCCCATAGGATATAACTATTAACTAGAATATTAACAAAGGAAGTATTCTACAGGTTGTAAACATACACATAGAAGAAATGGTACCTGTAGTACTCTATTATTGTAAACAGGCTATTTTATTGCCAGGAGCCACAGAATTTTTTAACTAGAATTTCTGAGAAGCTGTCACATATTTTTCCCCAGATCCTCCATCTAGTATTCTTGACATTTTACCTCCAATTTACGGTGAGACTCTTGGAACATAATTGTTCGTAGTACAAGAATTTCTATTTTATAATCCTCCTAAACAATTAACTGTATTTACTGGCTGCTTATAACACTAGTTTTGCTAAATCTTTGTTTTATGGAAATCTAATATGTTACAATAAGGACGTTATTAAGTCTGAGAATAACCATATTTCTATGATGATTTTTTACACTCTAACCGTGTAAGAAACCTTAAATTGAACAATTTTTCTCTGTGATATGCATGTTTATGAAACAGAGGGAAACATTTGCCAGATGAATGGACTAAATTTTAACTTCTCTGATATTATTTGGATTAAGAGGCTATATTCTGAAAGGAGAAAAAGGACTGTGATTTTATTTTGAGTCTATGGAATTCCTGAATGGTGTCAACAAAATTATTGATAGTAAGTATGGTAGATTTGAGTTTTGGGTTGTTTTCTCTTTTTCTTTCTTACAGGTTTTGCAAGCCAGAAGTCTGGCTTTAGGCAAATAGAAACAAAGATAAACAGCAAACTGCATAGGTAGAATCTGTAGTTGTTAATAGTTTCCCAAAAGAAATTAAAATCACAAACCATTGTAGTTTTGTAGTCCACAAAGAAAGTTAGGAAACTGCAGTTATTTATAACGTATCATCTGCTAATAGATTTTGCAATTAATAAACTCACAAGACAAAAATACAGCATTTATATTAAAAAGCAAAGTTTTCTTGGGGCAAGTTTTAAATCTAAACCATCCTTAAATCCAGACAGACTTTTCAATACAGTGAAGATAATACTTGCAGGTACCAAAGCATAAAGATAGCTTCCTCATATAAAAAAAATAAAATTAAATTATTTTTTTAAAAAAATTGTTCAGTTATAAAGCCAAATATTTCCAGTTGCCGAAAATGTCCATTGTCTGTTGCCATAATGTATTAGATCATGAAAAATCTCAGAAACATTGTTCCTGTGACAGCCCAAGACACTGTTCTCTGATCGTGGCAAAGTCCCAATTAGAAAAATATTTCCAAATATAAGACAAGCAGCTTTTTGAGCAGAAATGTAATGAGTGTGCCTGCTGGTGGTAAATTCCTTTTTCCTTAGGAAATACAATATTGTGGGTTTTTTTCTTAATTTCCTTAATGAAATTAGAAAATCCCCCTGAAAAGGGAACTGCTAACACAGAAAAAAAAAATCAGTAATAAAGCCACAATACAAGGGGTGTTTGTTTTTTAATATCTTTAGACAAAACGAGGTGTGATATAAATAAAGATGATTTCTAATTTCCGTTTTTAAGCAAGTTTAGGATCAAAAGAGAACCTTCAAAAACAGAGTAAGTAATAAGCCTCCAATGAGAGGATTGTAAACAGGAGAAATATGTGTACTGTTCTTCTTGGTCTCACAGAAGCAACATAACTTCTGTGCAAAATATCCTTGGTATCAAATACTCATAAGTTATTTTTCTTTACAGTTTGTTTAAAGCCTTTTTGTTATTAGAAATGAACTTTCATGATTAGTTCCATCTCCCTTTGGTGCTTTGTGTACTGAACAGGTTTTCATGAGCTTTCAGTACGGTAAGTACTACAATGCTTTCTTATTGGCACTCGCTGTAGTATTTCAACTACCAAATAATATTTCATGAGCAATTTCTCTGTGTTCATTTTTAGATTATGAAGAATTATTGCTCTAAACATTCCTTAGAAAACGCTTCCTTATTAGGCAATATAAAGGATTTTAGTGGAACACACAGAATTCGTTTCAAAGCAACAACATCCAGAATTTAAGCCTTAATCTGCTAACAGTCTTTCTGCTCTCTCTCTTCCTTACATATATTCATGTGTTTAAGTTTTGTAGGAATTGAATTGCGATGGGTTGATCGTTGACAGGTTATTAGGAAAATGGTCTTCTCATCGCCAAAGTGCCTTTATTTGTTCCCTGGACGATTATCAGTTGATTATTGCCAAATTGTCTATTGCCAGTTGACCACTGAAGTGGTCAGTTAATAAAGTCACCAGCACAGTTGTTCCCCTGAGTCCTTGCAGTGACTCGCCCACTCCACGGCTCTGCCGAGCAGAGACCGGCACCGGCACGCTGGCTCTTGGGGAATTCAAAAGATTCACCCACCTCGTAACCCACCGCCTGGGACGAGACAGTAATACATAGTTCAGTGCCTATCTTTGGGGGTCTGCTGAGAGCTGGATGTATATCAGTCCTGATTTTGTGTTGAGAAAGAGGTAAATCTGGTTTTCGTGTTTGAAAAACTTTTTTTCAGATTTTTCCCGTTTCTGTTGCTTAAAAAATTAGTCATAATATAATTTTACTGTTGGGACTGAGATGTTATTTATTATAGCTAGACTAGTAATCGTTAAGGTCAGGATGGACCTACCTGATTTGAATTTGGAAAGACAGCTTTAAAAAAGTAAAATCAGACATAAACAAAAATTGGCATTTTGCTTGAGAGAAGAAAAGGCAAATATGACTGCTATGAAAATATGAACCTTATTTCCTACAGTGAATTACAAACCTAGCAGATATACTACTGCACCCCGTCCTCTCATTTTCCCTTGAGTGCAGCCTGAAACCTGTTGTCTTCTCACTGCAGAGCAAATGACTAACTGTTGGCTGAGATTTTGGTAGCAATTTCTTACACACTTTGTCATGCCTTCACCTTTAGCTAATGTCCTGTGTTGCAGAAGAGGTGACATTTTGTGGTCTTCCTTGTTTGAACTACAGACTCTTCAGATTTCAAAATGTGAATCAGATGCCAGGTCGCTACTGTGCTTGTGCCTCATTAACAGTATTATGGAGACTGTTTACTTCATGCCATTTTTGTGGAACTTAGTGGCATACTGAAGTCAAACTTTTTTTTTTTTTTTTTTTTTTTTTTTTTTTTTTTTGCTACGTCAGAAGATTGATGCATTTATAAAACCGTACACCACTGGAAATTGTGTTGTGTCAATCAAAAAATACCACTGCTGAAATAATGGGTTTGGACATCCTTAAATCACTTCATTGTGTTGTTCAGGCTTGCAGCTTTACAAAACAGAATTGTCTGTCAGGCATTGAAATAAATGGTCCTTTTAAACTTGCAGGTACATTTAGGTCAATATTGAGGCTGACATCAGGAGAAATGGGAAAACTTATGAACAGAAATGGCTACAATGGTTTCAGTATTAGTTCTCATAGGCTGAGGAATTAGGTTAAAAATAAGACTGAGGTGAACAACGTTGGTTCAAGTAACATGAATGTGCAGCATTTATTGGCATTAGACATTCTGTAAAAAGAACTGTAAGTTGATTGCTTTTCCATTATATACAAAATTGATGAGCTAATCATTAAAAATTGCCTAAGGAGAAATGCTAAAAAAATAAAACTAAAAAAATGTATTTTTCATTTCAGAGAGGGGAGTAGCTGTTGCCTTTTACTTGCAGACTGTAAAGCACAAATCCTATTGAACTGAATGGGATTTTTTCCTAGTATTCTTAGAGATAGAACTTCATCCCACAAAATTTACTTGGTAGATCAATAACAGTTTTTGAATGACTTGTAAACAGGTGTGCTATATTTCAATATTTTTCACTGCTGCAATTTTAAGGGCTACTATCCAACTTATTTCCCCCCCCCCCCCCCTAGTTTTAATGCTTCCAAAACACTATCATCTGAAAATTTCCAGGTACCTGTAACTCTAGAGGATCCTGGTTTTTATGTGCAATATACTTTTTTGACAAGCATGTAGTCTTGCGTGTTATTTAATTTTTTGTGGGGTTTTTTTGCATTGCTATAATTTTTGAAAAATGGTCTATGGTTTATGAGTCATCAGAGTAGGACTATAGGATTTTTATTAACTGATACATTATACAAATAGTACTGTTAACAGTTAACTGGTAAATAGCTGGCTCTCATTTCTGAATCTGGTACTTTTGTTCAATATGAAAATATACAGGGTAATAGCTCTTTTGAAGGTAAAAGCTTGCTTTTTTTTTTTTTCAAGTGAAAGCTTGCTCGACTAGTGGCACATGGTGCAGGAGTGATTTAGGTCAGTTCTCCGATACACGGTTTTGCTTCTGTAGCAGTAATTCGTAGAGTAATACCGCTGAATTCAGCTATACTCAAATGTAGGACTGTCATAAGAAATGAGTAAGAGTTGCAGAATGTTAGGAAGCAGGGAAGAGAGTACTGTGGCAGAATACATATATACTATTCCCCAGGGAATGTATCAGCTGGCTTTGCTATCTGGGTGTCCACCTTTCCAAATTAGGAACAGTTTCCTGGGCTTTGAGGCTTTTCTGTTTGTCCTTCCAGTGAAGTACCCCTTCACTTGTATATGTGTGCACCCCTCATTCTATGTTTTCCTTGTTCTTCATCCATTCTCTATATCCTTTTTTTTTTTTTATCTCATTTTATTTTTCTCACTCCATTTAATTCTTCTGTTTTTTCCCTATAATCCTTAATATCTGTTCCTTGTTTTGTACATCCATCCTTTTTGCTTTTCTGCAGGTGTGCATGTTACAGATGATTAAATTATTTTGCTTGGAATACGTAACACCTGTTACTAAAGCATTTTATCTTGTCAGGGTATCCTACAAATCCAGAGCATGACAAGGAGATGTGTCAGATTATTGGTAAATAACAGGACAATGATATGTATTGAAGAACCAACAATGGTGATTAATTACAGTATATTTAGAGTTTGCACATAGATTTTAAGAAGCACAAAGGCTTAAATAAAGACTATCCATCCTTTTGAAAGCTATTGCTTGTGAAAATATGTTCTGTTGCAAAGTCCAGAGTCTTCAGCTGTGCTCTTATGGATGTTGCAAAATCAAATGTGATGAGCAAATCAATAATACATTTCCATTTATTCACTTCTCACTGTCTGGTGAAAAGAATGAAAAGAATATATTATTTGCTCCTTTGTTGTTGTTGTTGTTGTTGGCAGTAGAAAATCATTAAAATGATACAATATTGTATCTCACCCCAAAATGTAAGATTTTGATTGGCCTGTTTTCTTACACAGTCATTATGAATTCTGTGAGGTGACTTTATTATTTCTCTCATTCACTATGTCTGACAGTTTGCTAAAAATATGCAAACCAGCTTTACTCATAGAGGACATACAGCAAACCAGCAGGGTACTTTCACTGCAAGTTCAGTCAGGGACTTCCCTCTGTTTGGGGTGTAAAGTTTGAAATAATTATAAATAATTCTTTTAAACCGTTGGCTGTACTTTGCAGATTTAGAACATGGGTTCATTGGATTCCTCCTCATTCAGCGGTATCACTTTGCCCCTTTTCACATGATTTCCTGAAAACAGGGTCTCCTGCTGTGCAGCAAAACTGAAAACACACGTGGCCCTTTTCGATCAAATTCTGATTATGATCTACTAGTTGCTAATAGAAACCATCATTTAAATTTAATCAAAGGAAACAGATTGAAAGCCATATGAAAAACTTTACTCAGAGCCTCTTGCTGGAGTCCTTATTAGTGCAACTTCAGGACTAAGTACTTACCAACCTGTATCTTGTTTCAGGCACTCTGTTGTGAAGAAAGGTTGAAAACAGCTAGGCTATAAAAAAAGTTCAGGTTTGAAAGAAAAACAGCCTGTATCAACATAATCAAGAGAACTAAAGTGGTTAAGGGACAGCCCATAGTTTGTGTACAGTCACAGAAGCTAGTTATTATAGGAAAGAGCCTTCTAATGCCTCATTCTCTCCTTCTAATCATGCCTCATAGTTTTTTTCCTACTATTCTTTTTTTTCCACTGTATCTAACTATAGTAGAAAAAATAAAAGTAGGAAAAAAAAATTGTAGAAAATAGAAAAGTAGTGATACTGCACAGGTTATGCCATGAAAGCCCGTCATATTAATTGGCTTACTGGAGGTGTGATGACAAAGCCATTCACCTCTTCCTTCAGTCTACCTGTCTGCTTGCTCTGGAGAAAAGTTGTAGCTGTTTCCCCTCACTTGTAATCTGCTTCTGCTCCTTGGGAGCACCTAGGGCAAGGTCTGTGACTTGGCTTTTTTTATTAAAAGTCATAAATATGCAGTAGGCATTTCCCAGATGCTGATAGATGTTAACACTCAAAAATATTTCTGAGAAAGTCATCTCTGCTTCTTGAATGATAGGAGTGACTTAGCTGAGAATGCAAAGAGAACCAGCAGGACCACTGCTGATCATTTTTCAAAGTCTCCATATACCATTCTTTGGGGTTTGTGCTGCAGAATTTTGTCTGTCTCTTAAAAAGTTTTTCATTTACCTTAAAATTGTGTTACAACCCTCTTCCTGTCCACTGGACCTGCTCTTGCATTGCCTGTTGCTTTGCTGCTAGCACAAATGTTCAGGCATCTGTATGGTGATTTTGACTAAAGAAGTGACCCATTAAAAAAATTGTTAATTTTAACTTGCTGCAGTTTTCTGAGCAGTTTTATCATATGACACATTTGGATGGACACCTGCTGTAGAATAAAATAGGAGAGGGGGGAGGCAGGAGTGGTGCAGAGAGACAGTAGAACAACCACCTCTGGTAGGGAAAGTGGATTGCTTTTTTTAGCAATACAGATTTGTGCTGTACCAAAGTGAATTCATCTGGCCTACATCTAAGCGAGAACATCCTGGAAAGATACATGTTCTTTACAGAACGGCAGAAACATCACTTCATGATGTGGAATGCTTAATCTGTATCAGTAAAGGAAGAGGTATTTCAGACATCTGAGGGAAAATGTTGGAAAGGTTTCTGGATAAATGACTGTATCTTCAGTTACATACATCACAACTATTTTCTCCTTCTCCTGAATTTGCCTCATATGACAAGCTGTAAGTTGAACTTAGGAAATATCTGAGGCCCAGTTCTAGGGAGTTTCAAGCTTGAGGAAAAGCCATTGAGTACCAAGAAGAGGATACATATTAGGAGATGTCAGCTGAAGGGATGCAGTGCTTTTTGACCATTCATATAAGATAACAAACGCTTGCAATCTGGTTTGTGTTGTGGCTTTTTGTGAAATTTCGTATGGATGTAGTTTGGCTTAAGAGAGGATTTTGAGAAGGTAACACTGAAGGTATATTGGACTTCTGAGTGTGAGCTCTCCCCCTTAGCAGGTGATTAAAAAAAAAAAAAAAAAATCCATTTTGTGATATACTGATTTCTCAGTTAAAATGTATGCATTGGTAAACATGGAAATCTTGCAGGGAAATGTTCAAATTATCTAAAAGGCAGCCATTTCTACCCATTCCTTATCCAGATACAGTTGTTAAGGGAAAAAAAAAAAAATAGAAACTTGAACTAATAAAGGACATAAGAAAATCTGAATCAACTAGCTAATCATAAAGAAATCTTGAGAAGAGTCTTGCACATGTAAAATTTGTCAATGCTAGTGGTGAGATACCTGTAAGTTCCCCTCTAGCTCAGACCTGAACCTGCTTAGCTAGGGCATGGGAGAGACTTACCTTATTAGCATAGCAAATAAAAGTTTCAACCTTCATTAAAGCGAAAAGAAATGCTTTAGATTTGCTGGTTGAACATTTAAGGGTCTATCATATTTACTTTCTCCATGCCAACAAAGCTTTCAAGGTCAGCTGCTGGGAATTGAAGGATTTGCTCTATCACTGCTTCCAGCCTACATGAAAGACAGCAATAAAGTTTATTTCCGTGGCTGCATTCTACTTACTGCTTATTAAATCTCATCTGTGTTCACTTTTTCTTAGCTAGCAAAGGGGAAAATTGCCATTAGTCTTCTGGCAGACTGTCCATAAAATATAATTTCAAGTTCTCTTACTAGGAAACAGATGTTTTACATTTTTCTATGTATGTTTCTTTCTTTTCACTCTTTTCATCCTCTTATTTTTATCTTTTTAAGTCCCACATTCTACTTATGGTACTTTAAAGATATAACTGATTGAATGGATGCCTCAGTAATCAAATGTATAATAGTAGTATATCTGTAGTGGTGTGCTCTGCAATAGTCAAACACACTGAAAAAGGCAACAGTAAAAGCTTAAGCATATGATTATTTAAGTGAATTTGAAGATTTACATAATAAGGATAGTTGCCCTAATAGGTGGTGAAAAAATCATTAGTTTGACGTGCAGATAAAGACTTGCTTTTTTTAGTGCTACCACATAAATGTTTTCAGAAACCTCTTTAAAATGGCTGAAAAGTAGTAGCCTTCTCAGCCGTGATATTTCAGTATATAGTTCAATTTTACAAGGTCAGGTACAGATAGTATCCAATTTAGGGTATATGTGGGGCTATATGAGTCTGGGCCACAGTGTGGTTATGTATCAGCTGGCTCTGAGAATTGTTGTACTGCCAGGGTATTAACTAGCAGAGCCCAGGGGCATGGGCTGGAGTTGGCTGAAGTTGTCCCCTCTGAATCTTCAGCCTTAACTCTTATTAAAGGGGATTGGAGAGCAGAAGATCCTCAAAAATACTAAATATGATAAGAGGACTCTTGCAGGATAGGAAAGCAAAGATTGCTGCAAGCATGTAACCTCTCATTTTACCAACAGGAACAAAGCAGCCTCCAGGATGTGCTAGATCTATAACAATAGATTGTCTTGAATTAATAAATCCTGATTTATATGCAAGGGAGTTGTGTGTGTCTAGCTCATACTGGTTCTATTAAAACTGTCATAAAAGGACTTTTCAGAAGAAGTAGATTAGGCCTTTCTACTATTTTTATGGCAAGAAGCAGCATAAAGTTTTTCATATATAGAAAGTCCCAAATTTCTCTTATTTTACTTTTATGTTTTTCTCATTTAGCTTTTGAGAAGCAAGATGACTTAATCACATTTCAGGACTGGTGATTTAAATTATTCTCACATTTTCATGACAGAAAGTGGATGTTACGGTCTGATCTTGTGAGGATATTGAAGAGTGCTGTTCTAATCAGTAGTAGGAAAACAACTGAACAATATTTTCTTCTGGAGAATAATATATAAAAGCTAATGTAATGTTATTCATGTGAGTGAACTGGGCTGCAATGGCAGTCATTTCATAATAAAGCTCTGCTGCCAACTGGTCTCAGAGGAATCTCTACTGACATATAAATTATTGAGAGGAGGAACACTGAGATGAGAGTATTTGCAGATGCAGTGAGATTATTTACAAAAATCAAATTAAGGGCTGCATGTGAGGGTTTTCTGAAGGGTTTCAAAATACTGAATGACTGGATAGTAAAATGGTACGTGGAATTAAATATCAATATGTACATAATAATTCATACTAGAAAGAGCAACCTTAATTATGCAAGCGCAGCAATGGAGTCTGTTAGCACTGAGCTGAAGAAATTGTGCAGTCGTCGTAAATAGCTCTTGTAAAACAGTTCAGTGCTCAGAAGTGACCAGAAATCCCAAAGGATGTTAGTAGCTATGGGGAAATGAAGTAAGGCCAGAACAGAAAACAACATTCTGCTGTTGTGCAGTCATTGTTTAACCACATCTTGAATGCTGAATGTGGTTTTAGTTCCTGTTCCTCATGAACTTAAATAGGAAAATGACAGTGCACTACAACAGGGAGGATTCCAAGTATGGACTGGCTTTCCTACATGGAGGAGCTAAAAAAAAAAAAAAAACCTGAGAAAATATCAGTATATTTTTATAAAGTTATGATTATACAGCCGTAAGAAGCATCAAGAAGTTAGTAGGTAGCGTGAAATTCACATTCATTAAGGACTATTTGTTATAAGGCAGTTTCTGTAGCCCCAGTAGTCCCTGGTATGTTAGCCACTGGAAGCTGTGACAGTGTTAGAGTAGTAATTGCTATAGTGTGGCCCTGCTTAACTGCTGTTGAAAACACAGTGTTGGGCTAGCTGGACTTCTGGTCTTATCTGGCAAGGCCACCCTCATGTTCCCAAAGAGCTTTTGTTTAATGGAACAAAAGTTTGTCATTGGTATTAAAACTGATGATCTAGATGCAGCCTTCGCTCAGAAAGTCTGTGACTGCTTGCTGCTAGAAGCTGGTAGGAAATAGCTAGGGGAAAGATCCTTAATATTGTTCCTCTCCTCTCTAAACATCAATTGCTGGTCATCATCAAAGGCAGAATGCAAGACAATACCAAACTCGGGTGTAAAATTCAGTACACCAGATTTTGTCTTATGGACCATTTTCCCTCTTATTTTGTAGTGTTTCCTAATAATTTTATCACTAGTTTATACCCTCTATTCAGAGCAAACAGGAAATTGCTAGTGAAAGTAATATGTAAATCTAACATCAGCTGGGTTGTATACATTCGTTCTAAATTTTGTAATCGGATTATCTGAAAATTAGAGTATTACCACACAGATGGCAGCAGATGACACAAGTCAATATTTCAATAAATTCTCAAAAAATCCATTCTTAGTTAACTGACAAAATCAGTCAAATCATTAATTAATTTGGTTATTTCATATGTACTAAGCATTGAGAGTAACTTTTTTGACTTAGTACCAAGGGTTTTCTGTCAAGGTCTGTCGCTATTTAAAAATAGAATCATTGTTAATATTCAGTAGTAAGAATAAATAACTAACTCAGCACTGCTCAGTTGATAATGCTTCTAAATTTATAATTGGATTGGAAATACCATCAGACTTCCTATATAACTACTTTTATTTGCTTTTCACATTATTCCTCATTTGTTTCTTAAGACTCCGTTTCTAAGAAATAATGTTGTGATGCTTATTTGTTAATACTTTTGTGGAAAACATTTAGAAGTACTTATAAATAAAAATTCTACGGAGAAATGTATTATAGGATTACAGTTTGAAGAGGTTTTATTCAGGTGATGGAAACTTAGGTTTTGTTCCAAATCTAAAATCATTAATAGTTCAGAAAGGATTACAGTATGTTAAGACGATGCATAGGACTTTTTGTGAATACGATGCCTTACTGAATCAATGTTGCTGTGCTTATCTCCAGAACTTGTCAAGGAAAACCAAGCAGACTGCTTTCTCTCTGCAGGTACATACTGCTTTTCTGATCAACACATCACATACTTTGTCCTAATATATAAAAGAATTCCTATAATGAGTGTTTGCAGGTTTTTATTTTGATAAAATGGATATACATGAGTAAGAGATAAGGGAATGGGGAAATAGAGAATCGTAGAGAGTGAAATTTGAATGGGATGTCTGGTTCTCACTAACACTAGGTCTAACCTGTTGAGGTGAATTGCCAAGTTTCTTTCTGTCCCTTTTATATTAATAGTTATTATGAATAGAAAATTTCTACATTATAAAAAAAGTTCAACCAGCTTCTGTGAGAGTCAGATCAGATCCTATTTCTCAGTTTGGTGTGATTAGGAGAACCAAGCTGCTCAGGGAAAATTTGACTACCTCTTCTTCAATCAAAGAAAGAAAGAAAAAAAAATAGGGGAGAGAAGAGGGGTACCAAACTAAAATTTTGCCGAAATTAAAATTATTTTGATACATTTATACATTTGTACTGCTGGAATTCTGGAATAAATCCCTGGTAAGCAATTATATTATTCTTAAGTATTAAGATAAGAGAGATCAGATTATAGACAGTAGTGAAGAGTACATGGACACAGAGTCTTTGTCTTTTCCATACGTAGTGCTTTAATGCAGAAGTAGAGTTCTCTGCCTATTTGCATAAATACAGGTTCCCAGAGCCTGGTTTCTGAGTCATCTGTGGCATTTTGGTGGCCCCTCCTTTATTGTGTCTGCAGAAAATATGGTGTAAGTATGCATTAGTTTGGCTGTATAACTGTTTAAAAAAGGTGGACTATTTTATCATTGCTTCACTTCTCAGCAGCAAGTCACCATTTCATAAGTTCAATCTTGATGAAGAAGTCTAGCAAGCACTTAGCTACAATATTATTGTCCATTAATGTTATAAGAACAGCTATTCATTTTTCAGTGTGCTTTTTTAAAAGACCTGATAGTGTTAAAAACATCTACCCGATGCATGTCACTGATGAGCAGTTTCTTATATTAAAACCATTCTGTATCTAGCACATTTTGCATTTGGGTGTATTAAAATGCATGAAACATCTATCATAACATTTTAAGCACTCAGTAGCTTATTACTGGAACCACGTAATTGCTTCCTTATTATCTCTTCTTGACAATGACTTTAATGAAATATATTCAGGTAGTTGTTAAAATCTAAATCCAAGCACATTTCTTTTTTGGATGACATGCCAGGAGGTTAACTTACACTCCCTTCCAGCTGATTTCTAGGCCTCAGTTCATCAGACAAGTCACTTCAAAGGAAATATTATCCTGTTGAGTTGAGACATCAAGATAAAGTTGGCTTTCTGAGATGCAGACCCCTTTGGGAAGTGTGCAAAGAATTCTTCAGCAGTTATTTGTCTAGGCAGTTTTGAAGCCACAAGACACAAGATGAAGACAAAGACGTGGGATGAGTAAAAGTTGTTAAAGAAAAGAGGGAGCTGTGATTAATGTAGCTTATACTAATTCTTTGCTATTATTTCTCATTCATTTTATAATCTGTGAGATTTTCCTCCAAGGAGTGAAGCACATGTATATAGAAATAACATTTAATTAGTTAAAAATTCCTCTCCATTTCTGCACATTCAGTCTCTTCTCGCTAATTGTAAAATCTGTCTGGAAAAGAAAGAACAAATAGGTAAGTCAACAGTTCCGTCTTTCACATGCCATGATCTGTTTACATGTGACTTGTGGAAATTGAATCAGAAATGAAGAATAACAAGCATAGATTGTATGCTTCTTACCATCTCAGGAACTCTAGTTTTACCAAAATTTAAGCACTATAGTTGTTGAGTATAACTGAAAATTACCTGTTGAATTTGTGTTGTGGTTACCTCTATGCTTTGAATTGTCTGTGCAGCTTTTGCTATGTAACATTTCAGCAGCTTAAAAGCAAGTGAGTATACTGTTTCTTAGGAGGGAACAATGCACACCATGGACTCTCAGGGGAAGTGTTCTTGCATCTCCGGCTAACATTTTGCAGGTTATAGAAGATGCTTAGAAAGTCAGTGGACAAGCTAATCAGCTTATGAATAGGAGCCTCACTAGCTAGAAAATACTACAGTGTGGATTCTTGATTTCCTAAAATTACATCAACCAAGATCCATAGTGCACCTTAAGAAAGTGCAAGTAAGAACTTCTGTCAAGATGCTTACTTGTTTTTTCAATAACAAAAATTGTCACTCACTGACACTAAGCACAATCCTTAAGAGATAACAAATGGCAAAGGAGCATCTGAGAGATTCTCTCAATGTTGAAATCAATTCCATCTACTCAGTTTTAAAAATCACGCTGGTAGAGTTTTATATGGATATGCAAGAGACAGAGCTTGCAACAGCCTGGAAATAACAGATATCAAAAGGTGCTTGACTGCACATATTGTTAGCATGCAAATGCTTGAGCAGCTATAACTGCAAAATGAAATTCTCAAAAAATTTGCAAGTGAACAATGAAAAAGTAAAACTAAAACTTACTATTGTGGATGTCACAGCTAACTTCAGTTTCGTTAAGCCACCATAAATGTATGTCTGCAAAAGTAATGGGTTTAGAAGCAGCTGAAATGTGGTAGGAAAAGTTTGATGCAGAATGCAGCAAAATGCCTTGTTTGCAGGAAGCAAACACATCAGCCTTTTGGGTAAGAAATCACACGAAGAAGCTGGAAGATTTGCTGAAAGTTTACCTTTAACAAAATGCAAACTGTCTCAAACGTACATGGTATTTAAGACAGCTGAGTACTTTTATTTCCCAAGAAAATATTTATTGGAATAAGTATGTAGTCATTTTTAAAATTCATTTTAGGCTCAGGAGCCGTGTAAAGGTATGTCTGAAAAAAATGTCATTTTCATAGGTTTCCTGATAATTAGTATTCAGATTGGTTTCTTGCAGGTAAGGAATATCAGACCTAATTCAAAATTGAAGGAAACTTTTAAAGAATATTTACAATGTTATCTACGATGTTAATCTGAAAAATACAGGGACTTTTTCCTTTAAAAGAACTTTTATTTATAAGGAAGATTCAAACAATTGTTAATGTGTATTGCTTACCCTTTTAAAATAGTACTAGAGCATTGAAATCTTAAAATATATGTTCACTTTATATGACCCTGCTCCTGTTAATATGCAAAGTGCTCTGCTGTACGGCCCGTATCATTGAGAACATCAGGAATTTTAAATTCTGGATGAAACCTGGTGCAGCTGAACTGGTGACTCGTCAGAAGCTGAAAAGGTCTAAAACAAATCACGAACTATTACACTGTAGTGACAAAACTTTGTAAGTACAAACTTGGAGCAAGAATGGCATGACACAGTGATGAAGAAATACAAATCAGAAATAAGTGTGGTTCTGCAAGTATTTCGTTAAATAGTTTAGGAATATACAGGAAAATAAGCGTAGACTTTATATGGTCTATTGCATAAGTCGGAAAAAATCAGACACAAATCCCACACACATCAAAGTCAGCAGAGGCTGTTTATAAAATGGGGACCACCCTTTGTATTCATCTACTTGTAATTTCTGAAAAAGAATCTGAAATGTCTATTTTAGTGCTCCTTGCTTGACTCCTGTCTACATAGAAGCATCCAAGAATAAGCAGTGTCAAGAAACTGTGCTTTTCAATCTATGATGAGTGTAAACATATTTTAAAACGTTTAAATAATAAATTGATAACCACAAACCTTTAAACATTATTCTCTTTACCCTTAACTAGGCAAAATGTTATAATTGAGCATTTAAAAAAAAGAGAGAGAGAGAAAGGATATGAGTGTTAGATTTAGTTGTCACTGTTTTATAGTATCTGTGCCTTGGGATGAAGACACCTGTAAATTCAGAGGAGCTTATTCTTAAAATAAAGTCACAGTCCAAATTATTTTCCTTTCTGGGCTAAGTGGTTACCAATCTGCTTATTCTTAAGCACAATGTGCAAGATATAAGGGTAAAATGAAATATTTAAGTGTTTTTTCTCTGTTATGTTCGTTTTTGCCTAAATATAATGATTTTATAAAAAGGTAAATTATGGAGAAGCATACTTAAGTTGTGCTTATATTTTTGAAAATGTGCTTCAGAGTTTTGACAGTCATGGTTTGATATAAATGGGCACAGTCAATATCAAAGTCAGAAAGGCTAATGTGTGATCAAAGCTGCTTCTGCTTCTTTCCAGTTGTCAGTTATAATCTAACCAAAGTACAACAAATATTCCAACTGTCTCAGAAAAAAAAAAAAAAACAACCGTGTACCAACTTTTTCTGTAAAAATCACAGTGTTAGGTTATTTTTCCTTCAGGGTTTAAGTGGAAAGAAAGCGGGCAGACAGCAGTAGGAAACAGTAACACGAATTCTTCAGACTTATAAAGCGTGTCTGCACTGTCAGGTACACTTGGAGATCCGCTATATCTGTTCACAGTAGCAGCTGTGTAGCTCAGCCTGTTTGATATTTATTAACTGAATGACAACCGTTTGCAGATCAGCAATTAAGATACAGATTATCAAAGTTATTTAGATAGGTGCCTCATGGTGAAATCCTTCTTCCAAGTCAGAATTCCTCCAGATCTCTGAGGTTCAAAGGAGACGGCAAAGTTCTTCTGGAAGCTGAAGCACTCTATTTGAATTAGTAACTTGTAGAGATGATGTCTAAGGAAAAGGAGATTGCCAGGTGCATCTCTCTTCATTTATTTGAAAGCTTAGGGGAATGTTCTCACTGTTTCTAGAAATCCAGGACAGGGGATGCATGTGTTTCTGCCTTTGTGTTTTGTAGGGTTTGGGGCTTTTGGTTTGGGTAGTCAAGTCAAGAATAATGAGTCTGCTGAGGTAAAAATCTAAAAGCAAAGCAGAAAATCAACTTGAACTCATCTTAGGATCACTTATTTTACCCCTTATTTTAAGCCCACATCTCACAAATCAACTGAATTCACACAGAATTCATGAATATTAGAGATCCTGGGTGCCATTAAAGTCATATCAGAACAAAGAATATTTACTTTAAAAAAATTAAATTCCAGTATTGCTTAGAAGTGGGGTTTCATGTTAGACTTAGCACTATTTTACACAGGAGTTGTTAATACAGTTCTTACGATTTTCAATCTTATTCCCATTATAGGAGGAAAAAAAGCAAGCACTAATAATTCCAGAATTTTGCATTCTTTACCAGTTTTACAAAGTTTTTGTTAGGAGTTAAAAGGAATTTTTCATTGAATCCAACTTTCAATATAAGAAAGCTCTCATACAAACATTCCATCTGGGAAAATTTTAGTACCGCAAATGAATTAAAATTTCCCATTTTATTCTTCCTTGTGCAATACAAGTCGTGGATGAAAGTATTGACATGGTAATGGTTTTATCAGCAAATCGATATTTATTAATGATTAGCAGCACTTAATCATTAACCAGTTTAAAGATTTACAAAATAATTCAGTAAAAAAAAATTTATATTTAAAATAGAAACTTCACAGATTCAAAGATGACATGATTCACTCTAGCTTACTATACGGTACTTTAAATCAATATATACACGCATACATATTCACAAACACAAAACATATAGGTAAAAATACTTGGATCCAGTAAAATAAGTATGTACCCACACTAGTGAAAATAACTGTATATGCCCCAAACACATTCTCAAGTAGAGAGAGAGAGTGGGTGAAAGAGAAACTAGCTCAAAGTTAAAATCTCCCTCTTCTCAAGTTTGGAGTAAGTACCCACAACACACTGGCATTTCTCAATGGGCAGTAATTGAGACTTGAGTAGCTCGACCTTGCCCTGGCCTCTCATTGACTCCAACAGCAGACAGTACCTCCAGGAGTTGATATCCGAGAGACGTCCCTGCTCATGGGAGATGCTGGTCACAGGCCCACTGCAATCCAGAACTCAAAGGGTCTCACTTGGGGTTGCAATTTATAGGGTCCAAGACTTTTGGCAGGTACTTTTCCCCTCTGGCCCAGCTTGAGTGATGAAATATTCTGGTGTTTTCCACCAGTTGCACAGGCCAAGAACTTGATATACATGCAGTTCTGCTACTGTTTTCCTTCAACCGCATCCTGGGTACAGATCTATCAAGCTGTCAGGAGGTGATGGACTGTTATAACCACTTCAAAGGAGAGCAGGGGCCAGATTTGTCCAAGGGGCACCTTAACACTCTGGTTCCTGACTATGAGTAGTCTTTACCTCCCCAGGCTGGTATGACCCAGAAGACGATTGTCATCACACCAGGCATCGAGCAGCACTGCAAGTAGAGAGTGGGAAGGGAAGGAGGGAGAATTGCACCACCACAATACACTAGCCTATAGTGGAATATCTTTAAAAATCAAACTGATTTCAGTTATCGAGCCAAACTGATTATTTTTTTCCTTGTATTAGTCAGTGTCACTGTGTGTCTAGGTGAGTGGTTGCAGTGACTCAGTCTAGGTTCAAGTCCTTCCTTCCCTTGGTGGCCAGACTTTCCATCTGGCTTCCCTTACTGTCATCCTTCCATGATCTTTTCTCAGGCTCAGCTATAGGACTGTTCTGCTAACTGGGGAGCGGGCTCAAAAAATGGGATAGCTGGCTTGTGAAATAGCTGCTTTCCTAATGTACTGCAGTAGCTTAGGAAGAATGAAGTTGAAGATATTGACTTGAAAGTGTTTGTGATAAGTGCAAGTTAACTTAAACCAAAATGCTTAAATTCAGCTTAAAATTCTTGGAGTTTTTCATTATAGCAGCCGTGTAAGGTAAAAAACAAGTTAAGATTTACTAAAAAGTTGAGCATGTAGTTTGTGGAAGTAAATCTGCCAAATACCAATTCAGAGTCCTAGCATTCGGGTGCACTTAGCATGATTCAAAGCAGGATATGACCTTACAGTGTGTTTGTAATGCTGCACAATCTTTGCAAGTGCTTTTTTTTGTTTGTTTGTTTGTTTTTTTTACCTGCAAGAAATACAAAGAAAATAATCTTGCACTGAAGCTTGCTTTAAATTAGCTTAGAATTGCCATGTATTGAAAGTTCACGCTCACCTTTACCTACAGCAAAGTCAATTGTCAAGTTCAAAATAATTTCTGAAAATTTGGCTGAAAATGTTCAGCAGTGAGCTGACAAAGCAACAACCGTATGTTTCAAGCTCATTGACTTTGCTGTGCTTTCGTTCAGAGCCTTTGGGTAGGTTCATAAAATCTTTAGTACCTTTAGCACATTTTCTGATAGTCAGGATCCTTAGCGAACAGTACAAGAGAGAAGCTGCAATCTTATTAAAACTACACAGATCTATCTGACTTCTGGTTTTAGCTTTTAAAAGATACTTTTCTTTCATTATTTCCAAGAAGGAAAATTACATGTCCTTAGGGCTGTTTGTGTTTCACTTGCTTAGATATATGACTTGCAAAACTAAATTAAAATGCAGCTGATTCCTAACAATAAATGTTTTGAGTAATGTGTTGAGAAATGTCTGTGAGCTGGGCTAGACATTTCATAATGCAGTAAGAAAATCAGTTTTATCCTCTCATGTACTCTGAGTTTATGTATCATTGCAATTACTATTTCAAAACCATTTTTTTCAAGAAATATGGTTCAACTTAATATAGACCCAATTATTAAGCAACAAAGCACAATTCTGAATTTTGAGAGCATGTGTATATGTTTTACACATACTTTCATGTGGCAGGAAACTCTAGAGGCCAAGACTTGCAACTCAAAATTTTACTACTTTCGGATGTTTTTTTCTTTCTCCGTCTTGGTGAAATTCAGTAATAGTCCTCATTCTCTTTGTAGAGAACAGACTTTCACAAGACAGTATTTTATCATCAGCACCTTTCTTGGCAGACACAAAGATTTAATTTAGTCCAATAGATCTGTCTATGTTCTGCCCTTCCACCTTGATCCACTGCCTCTATTTAGATACTTACATGTCACCAACAGTTAATATCTCATAGCTTTAAAGAAATTAATGGATGAGTATTATCACTATCATACCCCAACTTAAATAACGTGCTTAAGTCAAAAGGTAGACAATGCTGGGAAAAGAGAAATACTGAGGAGCTCAAACCATGGGCAGGGAAGGCAAATTCACAGAAAGGAGAGGAATGAAACAGGCAAATAACAATAGAAAGCTTTGTGTCCTCAGATCTTGACATGGTGCTTGATTCCTGGATTGGTTATTTTTTTATATCCTTCTGTGGATTTTTTTTTTTTTTTGCCAGTCATTCACTATCTATGCCAGTTTTCCTTTCTAGTGAACTAGTTCAATATTAAATTCAGTCTCTTTGTAGTTTGGTCACGTAGAGGAAGCCAGTAGAATTTTCAAAAGCATCTTGTTTAGCTTTCTGCATTTCTATATGAGTACATGTACAGAAATATTTAGTGTTATATTTCCGTTCATCAAAATAATAGGAGCAAATCTAGTCTACAGCTGAAATGAAGGCTAATGAATGATATTAGCAACTCTGATTTCTTTCATTTTAATTTCTGAAATATCAGGTTTTGTTTTAAAAAGTAATAAAAATACCCTAAACTACCAATACTTTACCCAAACTGGCAAAAGCAATTTTGCCTAGTATAAAGCTATTGTGGGCTGGAACATGTTGATCAAGCAGTGCAGATTGATATGTTTTTCTTGATACAATTCAGTGAATGTGCTGTTCTTTGTGGAATTTTCTGTATGAGTTTCTTAAGAAGAAAATATGTTTGATAAAATTTCTTTGACCTGCAATAAGACTTTCTCAAGTTAATTTATCAAATAGCCTTAAATGATAAGCTGATACACATCGCTGATCTTTAAAAGGCAACTGAGTTTTTCTATTAGTAAGAAACATGCCTAGTCAGGGAATTTCAGGATGATGCAGATGCAGTCATTTAAAATAAAGTTGATTCACTATAATAATTGACTTTCTAAATTCAAGTTTGCAAGTGAGTGATTTGGAAGACCAGAATTGTTTCTGCAGCCAACCACCATAGAAAGGATAATGAAGATTATGATGCCTTCCCCTATTTGTCTTGTGATTCTGCATCTAGTTCTGGAGGAGTCTTTTCTGAACTTTTATACTGCAGACTGGTGTGTAAGGCTTGTACAGTGGCTGTGAGACTGGCTGCTTGCTGGAACAGAAGCCTAGATTACAGGCATGTTAGATTTACCCTGGAAAGCAGCATAAATGGCACAGAGTTCTCTGGTTCTGCATCAGGTATTTACAATAACTCTTCTAGGTGTCTCTCAGAGCCACTCAGCTGTCTTTACTTTCTAATTCAGTGTGCTGTGTATATATTATTTTAGCTGTAAGACTCCATCTGAAATCCTGGCATCCCTGACTTGAAAATAATATTCTCTCTTAACTGGAATGATCCTTGGGGTTTTGTTCTTTTGTTCACTTACTCTCAAATTTCAGATGGGAAATGCCACCTGATATTGATTGCTGTAGTATGCATAGTTATCTCTTAGCAAACCACTGACCAAAACCACTGACATTTCTTATACTGACCAATAAATAGTAGTGATTTGCCTCTAACTAACTTGGGTTCCATATGTTAGCATAGAGTTCACTGAACCATCCAGTCTCCCTTCCTAGTCCGTATTTACTTTGTCTTTCTTTGGATACTTCATTTTTGATCCCTACTTTTTGAACACAGAATTGAATGCTTCAAGCAAGTTCGTGTGGCATTTTGGTATATGCCTTTGTGGTGGTGGATGGCATTGTAAGAGCCAGTAATAATTCCTGTGTTTGGTTGAGGCAACTAGTTTTGAGTGTGTTTTGGTACAATGTCAAAAGCTAAAATCTTGTTTCAAAGTGTTTGTTTTCTTTGAAGTTCTGTTCAAATAGTTGGTTCTCGCAGTTTAAGTTGGATCTCCCAATTTAAGTCCAATAAGATAGATATTTATAAGAGAAAAAGTAACCATCAATTAACAGGTCCATCTGAATTCAGCAAATTTTCAGGACTTGAATTAGGCTGAACAGGCTCCCCACAGATAGTAAAGAGAATAGGAATGTCCAGAGAACACTTAGAATATTCAGCACACAGTCTCACAAAATGAGATTTTTTATTTTGGAAGTTTGTACTTTTTTCCTTTAACTTTACAAAGGACCAAAGGCAGTAAGTTTTAGATGAGGTGCTGAAAACAATGTAAGCTCAACTTTGGGTGCTTTGGGTAAAGCTATAACTTACAGTGTTTGGGGCTTTACATTTTTATGTCCTAGTTCATAATGAATTCCATCATCAAGAGTTGTAACTCTGTCAACTGGCAGCACAGTCTCTATTTTTCCATGTAAAAAGATGGTTGTACAAGCAATTATCTGCTTTTAAATGGATGTGCAGATTTTACTGGCGTGATGGACTATGAGCAAGATGTGGGAGTCATAAAAATGCCTATACTTTTTTATTTGGTGCTATCCATTCACTCTAGGGATGCATAAAACCTAGTAGTTATTTAAGCCTTTAAAATAGGACAAAAGTTGAACATAGATACTGATAATAAATTTCATAATTAAGCAAGAGGAGATACTTAGTGTATTTTTGCAGTTTACAACGTGTCTCTGAAAGGAAAGGTTTATGATTAAGATATTAGTATCTGAGAAAATCAGTATCTCAGAAAGTGGGTGAGTGGTGGGTTCATGAAACAAATTAAATGTCCTGTCTAGAAAGAGACAAATGAGTTCTAGGAGGAGGACAGCATGAGAAATAGTAGTAGAAGGACATAAAGTATGAAGAGTAGTATCAGTCCAGAAAAAAACATAAAATAATCCTTTTTGTTTGGTTGTTTTTGAATTAGGATTCTTGTTTTTCTTCTCATGGGTGATATTTAATGTTGTTAAAGAAAAGAGGGTAAAAAAAAGTCCAGCCCCCTCCCCTCC
>NW_020799097.1:109110634-109211037 GCF_003259725.1 Athene cunicularia | reverse complement strand
TCCACCCCCCCCCAAAAAAAAAAAAAATCTCAAACCAACCATGCCAATATGCCAATTCTTATTTAAATACAACAGCACTTTCTGCTGGTGTGATTTAAATGAAGTAAAATCAGATCAGTGTAAACTCAGAATAAGACTGGAAAGCTAATGATTTAGTAGATTTAGATTTATAGTAGATTTACTATAAACTAGAGCACTATAAACTAGGACAGTAGAAGAGTCTGAACTGTTATGATCTCAATATTAGGATGTCTAAATTAATTTCAGGTGGATATATTTGAAAGTCAGTGAGAAAAGCACTAATACAAACTATGTTTGAGGTTGACCAATACCATTTAACAAGATATGTTTTCTTCTGCAGTCCTTGTACCTGTGTGGTATCAAGGGATTCCTACATGTTTTTGTGTTTAAGCATTTAGAAATTTTTGTGCTCACAAGCACAATTACTACTTCTATATGAAAAAGCATTTTCTTGTCCAGGAAGCAGCCCAAGTGCCACATTCTCTTCAGGAGTGGTGGGCATCTGTCCTTTCTCATCCACCCTTCCAGCTGCCATGCAAACGTGTGCTACTTTGCAGAGGTGCAACACGATGTGACAGGTACATCCACAATACCTGGACACTGGATCTTGCTATTTTGTAGTTCCTTGTACTCTCTTTGACAAAGTAAACCCCCCTCTTCTCTGTTAGAGATCAGCTTTAGATAAGAAAAACCTCTTTACCATGCAAGGTAGCTAGTTTCTGCAAGGCCAGGACTGCTTTAAATGCATTGCCCCCCATAGTGTATTATACCCAGGTTCATGCTTTTCATAGCCCTTTCACCAAAGGAAGTAGACTGATACATAGGAAAACATATTTATTTTTACAACAGGACGAGTTTGTAAGTCCCTAACCATTAAAAGATAAGACGTGTTTGCCTATATAAATGTGAGCAGCCAGGTTGGATTTGATAATTATATACACTGTGACACCTTTACAAGAATGGGACACTGCAGAGGGTTGTGAATGTGACAGCAAATTAAAATTGCCTATGCTTTAAGGTCTTTTAGAGATCTGTTGTGAGATAAGAGAGAATAAGTAGTTCAACTACTTTAATTTTTTTTTAAAAAAAGACTAACAAATGAAGAAGGGCTGATGTTTAAATAATAGAAAGTGATGTATTTTTAAGTAGGCATATTGACTCCCACTACTATTGCTACTCACGTCATCTAAGCCTTTTTTTTGTAAATCCATCCTATGAGTTGCAAATCTAGTTAGAAATTGCTTCTATTTAAGCACCCAAGAGAATATAGAATAATAGAAATTGCTTAAAGAGCATTATTCACTGCCACTATATCACCATATTCAAAGAGAGCATTATTCACTTGAACATTATGCAAAATTGGTCTTTCTCTTGTCAAAGAAAGTAAACGTGTAAAGAACAGAACAATTCAGGTAGTTGACACCAGTAAGTGCATATAGATCTCTTTCTGCTGGGTTTGCACACCTTTCCTAGCCTAGTGTCAATGCAGAGGCATAGAGAAAGCAACATGATGTTACCAGAATTCCACAGCCTTTGCTGTAGCTAGTATTTTTATCCCTGGAGATCCCTTGACACGCTCAAAATAGCAATAAAAGCAGGGCAGTAAACCAGCAGCAACTGAAAAAATGCTGATAGAAAATAGAAAAAGTCTGAGATGAAAACTGTCCAATATGCTGAACATTAAGCTATTAGTGTCTTTTTCCCTCTGTGCAGTCCTGAAGTCAGAGAGGTCTTCATTTTAGACAGTGTCATATAGTACCCATTTATTAATAGACCTCATCCATCACAGCCTGCACTGGGTGGAAGAGAATCTGAAAAGAAATGTGGGAGAGTTTCAGAGCCAGTGGCATGTATCCCCTTTAAAAGGCTGACACGTGGGATATAGTCCCGTGAAAGGACGTAGTAGAGGTAATGGTCCGACTCAGTATAAGCCTAATGGTTTTGTGTCAAATGTTACTTTATTTTATGTCTCTCTTAGTTATAAGCAGCCTTTATTCTGCCACAGAAACTGGAAAGCAGTTAATTGCAGGTTAGCTTTACCCT
The DNA here is from genome assembly GCF_003259725.1 of Athene cunicularia. Lineage (NCBI taxonomy): Eukaryota > Metazoa > Chordata > Aves > Strigiformes > Strigidae > Athene > Athene cunicularia. The sequence continues at coordinate 109,208,973 of NW_020799097.1, read as the reverse complement.
TTGGAGAGTCACTACATCGGTCAAATAACTCAGGTTCGAGCACAGAAGTTTTTATTGATCGATTCAGCACTTGGTCAATCACCAGCTCATATCAATTATAGTTCATAGTCAGGATTTTTCTCGCTTTGTTTCTCTTCTTGCTCAAGAGCACAAGGCGCAATTTTCATAATAATTTTATTCTGAGAAATTTTTTCCTAGGTACTAAAGAGATCCTGTTTCTTGGATTTTTGAATACTTAATTTATTTCAAGTACATTGTGCTATGCACAGAACTCTATTTGCTTCAAAAGTATTTGTTGTACTGCTTAAAAAAATAGCAGATTATTAAAAATATTATCTGTCATATGAAAAAGGAAAGCATTGTTTGAAGGTCTGCTAACATCAGAAAGTACTGGATCTGAATATTAACGAGTCACCTGGATGATAAGGTAATAGATGATCTTCTGAGAAGTCCTAATAAACAGACAAATGCTGAGAAGATGACGTAGATTAAGAAAAATATAACACACATGCACACACATTTACCACTTGTACCTTTCCCCCCAAACTCTTTTTAATAAAGGAACAAAAATCCAGTCTTTTAAACACATCCTGAAGTTGTTCTGGCTGCAGTAATCCCATTTCTTAAAGGCTTGTATATGACTGGAAAGTGCATCAATAAATCTGTCTTGACTGTGCCTATTTATGACAACCTGGCTCATTAAATGTACATATACAATAGATTTATATTGTTAAATATACAGTAAAAGTGTTTTAACGTAGTAGCTCTATATTTTGAGGTTTGTTTATACTTTGTAATTTTCATGCTTGATGTGACTTTTGGTGAGTTTTAACATTTGCCCAGCCAGTCTCTCTGTCTCTCTCTCTCTCTTTCTCTGTGAGGTTCACATGTAAACTGATTTAAAGATTGCATAATGACTGTTTGGCATATCCTACAGGCAAAGGTCCAGAAACCCTTTTTGCTGGCTATAACCTCAATGATAATGAGTGGCACACAGTGCGTGTGGTTCGACGAGGAAAAAGTTTAAAGTTAATGGTGGATGACCAGCAGGCCATGACAGGTAGTGTGGCATTGTGACTCTGTGTTACAGGGGGGAAACACAAAACAAAGAATGACAGAAGTAAAATGCCTTTATCTGAAAGCAACAGATGCTTTTTCATTTTCCTGGGTAAGATCCAAAATCCATGTTATGCATCTTGAAATACTGGTACTACAAGTGCGCTATTACACTTGATATTAATGTTACTCTAACATTACTGTTGGAATTAATGAAAACCTTCATGCTGACTTAAATTAACGTTTTTATACAGTAATTGAAGAGAAGTCATTTGGTACATCCCTAATGAGAAGGCAAGTAAAACGCTTTTGGCAACACATGAAATTTATACTAAGGTTAAACTCTAAGACATTGCTGTAAGAAAGAATTTCATAAACGTTTGAAGGGTATTCTGTTGCGTTTTAAATCTTGCATCAGCTGTCCTCAATAATTAAATGTTAGGCAACAGTTTTTTCTCAAATACTAAAAGAGCAGTTGGGATGGGAAAATAAACATGACATGAATGCAAGCAGATGTTAGAAATGTATTCCTATATATATTATCAGAAATAATAATAGAGAAGATTTTGATTTTGTTCTGTTAAAGATAGGCTTATATATGTGTTGCTAATAGCAACAGACCTAGCTTCTGGCCCTGATTACTTGCACAATACAATGTGTTTAAATTTATGTTAGCTATACAGTATTTTCCTTTGGTTTTGTGTAGTATTAAATAGCTTTTATCATTGGTTTTAAGCTTTGTTAAAGTGGTAACAATTTTAATGGGTTTTTAAAAGGAAAGCACCTTCTTTAGTAGTCCCTTTTCACTTCAGCAGAACACTGAAGACCATGTCACTGGTAGAAAAAAAAATTGATATGTATTCATATGGTTGCAAGAACACATTTTCTAGCATCAGAAATTATCAATAGATCTTCCAGAGGTGAAGCAAAAATTGAGTCTGCAATGACAAGACAGTAGATGGCCTAAATCTAAACTTTCTTTGTGAAGACAAATATATAGTATTGGAGGAACCATATTGAAACGTATCATCTTGCTTCTTCAACTGCAACTCAAATTATAAGGCTACTTTGGGGACATTTCCTAGTTAGAGGAAGCAGTTTAGATTTGAATAAAATGTGCATTTGGTTCTAGACACCCTATTTCCTGGGCTCCTCATGGCAGATTTCTTATTTACAAATACTACAGGTTACAAAACCACCAAGAAGTACTGTTTCCATCTTTGCGTTCACTCCTAGCTGCTCAGCACAGTTTCAGAAAAGTTCAAAATATATATGAAGGATTAAGATGAAGAAAGCAGGAGGTTTCTATCATTATATATATAGTCTAATCAGATAAAGTAATATGTAAAGAATGTAGGACTTGAAAGTTCTTGTAAGCATTCTCCATTGTGTATAACTGTAGTTATAATCAAATATCGTGGTCTGGGCATATAGCTGAGACACTGGAACAGGCTTCCTAGAGAGGTGGTCGATGCCTCAAGCCTGTCAGTGTTTAAGAGGTATTTGTCTAATGCTTTTAATAACATGCTTTAACTTTTCATCAGGCCTAAAGTGATCAGGCAGTTGGACTAGGTGGTCGTTGTAGGTCCCTTCCAAATGAAATAGTTCTGTTCTATTCTATTCTATTCTATTCTATTCTATTCTATTCTATTCTATTCTATTCTATTCTATTCTATTCTATTCTATTCTATTCTATTCTATTCTATTCTATTCTATTCTATTCTACCTGTTAAAGACAGTGAGTCTTTTTAGTTGTCTTCTGATCAGGCAAAAGTTCTGCCCGTGAGTCCAATTTTTTGATGCAACGCTAGTATTCTTTCCACATGCCAGTATGTGTATCAGAAGCTGGCCAGTTGACTCAAAATCTCTCTTAGTTCTTCAAGCCAGAAGTTGCCTGCCTACATTTGAATAATTCTCAGATGTTCTTCATCCAAGGGGAGAAAGTCAACCCAGTATTTTGGAGGGAAAATTTCTTCCTAAACTTCCTGCAGGAAACTGAGTGGCCAATCTGTGGCCTATTCCATCAATGAGTAGGGAACTGTCATGAGAGAAGGAGCTAGAGGGAACTTAAAAGTCTGATAACATGGGAAATCTTCTATTAGTTGGAGGAATATTACATTTTCTACATGGATAATTATTGCCAAATAGTGCTGTGACTGTTGGTTGTTTGTTTGGGTTTTTTTTTGCAACACAGTGTGTTGCCAAAGCCTTTATGAGCTTATGTTTCAAATGTACACAGTGCAATTTAATGTGTAGTACCTTTGAATTTTCTAAAGGGCTAGTGGAAGAGTTGCCATATCAGATTGGAATACTTTTGCTGTTAACTGCTTTAAACTGCTTAGAACTCTTTCTTCAGATGTCCCACCAATCAGAAATATGGTTAAAATAAGTCCTGGTAGTTATTCATGTGAAAGATTATAATAATCTTATAGGGAGCATGAGGAAAAAATGGACTTCCTCCCCAAAATTCCAGCTTCCTGCACCACACACTGCATTTTCCTATTTTGGTTAGATTTCCTATGTCACATATGAAAAAAAAAAAAAAGACAATTCCAGAAAGCTTAAGCTGGAAGCTATTTAAATAATTCAACCCGATTTACCATTTTTTACAGGTTATAAAATATCACCTATTCATCCATGGATTGAGCTTATTTATCTTTGACAATTGCATAATTCGTGCATGGATAAATAATATCTTTCAGAATGATTACTATTTTTCACTACATGTCATACAGGTGGTTTTGAAAATTTTACTTGTAGAAGAGTTTAAATACTTGCAGCCCTGATGCACTTTATCTGGGAATTTATAGAAAATAAATGTGCACTGAAGGAAGTCACTACAGTTGGACAATGGAAAGGATACCTAGCTCATGGTTATGAACAGAAGTTCACTTGGCCTTTTGTATGATTTCCTATAGCACTGCAACAAGTAATGCATCTTGTGCATCAACAAGTTAAAAAGCAACAAAACAAAGCTTTGTTGCTGTACTTGCAAAAACTGTGGAGCATTATGTGAAGTCTCAAGTCCTGTTAGTGTATTTGTACAACTGAAATGTTGGAGGGATATCTGGGATATGAGCCCCGATTTTGGAACTTCATTGCTACGCTTAAGGAAGAAATACATTTAAGGTAGTGAATATAGAGAGGATACTGTGCTACAGGCCAAAGCCTAGTGGATTTTTGCCATGACATTTATGTAATGCCATCTGAAGTGATGTAAGACTGGAATACATAATGTTCCTCTCTAAAACATGATCTTCAGCTCTCTGGATGTGATCCAATATATAGCTCTTGGCCTTGCAGAAAGTTACAGATTTGGCATTTTTCAAGACAGCTTCCCAACTCATTTACTGCAAGGAAGAACCCACCTTTTTCTAAAACATCAGGGGAAGTAGTATCTTCAGAACTGATGTTTAGAAACAAGCATATCAGGAAGACTGTCCTTGGGTATTTAGGTGCCTCTAGCAGTACTCAGCCATAGGACTGCAAATCCCAGATGCTGGTGGTGTTCAATGATATCAGTAAAGTAATTTCTTAACTAGAATGCATCCTGAAGCTAAGTAAACCGCTTGTAAATATTTATCATCATTTATTAGAGCAATTTGTGTGTGTGTGTGTGTGGTCTGAATGGTGTTAAACCTTGCAGACCTATTTTCACTGTAACTTCACTGATACCTTTATTTGTATGTCAGTGCTGTGACTCAACCTGTTTGTGAATCCATCTCCCTGAGCAAAGCTCTTATCTCTTTCCTGATCACACACATGTACACAAACACTTGCATATAAAACCTGTGGAGTTACAGCTGTTTAAGTCTGCCTCAGGGCTTTCTGCACCTCTGCTATGTCCGGCCTGGGTCAGAGCTCACACTCTCCTCTTGGAACAGTATGTTCAGGGAAGGACAGAGGGGACTCAACCTGCCCACAGGTTTGCACTGCAACTGTGGGAACTTGTATTACAGAGCAGTTTTATACCAGTATTTACTCCAGGTTGACTAGGTCTGCTGTTCACCTTCTTTGAACTCCATGAGAGACATGAAACAGCTGAGGAATGGGGAAATCTAGGCCATGGTGTGGAAAAGGTGCATAAAATTGATAAGTAATAAAAAGCTGTTTTGTCATCATACCCACACAACGTGACCGTGAATCAGCCTTGTGATCGTACTGTCCTACTTCTTTAAAATAAGCGTGGGAAAAAAAAAATATCTAAGCTTTGTTAGAAAAGGGAGCTCTTCAGTGGACAGAATTTTGATGTGCTGGGTAAGGTATTCAATAACTAGCTTAAAACCTTAACTCACCAGTACTCAGTGTACCCTGATCTTTTCCTTCAGATTAGCTATACAGTCAGCAAATTTTGGGCTTTCTGCTGTGTAGGAGTCCTTGCATGACAAAGAAAGACTCAAAGGTATCTGTGAGGCTTGGTTTTGGGCACCTTTCTGATGTAACCAAGTCCCCCAATATTTTCAGGATTACAAGACACTGTCATACACCCTTGCTGAATGCTTTCCACTTCATCCATCACTTGGCTCTGCCCTCTTCTCCCATGGTTTATCCCCATGGTACGAAGCTAGTTGCTTTCAAAGAAGGCTCTGTCTGCCCTTGCAGCACAGGATTTTGCAAGAAAGCTGGCATTAATATACCTAAAACAGCTTAAACAGGAATCCTCCCTCTCTTGCCAAATCATGCACTTTTAAGCAAAACACATGGAATAATATCCCCCAAAGTGTTATGTCTTCCTTCCATGAAATGCTAATGTCGTTTTAGCTCTGAGATTTGCCTTTGTGATCTTCGTGCTGTGTTAATGAATTGCACTTGCTTATAGTAAAACCATGTGTTTGGTTAAGTGTAACCAAAGTGAGGGATTTTGATGTACTGTGGTATTGTGTTTCAGTTTAGAAATCTTGCTTCTTGGCCTTATCCAAACATAGTGAACTCAGTGGAAGGCCTCCCAGATGTTTACCAATATTTTGGGTCGATTTAGAAGAATCCTCTTTGTAGCCAAGAATTGGCCTTGCACATTCTGAAAAGTGTGAAATTGATACAGACGCTTAATCGCATGATGGGCTTTTTGACCTCCCATTTCAGATGCTAATGCATGTTTTCTTGTTATTATTTAAAGGTCAAATGGCTGGTGACCACACACGGCTGGAATTCCACAACATAGAAACAGGAATAATAACCGAACGGCGCTACCTGTCTTCTGTGCCTTCTAATTTCATTGGGCATCTACAGAGTCTTACATTTAATGGCATGGCATACATTGACTTATGTAAAAATGGAGACATCGATTATTGTGAGCTAAATGCAAGATTTGGGTTCAGGAACATCATAGCAGACCCTGTAACCTTTAAAACTAAAGCAAGTTATGTTGCATTGGCCACGCTACAAGCATATACATCTATGCACCTTTTTTTCCAGTTCAAAACAACCTCTCTGGATGGATTGATACTTTATAACAGTGGCGATGGAAATGATTTCATTGTGGTTGAATTAGTAAAAGGGTATGTATGGATTAGCGTCATGAAAAAAAAAAAAAAAAAAAAAAAGCAGTCTATTCAAAATGTATATACAGGAGAAATACAAGGGAAAGTTTAGGATACAGACCTTTATATAACTGGACATATGTGACTGATGAATGTTTCTTCGTGTTAAACTTTATATGCTTTATTGTGACTCTTTCTTTCAGATGAAGCTAGATGCCTGAAAAAAATATGAAAATAAATAATAGGTATAACTTCTATAGTGTTTACCAGAAAGAAGTACTAGTTTGTAGCCTTCCTCTTGTTCTCTCTCTGCGTATGTATGCATGTATGTGTTGATACATGGAATGCTCGTTATTCTCCAGAAACTTGGGACTGCATCTCAGCTCATCTAAACAAAAATGGTGATTTCTCTGAATTAAGGTTGTTTCCCCATCTGGCATTCGTTGTCATCTTTGATTTTACCAGCACTACTGAGGAGTACAAGGAAATAGGAAATATTAGACATATTAATTAGTGCCCCCTGCTATGTAAAGAAAAAGGAAACTTTTCCAATTTTTTCTCTTTTCCCAGGTATTTACACTATGTGTTTGACTTGGGAAATGGTGCAAATCTCATCAAAGGAAGTTCTAATAAACCTCTGAATGACAACCAGTGGCATAACGTGATGATATCAAGGGATACCAACAATCTCCACACTGTAAAGATTGACAATAAAATCACAACACAGAGCACAGCAGGAGCCAGAAATTTAGATCTCAAAAGTAAGTACAGTAATTCCTGTAAAACCTACAGTGAGGGTCATTACAGAATGATAACCTGAATAAATCGTGTATGTAAAGTACAGCATAATTTCGTAATACCATTTGAAAAGTTTTATTTTATAATAATATGATCACAAGAGATGACACCTTCTTTATGTTAGCCTGACAATGCCAGTTTAGTAGTAGATCTGCTCAGTTAGGTACAACTTTAAATGTGTGAAAATGCCACAGGAAAAAAGTAGGAAATGGTAAGAACACAGAGCAGCCCATATATACCAAAAGATAATTGAGGGACTAAAGGAGCTCTGAAATGTCTATGATAAAAGCTTGATTTTTACATGAACAGAAGTTATGTGTCATGCAGAAACCACAGCCCAGGCTTTACAGTATGACTACAAACGCTTTGCAGAACTGGTGATCTATGTTAGAGAATTGGGGAACATTTTGACCTGTCCCCCACTGTTCACTATTCCACATAAAACCTACCTTTTGTTGGGAAAATTAATGCAATGCAGTATTTTGATATCATAAAATAGCTCATAAGTAAGTCCTCCAGTGAATCAGTTATAAATGGAAATTGCCAGATGTATAGGACTATAAACATACCTAAATATCTAATGTGTTGTAATTTCAATTGCAGGGTGGGATAACTTTGCTTTATAAGTCTAAACCTATGTTTTATAGGTCCAGCTAGATTCTTAAGATCCATTTTTATAAACCAAACATATATGTGTATTTTAAAATAAGTAATAGTAATCAATTTTAAGGATGGGCTTCTGAAGAGCTAATTTGCATCAGAGGAAAATATCTTTTTGAAAGGATGCATAAGTGTACTTTTCAAATACTGCCTACCTGATCAGACATAAGAAAATATGTTCTGGTCATGTGAAAAAGTATCGTGTATTTCAACATTCTTTATAAAAATTCTTATTAGGAAAACCAAAATTTCATAACAGTCAAAGAAAACTTAATATTTCAAAAGCCATGAAGTTCAAAGTAGATATTAATATTCCATCAAGAGCTTATTCCTTGCTGGATTTTCTTTTAACTACCTCTGAGTCACAGATAATGAGCTGACCTTAGTAATTATTCTGGATTTTGTGATATTTTACATGTTTGCTTCACTTGAAAGTGCTATTAAGATCGTAAGAAAAACTGTGAAAACTGTGTCTTGATATATCATAACCTTCAATAAGAGATTCTTTATCAGAAATGCTTGGTTTATAAATTAAAGCTTTTTGGATGTGGCTCATGCTCTATTCTCAAATCTATATTTGGAATTCGTTTCATGTTATTTCTCATTTTTTCATTCTTGTAAATATGGTCAATGTTTATTGAGACAATGTAATATTTCAGCATTTTTTTTGATACTGTAGTGAAAGCATCCACCTTATTCATTCACATTTTTTTTGCAATAATAAGTACTATTTATGCATATGTGTAGGTATGTATTTATTATATGTATTTAATCTGCTTTTTTTCTCAGTATATTAATTAGTCATGAGTAGGAAAAATAATCCTGTTAAGAACTGATAACTAAGTGACCGCAGTTATTTTAGTCAGCATCGTTTCCAAACTGAATGTGGTGTTGAGGTATGTTGCTTTATTTAAGGGAAAAAAAAAAAAAAAAAAAAAAAAAAAGAACATGAAAAAACATACTGAGATTTTGAAGCAAAGAAGGTGAATTGTGTTAGATGCTGATTTTCTGTAATTCACCACCCAGGAAATGTGTCTAGTGAAAGATTAACAAAACTGACATATTCAGTACAGTAATATATAGTAAGCATCGTTCTCAAACTGGTCTAGCATACGCAGGTCCACAACCTCTGTCTTCTTATTAGTATGTTTCATTTTAATTTTTAATGTGTTCTATCATATTTTGCTCAGTCAGCTTCCCTTAAATATGGCATGGCATCTATCAGGAAAATTTGTGTTGGATTTTTTGGGGGAGTTCAAGCTGATACAGTTTAGCCAGCAGGCTAAAAACGAAAAAAAAAAAAAAAAAAAAAAACCCTTTTTATTGTTTTTTCTTCCTTTGTATTCAGCTGAAATGCTTTCCTGTAGCTTGCTCTTTTCTATTTTATGTCAGTGCTTCTTATGATAACACATCTCTGTTATGCTATCAACACTCCATATACTTTACTGATACAAGCAGCTATGGTTAATTCATTGTCCTGTATTATTTTAGCCCTAGCAAAAAAGCAAATTCAAAGTTGTACTTCCTGCTACTGATATCAATAATTCTGTTTAACCAGAGTTAGCACTGGGTGAAAGATAAATGTGTACAGATTACATAGACTCTGCAGCCTGTCTCAGTAATTGTAGACTTACCAGATTTCAGATGCTGAAATCCAGGCTAATCCTGGAAAGATAAATCACATATATGCAGTTTTTTGCAAATGCACAGTGAATTTTGTACGAAGATATGACACAGATTGTGTTGTAGAGCTTGCACAGCATGCCAGTTGTCTGGGAAAGCAGACAGTTGCCATAAAGGTATGGCAGAGAATTTCCACTACGTGTTTCTTTTTAGGTGTAGGTCTGGCTGTGTAACATAGAAAGTTCATTATTGAAGGCATGGGTTTCCTGCGTAACCTCTGGTACAATTTCAGTGGATTGGAGCAGGTACCTGTGGAAACGCTTATATTAAATTTTCCATGTTAATTTTTGATGTAATTAGATGGGTAAATTATAAATTGGAGACAAAGAAACGAGTGAAAACAGTTCTGTGTTTGGATTCCAAGAACTGTGCTATTTTTTCCTAGTTAAGAAAATCAGCAAAGTGTACCTGGGTGCAGTTCTAGCAAATAACCCCTGAAGATAAACGAGTCTTAACAGCAAAGGCGATGTAGCTCAAGCCTGCCAACGTTCAGTTACGCAGAAAATTTCCTTTCGTGTATTTGATGAGCAGATTCCCTGTCCTGCTTTTCAGATGGTTAGCATGGGTTCAAGGCCTTCACGGACCAAAATAGTTGGGTGTAGGGGAATTCTTGCTGCTGTACTTGATGTGGTGCTCTTACAGTCTGAGGGGTCTGAGTAGCCTTGAAGGGGCACAAAAATGCAAATGAAAGTGGAATTGGACTTGTGCTCTTATTCCTCACTGTTGACAGAGAAAAGATGTCTCCTTTGTTCTGACTGTAGATATTATACCATCTGTAATACCTCTTCCCTCTCCATGTTTTCGTCCTGTGGTGTGGGAAATTGGAGTTCTGTCAGAGTTTTTTTATAAGTATTTGAGTACACGTGATCTGATTTTGGGGAGGAGGAACATCCTCAAGCATGACTTTGTATCCACTTACCTGCTAGAGTTTAATCTTAATCTTCCTTTTGCCTCTCTGCTACACATATGGGCGCTATTTTAATCCCCAGAGTGTTCACCCACTTTCTTTAAACAGGCAGCGTACAAAACCCTACAAAACTCCACTCAATTCTATTGGAAGATCTGTCAGAAAATTAAATATTTTAGCATTTTGTTTATAAATTGAAATACCTCACTCTTACAAAATGAAAAGCTAAGGAATGCTGCTGTTACTTTTAGATTTAACAATAAGTAGTGAAAACCTTTTCTCAGAATTGGTTCAGTACTTCAGTATCTCATCCTATTCTAAACTTTCTAGCTATGCTGTATTTCACCAGGATGAACTGCAGTCACCCTAATTTTGATATTGGGCGAACTATATTTTCCTTTTAAAAGGAAATCATCATCACAAAAAAAAATCCTAACCAACACAACATTTATGGTTTAATTTTGGCTGCGTGTGCATCATTTCATACATTTTTAAGAGCTGCTTTTTTGAATTGCCGTCCATACATCCAACTTGTCTCACTGTTATCCTATTCCACATGGCCTTCCCAAATGTCAGTTTTAGAGTCCATTTTAAGTCATATGTTATTACTGTGCTGTTATATCACTGCACCCTCAAAAAATGCTATTTGTATTAGAGCATGTGTCAGAATCAACTTTCTTGGATTTCAAAAACGTGTCTGGATCTCTTGTTGTGTGTTTTATTTCTATAGCTTTGCACTGGCCTCTGACTTCCTCTATTCCTTTGTGACATATGGCTCCTTTTGCTCTATATATTTCCTTTTTCATTTGCCATTTTCTCCAATAATGTGAAAACAATCTTGTCTGAAGCATCTGAAAGAAAACTAATCATATTAATTTCTAGTATCACCTCAGTGGTTTTACAAATATGCTGAAATATACTTCTTCTATGCACATAAAGACTCACTTGGCAATTAATTCATCCTTGTAAACTTTTAATGCAATTAACTAAATTATCAGTAGATCTACTAGCCTGGCATATTCATTGATGATTCGTAATAGTCACTTAATCTATTGATGTTTCATTTGCCTGTCAAAGCAGGTTATTCATGCTATGCAAAACTGAGCTAAATTAGTCTTGATCATAAAGAAGGTTTTCTGTTCCAGCAAGGGAAATTGAAATTATTTCAATTTCATATACTTGTCCCTGTTGTTTTATATTGAGACCATTATTATTTTTGCTGTGTTACATCTTCTTTTCTATATTACAAGGTCTCTATCAATTGCAGTGATCCTTCAAATTTCTATTACTACGAAACAAAGCTTTAGGAAGCACAGAAAAGTATTTTATATAAAAACACATTTTTGTATAAATGAATGACTATAAATGCTTAAATTTATCAAATAAACATGCGTGAGCTAATTGTAATGACCTTGCCAGTGGGCTGTGAACTCTTCAAGCAGAAATAACACTGTGTTCCAAATGCAGAGTTCCAAATGTTGTCAACAACAAATAGATCTTCCTAATGTGACCTGTTGGAGTAGACAATGGCAAAGGCAGCTGTGGTTTTCCTGACTGTTGGGAAAGCCTCTGTACGGAGGGAAAAGTAAGGTACTTAACTGAGAGCTCTTTAAGACTTCCTATGCAGCAAAGGTACAGGGGCAGATTAACAATAGGTGACTGGACAAACTGATCTAACGCAAATTCCTTTATCCTCCTTTGTTTGCAACTTCTCACATACTGCTTCTGAAGAGCTATACTGTCTACCAGGCTGTGAAAATAGTTTGTGCAATGCCAAGCCTTCAGAAATTGTATCCAAATTTTCAAAATTATGAGATGGGGAAAAAATTAAAAATTTACTCCAGTACTTCTGAATTAAATAAAAATTAAAGAAAATACTCTAGTGTTTATGCTGAGCTCTGTGAAAACAACACTGCACTAGTCTTTCAGTTCACTCCATGGTGAGGGAAAGTTTTTGTTTTCTGCTTCTTTGCTCCTGCTCTTTTCAGTCTCTTACACACTTACAAATGTATAGATTTGCCTATATTCCTACAGCTGTTTGGCAAGCAGGTTATTGCCATTGCTGATTTTGGAATTTCTTTCAAGCCATTTTGGAATACTAAGTTATGCTAAGGATAATAGAGGAAACATGTATGCTCTTAGAACTTACCCCCCGAAAATCTGGATATTTAGTGTAAATACATCCCACTGAATCCTAGCACTCCCTCAGCCAAGAAGCGCATCCTAAACTTGTTTACAAAATGTGCTGCTGTGGGTATGAGGGCACCATCCTCATGGATCTTGGCATTCTGACCCATCAGTCCTTTTTTGCAAAAGAGCTGCTTCGTGTAATAAACTCGGTGTCTGGAGGTGAGTGTCTTGATCAAGAGGTTGGTAATATTATATGAAAAGTTTCCATCTGCAGACCTACGTTCAAAATGAGAACGCTTACCCTCTCAGCTTTTTGGTAGCTTTATGTGGAGAGTCTTTCCTGAAGCATCAATTCTGTGAGAGATGGATTACTATGCACATTTATATGGCAATTAGATTTTATTATTTACCATTTAACATGCATCACCATCTTTCCTCACCGTCCATTGGACAAGCAGAATGCTTTGGTATTAAATCTGTTTAATGTTTTTCAATGCCAGTGCTCTCCATCTAGTCTTTCAGGGGAGAAAAATAAGCAAAGAGAAAGAAAGTGGCTGGGAATCTGAGAACCAAGAAATCAAGAAAACGTTAAATATTTTTGTGTAACTGTTTCTTATTTGAGAATACACATCATTTGAGAATGGAATTCTTGGGGAATGGTGGATTTTAACCTGCAGAAATCTAGGGGAATGTTTAGACTTGAGCACCTACCTTTTGAGTATCTACTTTAGTCTATTGAAACTTAACTGCTAAGGACATTGTCATGTGGTTGCTGTTTCCCACACATGCACACAATTTCTGTCACACAGCTTTACTTGCTTGTGAAACATAGTCATATTTGCATAACCATTAAGCAATTATGAACAGAGCCAAAAACTATATTAGGAATCGAAACTGAGCACCAAGAGGTAAATGTGGAAGTGGAGAGTGCGTTCAGCAGAGCTGGAATGTAAAGCAGTGAGCAGCATAGCAGTAGCATGAGAAGTAGTTTCTAAACAGAAACATATTTGTCCCAAGTGCAGAAAGTCTTCAATATGGTTATGAGAGTAGCATGGGTGTGAGTAGTTGATGGAATCAGGAGACTTGGAGGAAGATGGAGCAGCGAGTATTTCTCCAGTGTGGACTGCCCTACAGCAGTACCAGTTCTACAAATTGGTGGCAAGAGAAATGTGTAAGGTGCTCTTCCTGGTGCACCCATCAGCTGTAAGTTCTCTCTCATACTTCTTAATTCTCACTGCCTCTTTTTCAGTCAGTGTGGATTAGGAAGCAGTAATATGATGCAACTGTTAAAAGAACAGTATCAGCCAAAGGAGGAAATATCTTCAAAGTTAAATTCTCCTGACAAATAACTACAATATGTCCTATATGCCAATAAAGATGACTAAAGAAAACCCACAGTGCCAGCATTTCAGTGCTGGTAATAACGTTTGGTTTTGGGGTTTTTTGATACCTTTAATGGAGTATTCAGGGAAGATACTGAAAGGAGTTTAGAATTAGGCTGAAAAGATTAGTTTCTATATTCCTTCCCAAAAGAGCAACTTTCTAACCCATAAATTCCCTATTTTTGCCTGTAATTGTTTTGACCTGCTTGGTTATCAGTACAGGGAATGTGGAAGACAGAAGGCATCACCTATCACATCATACAGTTGCCTCTTGCCCAAAGTATTGGAAAGGACAGATAACTCAGCAGAGCCTGGACAGATAAACTAGCTGCCCTTTCCCTTCTTAGGTGAGAGAGCATCTAAAAGTGATGGAATTTGTTGCTCCAACAGGAAAAATATTTGAAAAGCCTGCTTTTCTTAAAAAAAAAAAAAAAAAAAAAAAAAATCAATACTTGAAGCTACAGAATGGACTCTTTGAAGTGAATAAGTGGGCATAAAACACTAAGTTTACATGTTCATGTCTTCCCTCAAGTGCCCTTACAAGTGGTAGAAAAAATTCAGTCATGCTTTGCTTTGGCACCATACAGGCCTGTGAATGCACAGCAAGTGCATATTCTCTACTGTAAAGGGAGATTTGAAAAGCCATATGCTGGAGTGTATGTGCCACAGAAGCTGTGTGGATGCATCATTTAAGTCTTTGTCAACTGTCCTTCAATTTATTATTGGATTATGATCACAGCAAGCTGCTTGATTTATTCAAAAAAAGAACAATTATATTTCATCAACACTTTTAAAGGATCACCTTTTTTTTTTCTTTTTTTTTTTATGGAACAAAAAGTAAACATTTAGTCATGAATAATGATAGTGGGAAGAGACTCTACAATTGTCACTCACTGCTATTCAGGCCCAATTACTTTTCCAAAGTGTGTGTTGAAACCTCATATCTGAAAGAAAAGTCACCACTCTGCCTATTGCACTAAGTAAATAGTAGGTAGGTGCTTTTGTATGTTGGAGAGGGGAGTAGGTCATCAAGAACAAGCAGGCTCCTGTGTTTCATTTCATTCATTCATGAATTTCAAAGGCATCTAGACGCCTACCTGACATTTTCATTTGAAACAATATCCCTTGATTCAAAATCAGGATGTTGTCTATTCTGTTTAAGTCAGTACATATTCAGCTTCTGTGAGAGTAATTTATTTTCACATTATAGTTGCCTCAAAAGTACCATGAGTTGAGATTGTATGGGTCTTATGTTGAGTTCCACCTGGTGCTTCATTGTGCAACTATTAAGATCCTACAACGTGATTTCTATCGACCTTGTTAACAGCAAATCATCTGTTTTATGAAGGACTTGAAGAAAGTGAGCACTTTTTTCTTTTGAGATTAGACTTTCTCTGTGGTATTTCTCAGTCTTTGCAGTCTTCGTTCCTCTTTGCCTGCCTGAGGGAAGAAGGTGTTATATGCTTGATCATTTTGAAATAGTGTATTTGGAGAAAAGTGTGCCTGACACCTCGGCTTCACCACAGCCAGATGTTTCTTTGTATTTTCATATGTCGTATGGAGGAATTGCACAGATGCCTGTTGTGCTTTCAGAACCCACTATGTTATGCCAAGGCTATCCATCTCTTTCTTGGGGAATAATACCGTTCTAGTACATGCAGAAGCACTCTTATTCCTAGCTGTAGTAGTGATTTAGTACAAGGTGATATTAGAAACAAGACAGAGAAACTTCTAAAATTAAAGAGAAATTAAAAGAATAGCTGAAAATAGAGTTGAAACCAGCAGCACAAGAAGATCTGAAAGGAAAGAATGTCTGTTTTTGAAGGGAGTGATGGATTTGAAGACTCCTTTGTGCAGTCATATAAAAATATTCCGGGAATTTTGTTTTTATGGGTTATGAAAAAGCCAAGCCACAATTCCTTCTACTGTTTTATTTATTTTTGTTTTGATTCCATTCATACATGAATTCATTTCTTGTCAAGATGGTGTTCAAGAAATGACCACTAGATATGTACAAAACATACAGATTTTTGAGAGTAAAGAAGCCTAACTATATCCTGGTTAAACTCCTTGTTCCCCAAGCAGTATTTAAATGTTGCTGTTACCATTAGAAACACATGGATAATAATTCCCTCTCTACTAGTGCTTGAAGACAATTGTAGTCATTAAATTAAATGAATAATTTTTGCACATCAGTACATATCACATAAGAATTCTTGGGTGTGGACACGAACCAGGAAAAGAGGAAAATCTGTGAGGTGACCTGTCAGCAATATCAGTAGAGCCAAATAAGATACTTCTGCTACATATTCAGAAAAGAAATAAATGGAACAGTATCTTCTTTATATTCTTTGGCTTAGCATTTGTAAAGTTCTTATTTTGAAGAAATGTAGACACTTGGGATAAAAAAAGGATGGCTTATTACAGAAAGATTTGGCAGTATTTGTTTCGCCAGCAGTTGTGTGACTCACTGTTGTGTGGTGTTCTGTGTGTTTTTTCATAAGTGTGATTCCAATAATGAATACATTGAGAGCTTGGGTTCATTTATTAGCTAGCAATTTGTTTCTGTGTTAAATTCACTTGTTCCTCAAAGCACAAATCAGCTCTAAGTCAGAAAAGGGATACAGAGGTGTAAATAGGAAGGATCCTGTTGGAATAAATGAAGATCTGCATTACCTGTAAAGGATATTAATTAAGCTCACTAAATTATTCTCTTTGATAGTGTTTATGATATAACTGACCAGAACTATTATTGCCATGATTTATATATATATCTCTGAAAGTTCAGCCTTCCAGTTGATTCCTCTGGCCTGCAATGAGCATGCCAGTGAGAAACACTGTAACATATGTATTTTTTTGACCTCAGAAAAATTAAGAGAGGAAAAAATCCTTCCTCTCTAAATAAAAAGGCATAACTTTGTGTACTGACTCCCAATATAAGTAAGAAGAGAGTTGTGAGATTAAGGACTATCTGCTCTCAGATAAAGTGCTTTATTTGAAGCTTCTCCAGACATCAGAAGATCTTGGAGCACTATTATTCCCTCTTCTTTATGCCAGTTAATATATTTTATATAAATTGGTTATTTTCTTTTATAGATTAAGGAAAGTCAGGTTATGAAAAAAAAATGGAATTTTTTTTTTTCAGGAATATATTTAAAAATCAGAATAAACTTCAGAAGAAAATACATGCGGAAAAGGCAATAACTAAACTTTAGTTCCAGAAACTATGGTTAGCACTGTAATATAATTATATCCCTATCTATACATACTTAAGAAATGTTCATCTGTTGAAAGAAAGAAATAGAATTGCATTTTCCATTGTGCACAACTCCTGAGATAGTCACACATTTTCAGTGGTAGCAGTGTTGCATTAGTATTGCATTTAGGCTGCAGCTAGTTTAGATAGCGTCTGATCTCATACTATTGATCTGATGAACTGTGATACCTTACTTAATGAAATAACTTACACGTAATTTGTAAGGGTAAGTAGGCAGATACACAACCAAGAGATTAATGCTGGTTTAGAGCATGTAACATTTCCAGTAGTCAAGCTGTCCTTACACAAGAAGTGAAAACTAGAAGAAAACCTGAGAATTTGCATCGTACTATGCCGATTCCTCTGATCTCTTTTAGTGGGACAAGCTTTATCTTTTCTGAACCTCTGCTCATGCACACTCAACATACAAATATTTTCATTAATGATTTTTTCTGCAATTCTGTCTTGTCTGAATTTCTAATGGATAGAGTTTTGTAGGAAACTACTTCTTCATTGTCATGAATGTGAAAATGAAGCATGTGATTCGCTGAAACTGCTATGCAAAACATTTATGTATTAATAAAACATTTGAGTATTAATTCCAGAGCCTATCCCTTAATAAAATTTTGTCTCTGAGAGAGTGTTTTTATGCCATCAGTAGCAAACTCAAAGCACATTTGATATTAAATCTGGGAAATGTTTAGCCCTTAGTCATAAAAAATACTTGTATATACCTTATAAAAGGCAAAGTTAACAGTCAATATAGCTGCTCAGTACATACAATATGTATTAGTGTAGTGTGTTAACTAGTGCAAAAGCAGAACAGAAGTTATTTGGAACACCAACAAACTTAATATACTGCCCGGAACATGTGTTTGTGGAAACTGTATCTTCAATATATAGTGATAATTTCTAATAGTCTTAAGGAACTATAAGTAGAGTTACAGTTTATTTGGACTCAATGTATTGTACTTCTGTGCATACAATACCTAGTTGAAGATCTTCCAATGTATATCTTCTGGAGCAAGTATTCCGAGTTCAGGTTATATGCTGGCACACTGACCTGGACTTCTATTAACCATTCATCATAACTGACAATTGCTATGTGTCTGTATATAACAAGCTCAGTATGCTTGACGGGTGGATTTTAGGATTTAGCAGGGCATCATCTGAAAGTTTATGGCTTTAAGTGTTTAACCAATCACAGAATAAAAATGGTTGGTTGGACAATATACATGTTGGGAAGTTTAAAAAGAAGCTGCCTCTGTTATGTACAATAGACCAAGTTTAACCCATTTAGCATAGGAGTGATTTTCTTGGCATTGCTTTCTGGAGTTTTCCTCGTTTAAGTCTATTGGAATCAATTGAGATTAATTATCTCTCTATTCTGAGCTCACAATGACTGCACAGAACTTCAGGAAACCTGGAAGGATTTTACTTTCTAGATGTCCCACCTGAGAAAAAGATGAAGAACCTTTATTTTGAGATGATAGTTTTTACTTTGTTTCCAATTCAGCTGATTGAAAAATACAGAAGTTTTTCTGCTGTGAATAAATTACATCCCATTTACAGAAACGTATGGATTACGATAATTTAATCTCTTATGTCTAATACCATGCTTCTGAGAATTAATACTGTATCTCAAAGCTCTAGAGGAAAGCAGTATCTTATTTTTCAAATTATCTATGTAGACTGGAGAAAGCTTGAGGTTTCTTAATATATGATGCTATAACGGTTGCTAAGACTTTTGGATGGATGGCTTATAAGATATGCATGTTCCTAAGCTCTTTATCTCTATTTCACTAATTCAAATGCAGTTGAGTTTTAGGGCTAGTACGTAGTAACTAAAAATTTTTCACAGTCTGGTAGATATTTGTTTGTTTCAGGCCATTTCCTTTCAGGCGAACTGTAAACCATTACAAACAGCACGAAATTGTACTCCCTTGCAAACAAGCGTGTATGCCAGGAGAACCAAGAAGAGGTGTGACTGTGGCTAATACCGATAAGAGGGTGATTAAAATTAGCCACATGGGGTAGAGGTGATAGCTAGTACGTTCTGAGTTCTGTCACTAGAACATCTGCCTACAAAGCTTGATAAACACTTAGGAAATGAACAGTTTTGCATTTGAGGTGATGCAGGACCAGTCCTCGGTAAATCCTGTGGCCTAGGCTCCAAAATCATTCAGGCTGGGGGATGTACTGGAAAGCACAATGTAGGTTAGATTGTGTATTCAGAGAGTCTATTGAAAATTTATGCTAGCACAAAGCATGTCATCAGAGAGGATTTAATGCATAGGTAGAGTAAGAATTTTGTCACTTGGTGATGCTTGAGAGTTGGACGTTCCTATAAGCACCTTCCTTCAAACAGGTTCCATGCTTCTCAGAAGCCCAGCTTGTTGTCATCCTGCATGCCTAAGGGTGCTTGCCTGTGGACATGCTCAGAGCACTCCCACGAAGCTTGCAATGACAGCTGATTTTCCTGAGGTAGAGGATAACAGAGCAGGACAATAAACTCAAGCAAGATGTAGGAAACCATGGCTTTATTCCTTTCTGTCTGTGACTGAAGGAATCAAGCACATCTTGCCTGCCAGGAGGAGGACTAAAGCCTTTCAGCAAGGGTTGTGATCATGCTGGGCATGCTTCCCCTCTCTGGCCAAGCAAAGCTCAGATTCTTTTCTGCAGCATGTCTTCAGCAAGAGGTATGGAAAGCACCTGGTTAAAACTATAGTCTGGCACTTAAGACACACTTTAGGGATGTGAGTTATGTTGGCTTGAAAGATCATTGTTTTGCCCACCAGAGACACTCAACATGTGAAAGAAAGGCACAACCTGAATTGTTTTAAAACAAAAAAGCACCCCCTGCCTCGATGTTTAAGAGAAAAGTTATAGTTATGTCATTTCAAAATAAATCTCAGAACTATGAATTACTCAAAGGAAGAAAAGCACTAGCTTCCAGTCCTAAGTTGCCCAAGGTTCATCAGAGAGGGGTTTATAATATGTGTCTGTCATCAGAATTATTTTTGGCAATAAAATTCTGTTTGCTCAGTGTGCAGACTGCCACTTTATGGACATCTAACTCCCCCTGTTCCCACGTGACTGACACAAAGTATGAATTTTGGTGGGGGGAATCAGTCATTTCATGGCCTAACAATGGTATCCCTAAGTTTCTTCTTAGATGTGTCCCTGAACTCTTTGTTTCTTGGTGTGCTTTTAAATGGATGATTCTGGATATTTGGACTTCATGTGTATCTTGGTGGTCCTCTTATTGCCTTTTATCTCAGTGTGCTGTGTCCATAATAAGGATAATCTGTGGTCAGGTTCCCGGACTATGCTAACAACATGCATCAGTACTAGATGCATTTCTAGATGGAGATTCTGTGACTGAATCCTCATCTGCGAAACAGACGCGTGTTTCTTTGTGTATATGAGCTGGCACATAAATAACATGTCCAGGTGCTTCTAAGTAATGTGAAGTCTACATATGCATTTGAAAAAATGTAGTCCTGCAATGTCTTTTCACATCATATATATTATCAGTGTTTTCTTCTGCATTTATTTTGAAGCAAGTTTTTCTGCGATACCTGTCATTCAGTACAAAAAGGCCAGAAAATCAAGCAGGTCAAAGATTCTACAGGGTTTTTTTCTGTATCTAATATTTATTTTTTCTCAACAGGTGATTTGTATATTGGAGGAGTGGCCAAAGAAATGTATAAGTCCTTGCCAAAACTGGTACATGCAAAAGAAGGATTCCAAGGCTGTCTTGCATCGGTTGACTTGAATGGACGTCTCCCTGATCTAATCTCAGATGCTCTCTTCTGCAATGGGCAAATAGAAAGAGGATGTGAAGGTATTAAATATGCTAATATTTTTTTATATCATAGTGAAAGTATTGTGTGAATCCTGCAGTTTTGTTGATATGTACCCTCCACACATGGAGAGACTATATTTTACCTGCTTCTAATTGCTTGTTTGATCCTTTCTTATATAAAGACTGCATTTTTTTAGTATTATGGAGAAAAATGTTTGCCTGCCCTACAGCAAAGATTGATCTGAGAACATGAGTTAACTTCTTAAATGTTTAATGTTTAATCTATCCTCTCCAGTGGCAAGATATTTTGCATGTATTTTGTTTAGTTCTGAGGTATTTTAATTAATGGTAGGAACAATAACAATTAGGTTCAATGAAGTCCTTTATATCTTCATAACACTTAGGCATTAGCTAATTAATTCCACTTTTAAAGCAGACATTTTGAGTTGATTAATTCAAGGCTAATTTATGAAAATGTTTAAGATCAATCTTCCATCTTCTCTATTTTTGCTCACCCCTGAGACTTGTATTGTCGTGAGCCTTCCTATCTGAAATCAGTAACAGCCAAATATATCACATTTTTTTATGTCTTTATTGACTCATCTGGAATATCATGGAATTTAAGTGAGGACAGAATTAGAAGAGGTGTATTTGTAATTCAGGGGTGTCGATCTCTAGCTATTTTTTCAGCTGTCATTTAATCCCACATTATTTTTACTATGATTTACGGAATAATTTAAATCAGTTCTCTGTCTCTGCATATATATTTTATTCCCGTAATTCTGAATTTTGTGGCTCTGCCCAATTTTATGTGTTCTCCCCTCCCTCAAGTGCCATTCTCTGGACAGAAAAATGTGTAAATGACACTGTAGAATTTCAAGTTGGAATCTTGATGATTTTGATATCAACTTTGTTAAGTTTGC
The DNA here is from genome assembly GCF_003259725.1 of Athene cunicularia. Taxonomy (NCBI): domain Eukaryota; kingdom Metazoa; phylum Chordata; class Aves; order Strigiformes; family Strigidae; genus Athene; species Athene cunicularia. The sequence goes on along the minus strand of NW_020799097.1, from coordinate 109,186,890 downwards.
AAATAGACATTGTAAAAAATTCAGGCAGAGGTGGGGGTTTTCCTCAGGCTCCACAAGATAAAGCTTTCTGGTGGATAAATGCTGTCTCCTCTTCTGTTGTTACGACAGTACGTTCGTATAGGTGGAACTATTTTGTTCTTTACCTGCTACTTTTAGTTAACAGTACATATTCTATTGATAGCACATAGAAATATGTATAATTCAAAATTTTTTTTTTGTAACTTTAGTGTCTATTTATTTCTATCAGGAATGGAAAAATATAATATAAATTACTTTGTCACTGAGTTTAGAAAATTAGATTTTGCTTTCTGAATGATGTTAGCAAGTTCCATGCCTGCACCATCCCTTCAAAGAGTCAAAGTATGTCCTAATTCCATTATGCATTTCATAGCTTTTTTTGAAATTATATAATTTTCTAAATGAATTTTATGTACTTCAAAGAAATATTACCACAGGCTTAGAGTGAGAGTTCACCTTTTAAACCGGTGGCACAACTCGCCTATTGGTGAATTTATTAAATCTACCAACAAATTAATAAATGCCATACAAATATTGTCCTTTTTGGTGGAGACTCAGCTTTTTCTGACACCAAAATCACCTGACACAAGCAAAATGGCCAGACTAGACATGCTGCCTGGCTCCCAGAGAACTGCCTTATCAAAAGTCTTTTGCCTGTAGAAGGAAATCTGTAACAGCATGGAATGAAATATTCCCTTCCAAACTTTTGCTTAACCCTTGTGAGTTAACTCTTCCATCTCACTTATTTACTTCGTCTCCCTGTCTGACCCATCTGTCATTCTCTTGCCTACAGACCATGGATCAGATGTACAAAAAAGTATTCTGACACCTAAAATATGATTTAAGTCACTTGCAAATTTAGCTGCCTCCTAGAAGTTTCTTGTATACCTTAAGCTGCCCATAGCTCTGCTACTGTGTACAGAGAGGACTGTCTCCATCCTTACAGAGCTGAGCAGCTTTGCATCTGTCTCACACTTCGGTGGGATGCATAAGCTCTGTAAGTCCCCTGAGATGTCATGTCCAAAGGGCTCAGGACACAGCAGCAGAAGTAATTTCAAAACAGTATCAGTCACCGCTACTCTCAATCCAAAAGACAGCTGGCCCTACTGGTGGATGTATGTCCTTTGTTAAGACGTCAGCCTGCTGCAAAATCTTTCCCGAGAGGTGAGGCACTTGAATTTGATGTTCCTCAGACTCATGGGATTGAATTCCCCACCTTTCTGGTATAAACCAAAAACCAACCTGGGGTGAAAGCTTTTTTTCTCTCTTCTGTCAAACTGTGAAGCCACGATGTACTGCTAATTAATTTTATCTGTTAGGATTTTGTTTTTAAAATATTAATATTCCTCAATAACTTTACTGTCATAAGTGCATGTTAAAAATTCTTTCTTTGGCAGATTTTTTTGCAAACCCACATATGAGTTTGGTGTGGCAAGTTTTAAGGCTTGCATTTCGAAGTTTCAGCCACAGGAAGATAGATATCTCTGTTCTCCATCATTGAGCATTGAATATAATTTACACTTGGCTGAATCCACCTTGTTGACAAATTTTCAATGGCTAGAACAGATAGAAACTAACAGCTAGAAACATAAATATGCTAACTAGCTCTTTGAATTGTTAACAGCAAACCCCAGAGCCAGGTTGTAAGTGTCAGCTCTGTTTTTCTCTAGTCAAATCCATTGTACTTTCTTTACGCACTTTAAATAAAACAATTATAGAAATTACAGAATTATAAAAACATAGTTTTAACATATTTAAGAGGAAAATGCACTGTGTGCATGCATGTGCATATATAACATTATTTGCATATTAAATTCACTATCTGAAAAGTTTCAAAGTATTAACATACGTGAAGATTCTTGGTGGTGAAATATGGAATTTGTTTTTACAACATATAGTAAAACATTGTACATGCCACTTAATAATGCTTTTTGTGTAATATATAGCATGTAAGCCCTCAGGTAAAAGGTCTGAAGTGTTGACTGAATAAATTAGAATATTTAAATTGAATGTGAACCAGAAGGTGAGTGCTTGAGAAGAGTGTATTACAGTATTTTTATTAAATAGATTAATTTTGTAGTATACATAGGAAAATATGAACCTGTTATGGTAGATGTTGTAGTATTTAACAACATTAAACAGTCCTCCTCCTTTGTTACTTAAGGAAAAAAAAATAAAGTCTACTTCTTAATAAAATAAAATCTTACCTATAACCTAGTCTTGATGGCAATTTTTGAATAATGACTACTATAGATAAGCCAAAAGTTCTAAGAATCAATTTCGTAAAAAGCAGAATAACCTTTCATTTTAACAAGATTGCATCTGTATTTTTTCTAAATATGTGTGCACTCTTTAACGTGCCTACAGGGTCCTGCAGTTTATGTACTTTTAAGTCCTTGTGACTTTTGCTCTACTTTTGCAAAGATGAGGAAATTTAACATTGCATAACTAAAGTGTAAATAAATGCATGAATATATAACATTTAAACACCTACAGATATTTTCACTTCATCTTTGTAAAGTTTCCGAGTAGCAGAATCTGGTGAGAAAAAAATGTGTCTTGTCTTGTCAGCTACGGGATTCTGTCATTATAATCCCCAGCTCAAGAGAGGGTGATGTAATGCCCAAATGTTTAAACTTCTGGACTCCAAACTCCAAAGAAAAGGAAATGACTATCCTATGTCTGTCTACTGCAGTAAATCAGTTATAGATATTATTATTAGTAGTAGCATTTAACCAGGAGAAAATAGAACAGTTAATACTTTTGAGGGAAGAGGGATGCGGCATACACTGCCCTCGTTCTTAATTCGCACCTGTGACTGTCCAGGCCCTGGTTCAGAGGTGTGCTCGAGCAGTGCCTCATTTAAAGCAAGAGGCCATTGAACTGACTTAAATCATATTGATATGGATTTTTTTCAAAAATACTGGCAAATCAAAAGAAATCCCACACTGAGATCTTTGAAGGGGCTGTAATGTGAAAGAAGGGTTAAGTGAATTTCTCTCTACAGGAAGATTTAGGATATTTATATAATCTTTGGACCAGTTTTGTCCTGTCATCAATGACTAGCAGTGGGAGTTTCAAATGGATATTGATGTGTCTTCTCCAAAACAATTTAGGACAATTTTATAATCCCAGAACTGAATTTTTCCTTGTAGCGTCAAGAGTCAGTGTGAAATGTGTGTGTGAGCTCATAGTAGTCTGTAGTTCAGGGTCTGTATTTCAGTCTTCATTCACCAGTCATGAAGAAAGGGCTAGAAAAAAAAGAAAGACCGCAGAGGATGACAGTGCTAATTATTCTTGAATTCGGTGTATCTGAACATGACAAATGGCTAGTCAGGATTCAGCCATGCATCTACTCTGCTAATGCATTCGTATCTATCCAAGGGAGAAAAAAAACCCAACTTTTAATTTTCCTTCATTACATGTCATCAGCCCAATTAACCATTATATTTGTAGTAAAATACTGGCAAATTACTGCTTTTTTATTTTGGCTTGCCTGAAGATTTATGGCTATTAGCATTAATTTGTTTGCATTATATGGCATTTCTTCCTCTCTTTAACAGCAGCATGCACTTTACTCTGAATGTTTTCTTTCTGTGTTTGCTGCCATTTCAATATTGCTTACTAACATTGAATATATTTTGCTTTTTTATTTTGCTGACAAAGTTGCATTGATGAAAGCTGATTTGCAAGGTAGATAGCCCTGTGTGTATTAAACAAGACTGAAACCCCCAATGCACAGTTGGATTGCTGCAACAAATGCTCTGTACATTTCAGACTAAAGTGTGTAACTTCGTTCAGATTTTGTCTTTCACACCTCTAAAACAATGGGCTACGTGAGCCTTCATTTTTCCAGTATAGCTTGCATAAAGGCTTTCAGTCTTGGATATGTTTGTATAGTGATTGCTTTAGTGCTTTGATCATTCCTTTTCAAATTTATTTATATTTCAGTAGTCTAGTTATGATTCTCTAGAAATAGAGTAGCTTTGTTTTTCATGCATAATGTCACATTTTGGCATGCCAGTTCATTAATAGCCTGATTTTCTGCATCTCCCCTTAAAAAAGGAACCTGCATGGGACCCCTGAAGCATGTGAATCAGTACTTGCCAACATTCCTGACAAAGAATCCCAAAGTACTTTTAATTTCAGACCTAAGTAATTTAAAATAATTTGTGGGATTAAAAGCATTGTATAGAGTAGCTTCATTTTATTATTTTTGTTTAGTTTGTTTAGGTCTTAATTTTATTTTCCAATCCTTACTTCCATCTCCCATAGCTTTGCTTTCTGTGGCATCTGGCTTTGATATTTGAAATGTATTTACAGGAAAAAATAATAAAGATTTTAGAAAACATTTAGCCAGTTAATGGCCTGACGCGAGATTAACAAAATAAATGCAACAAAGTTAACATTCCCACTGTACCTGAAATAACTCTGCTTCAGTTTGTGCATTCTTATGTGCTTGACATATCAATCTTAAAACTAAACCAAACCCACCCTTTTAATATTACATGCTGCTGCAAAATCAGCAAGTTTATGTGTGTTTTACTTGGTAACTCTTTGCTCATTTGATTTGAGATGTTGGCAGCTAGTTAATGTGATCCAGTGAGAAATGCCTTTCTTTGGAAGACAAAGTGCAAGTCCTTTTTTGTGTGTTCTCATCAGGGCCCAGCACAACGTGCCAAGAGGATTCATGCGCAAACCAGGGAGTGTGCTTACAGCAGTGGGATGGATTCAGTTGCGACTGTAGTATGACTTCCTTTAGTGGACCATTATGCAATGACCGTAAGTACACTAAAAAATGCTGATCTCAACGCTCAAGAGCTTTAAGGCAATATTTGAAGCAAGTTTCTGAGGCTTTATATTATTTTAATATTAGATATTTAAATGAAGTGGAAAATCTGTGAGCCTTGTGGGAAGAACATAGCTCAAATATACAGTATAAATTTTGGACAATATACAGTATCAAACGTTGACAGAATTTGGTTTTATTACATTTGATTGCATGTCTAATATACTGATGGTTACCTGTTTGAAATAATCCCTTTCCTGCACAAATGTTACGCATAGGTTTTTTTCCTGATTGAAAAAACCTTTTTACATTTTATTATCTTAAGCTATATTGTAATTTTGTAGCATTATATCATGAGGGCTATAATTACTGTGAAACAGTTGACAAGGCTCATTATCTCCTTTTGTAGATTTCTTTAGGTGACACACTAAGCATGCCAATAATAAAAGCATGCTGCGTATTTTAGTTCTTTTAAATTTCATCTGAATAAAACTACATAACATACACCAACCATCTGGTCTTTCAGGAAAAGCTTAAATGTGTCAAAAATAAGGGGCCTGATTCACCAATGTCATAATCTAGTTTTATTCCAATCTAGCCTTATTGATCTAAATAGAATTATGCAGAAGTGAAAGTGGAATAGTAATGCAAGAACCGTAATGATCCATGGTAACTGATTAAAGCAAGCTACTGAGTTTGCTTTTTAACTCATCACATTTGAAACATCCAAATGTTGCACATTTTTATATCCATATGAAGAGGGAATTTCTTTAAGGCTAAGCATTTTTATTTCTATTTGTGTATATTTCTCTGAATGAATGAATGAATGAATGATGGTAGAAAGCGTTGGTATAACTGTCTAGTCAAGGATTTTGGATTTTTATGTCTTGCTTTGGTTCTCCACACTACAGCAAGGTGTATCTTCTTGGACAAACCATAAAATAACAGAATAATTACAATCTGAAAAGCTTTTGGATCAAATTTTGTCTAGCACAAGGCTAAAAAAAATAATTACTTATAAAAGCTACATTAATTACTCTCATGAAAGTTCACTTTTCTGTTCTTGACCACATTTGAAAACTATGGAAAGGACTCATCTCAGTCTGTTTCTCTGCAGTTTCTGTCATGGTAGAAATGAAATGTGATACCAGAAAAAATTTTGATAATTTGAGCAAAGGTTTGGGTTTACTTTAGGTATGTGAATTTGCCCTTCCCAGCAATGTGAGTGATTAGTCATACTGCTAAACATATCTTTTTAAATAATTCTGTCCCCTGTCTGCTACAGGCGAAAATGATTTGTTTTTATTTTCTTTTTAAATTGTTTTATCTGTTCTTCTGTGATCTTTAAGTTCTTCCAAAAAACTAAACTAAAATACAAATAAGTAGTTATATATTCCACATCTACCAAAGGAAAAACTCTGCTTATAGGCTTGTCTTAGTAGTAACTTATGCCTGGGCCTGGAATGGTCTATTAAATACTTATTCAGGTGACTCCTATTGCATAAATTTGGCGAACTGGTGAACTTTACGTAAGAAAGGCATTTACCAATCTGTGTAGGTTCATTTGTATGGTAACATTATGGAATACATGGTATACAATCAGATAATTCTCAATATACTACTTCTAATTATGGTAAAGGAGTACCTTTAGTACATGGCTGCCAAAAACACTTACTTTTTCCCAGATAAATCTTTTTCCTTAATGCTCTCCTATCACAAACATGAAATATAAATTTATCCGAGATATGGATGTTTTGTATTAGAATGCAGAGTCTGGTAAATACAATACATTTGCTTTCTGCTTTGTCTTGGCTCCTCAGATTAGTTCAGATACCAAAAATCTGCAAAGCAAACGTAACGAAACAGTTTTTTCATAATAGTATATGTGAGAGAAAGGTGGAGAAATTATGTTGTAATCTCAGTGTCATCTAGATGCTCCTAGCTGTTCTTCTGTGTTTGAGAAGAGCATAATGGGGGGAGGAATGATGAAATGTTACTATAGTTTTTAGTAACTTGCATAAGCTGCACACTACAGGCTAAACTTCTGCAGCACTGAAGTAAGACAAATTCCCTTCACGTGAAGAAAGATTATCTCAGCAACTGGTATAGCACCTGCTTGTTGCTGAAAAATGCATCCCCTTCAGAAGGATGTAGACATGTTCCTGAACGGTGTGTGTGAGCATATTTCCATTGCAGATTGCGCATGAAGCAACGCTGGTTGACAAGAAGATGAAATCTAATCCTTGGCCCTTGGCTTACTTTACATTTGAATGTACTGATTTATGTAAAGTGGAGTATTTGGGACATCAGAATCTCATAGGTAGAGATATTTTGTTATCAAACCCAAGAGTTGACCAATTAAAAATAAGTGTGAGTGGTCGTAAGAGAAACAGTTAAAAGGGCCTGGCTTGTGGAGCCTTGCATCCCTTCTGTATTGGGTATCCACGTCCAGGTGTTGGCTGCAGGGTGGCCTTGGCAAGGAGAGGCCAGGACTGCCAAATGCTGGGCACAGCCACCTCCAATGGACTCACCACAGGTGAGTGGTGGCACCTCGATGAAAACATGCTTAGAAAGTATTCCACTCTTACCAAAATGCCAGGCAGATGAAGGAGGAGGGAACAAAAAGTGTGAGAAACAGCAGAGGGGACCCAAGCTCAGAGGAGGGGAGTAGGCGAGCAGCTGTGTGGGAGTTTGGCCCTCAGCCAGGATTAACCCATCACGCCCCCCTGTTATTTTGTTCCACAGTTAACCCATCACACTTCCCCACCGTTTTGTTCTGCCAGTTCCTAGGGAACATATTTAAGTAGAAGTTTCAGAGTGACAGAATAGCTGAGGTGAGAGAGATATTGTCTACTCCAATCCTTCTGTTCAGAGCAGTCAGCTAGAACAGGACTGTGCCCAGTTGGGTTTTGAATATCTCCAAGGATGGAGACCCCACAACCTCTCTGGGCAACCTGTGCCAGTGCTCAGTTACCATCACAGCACAAACATTTTCCTTTTATTTAAATGAGATTTTGCGTATTTCAATTTGTGCCTGTTGCCTCTTGTTCTGTCACTGGGCACTGTTGAGACAAGTCTGTCTCTATCTTTACTCCCACTCATCAGGTATTTTAAAAAATTGATAGGATCCCCCCTGAGTCTTCTCCAGGCTGAATAGTCCCTGCTCTCTTAGCTTTTCTTCTTATGAGATGCTTCAATCCCTTAACCACCTCTGTGGCCCTTTGATAGACTTATTCCAGTATGCTCATGTTGCTCTTGCACTGGGGACCCCAGCACTAGGAGATAGTGCTCCAGATACATTTCAACAGTGCTGAGTAGAGAGGAAGGATCACATCTCTTAAGGTTTCTGTGACATTTTTCCTAATGCAGCTAATGAGCCTGTAGGCCTTCTTTGTCACAAGATCATATTGCTGATTCATGTCCAACTTGGTGCCAGCAGTGTGCCCAGGTGGCCAAGAAAGCCAGTGGCATCCTGGCTTGTATTAGAAATAGTGTGACCAGCAGAAGTAAGGAGGTGACAGTCCCCCTGTACCCTGCACTGGTGAGGCCACACCTGGAGTATTGTGTCCAGTTTTGGGCACCTCAATACAAGAGAGATATCGAGGTGCTGGGGCAAGTGCAGAGGAGGGCAACGAAGCTGGTGAAGGACCTGGAGAACAAATCCTGTGAGGAGCGATTGGAGGATCTGGGACTGTTCAGTTTGAGGAGGAGAAGCCTGAGGGGAGACCTCATCACACTCTACAGCTACCTGAAAGGACATTGTACAGAGGTTGGTGCTGGTCTATTCTCACAGGTGATTAGCGACAGAACAAGAGGGAATGGCTTTACACTGCAACAGGGGAGGTTCAGACTGGACATTAGGAAAAAATTTTTGACAGAAAGAGTGGTCAGACAGTGGAATAGGCTGCCCATGGAGGGGGTGGGGTCACCATTCCTGGATGTGTTTAAGGGTCATTTAGATGAGATGTGGGGGATATGGTGTAGGGGAGAACTTTGTAGAGTAGGGCTGATGGTTGCACTCGATGATCCCAAGGGTCTTTTCCAAACTGAATGATTCCGTGATTCTAAGATCATATTGCTGATTCATGTCCGACTTGGTGTCTATCAGGACTCCAGGTCCTTTTCTGCAAAGCCGCTTTTCATCTGGTCAGGCCCCAACCTGTCCTGGTGCATGGGGTTATTCTTCCCCAAGTGCAAGATTTGGTGTTTTCCTTTATTTTACAAGGTTCTTGTCAGCCCACTTCTCTAGCTTGTCATCATCAATCTGAATGGCAGCACATGCATCTGGTCTAGCAACTACTCCTCCCAGTTTTGTCTCATCTGCAGTTTGCATAAATGTGCACAGATTACCTTGCTGCATTTGAGTTGATACTGTCGGTATGTTTCCCATAGTAACCTCAGTGGATGAAGCTTTGACATGCATGGTTCCTAGGCTTTACAATAAAATGTTTCAGTAAATGCTTCACATGTATCATTCTTGTCTTTAATTTCCAAAACAGAGAGATTGGAGGAAATAGTGAAAGAAATAGCTTCTTGAAAAGTGTTAGAATACATTCTACTGATGCAGAGTGTAAGATGTTTCTTTAATCTTTCCTGTAACAGCAAATTATTACTCCTGTCCTGGTCGGTGTATTATTCCAGGTGAAAATGTGCACAGCTTAAAATGAATTTAAAAAAAAAAAAAAAAAAAAAAAAAAAAAAAAAAAAAAAATAAGCACCATGTGAGGCAGGCTATTTCGCTCCCAGTCCAAGAGTGTCCTCTGTGTGTCAGCTTGAGAGAAGGAGAATTTTATAAAGAGTACTCCTATGGAAGATTACCTCAGCCAGCCTAAGGCTACAGTTTCACAACTGTAGTCAGGAATACCCACAGTTTAAATCCTCAAAAGTTTTGCTTAGTTGCAAATCTCAGTACTTCACTACAGTGAGTATGGAGTGCCTGTAGACCATAAGCTTCGGTGGTGGGATGGATGGGACCATTCTGTGTGCTGCAGTTTCCTCTTTACTGGAAGATAAACAAGGCAGGGTAAGTTTCGACCCCTGATATGCTATGCAGATTATCATTTTCTCTTTTGATGTAATATGACACTTGGAGATTCAGGGCAACAGTGCTCTTTAGATGTGATAGACAGAAGTGTTACACTGGTGAGTGTAAAGCAGACCAGTAGCAGTTGTTCCTACAAAATGGAATTATATAGAAGACTGTACTGAAATGACAGCTAATGGCTGTTCTTACAAATGGATGGTTGCATGCAACTCCTCTGAGAAAATACATCATGAACATTGTAACTATTTCTAACAGCAGGTTATGTAGTGAAAGCTATCCTCCCAGGGAATTCAGGTTCTTTATAAGAGTAGGGTTGAAAATTACTCTGGCAAAACAAAACAAAACATATCTATAAGAGATTATCTGCTTTCTAGAAGTTTACATCTGTTTTTACTCGGGCAGTCTTTAAGTATAGCCATATTAGTGAATGTAATGGCATGTTTGCAGAAACAAATACTGCTATTATGGCATAGAAAATAGCAGACATAATAACATTGTCACATTACGTTAGTATAGAAATGTTCGGTGCCAAATTACAGGGCAGCTTCAACACTGTTACCATAAGGGAATAATGTATTGGCGTTGTACTTGTGATGGTATAGCTAACACTGTGTCAACACTTCCATTAAAATCCATTTCTGAAGGGTTAGAACTTCACCACGCAGTCTCTTCTAACTAGGAATTTGATATTTTCAACTACTGTGAGTAACAAAACTTTTTTGAAAAGTTCTATTTTCTTTTGACTCTTTACCAAGAAGATCAAAAGCCCTTATTTAAATGGATAACTGTGTTGATATTACAAAATGGGTTCGTGTAATGCATATTTGATTTTCTTGATATTTGATTGTGTTATAGAGGTACTGCCTTTCAGCTAAGTCTGTATCTGTAGTGATGGTCAGATTTTATTTTAAATGTGTTTGGATGTTAATATAATTAATTGTTGCGTATCAGAAGGATTTAATTGGAGATTGGACAAGAGGTTCAAGGAAGGCCTGCTAGGAAAAGATGGAATCCAGCTGCTAAGGTGGGGTAATAGCGTCTTTGCCACGAGCTGGCCAACCTGTCGAGAAGAGTGCCAGGACTAGGAATGGTGGGGAATGGAGATGACCACTCACAAGAAAGTGAGGAAATAGTGAACTGAGTGTGATGGGAAGGCATGCAGCTCTGCCCAGGGACAAGTGATGAGCCAGCTGAGAGCTTATGGGTTCAGGTTAGAGGGCATACCAAAGTCTAATATGATGTAATGGGTATCTGCTGCAAACTGCCTGGCAAGGAGGAAAAAGTACATGAGGCCTTTTTCAGACAAGTTGAAGCAGCCTCATGTTCGCAGACCTAGCCCTCATGGGGGTCTTGAATTACCCCAGTGTTTGCCTGAGGGGCAACAGAGCAGGGCACAGTAATCTAGGAGATGTCTGAAGAACATATATTTGCTGTCACAGGTAATAAAGGAGCCAATGAACGCAGGCACACTGCTGGACCTCGTATGTACAAACAAGGAAGAACGGATCAGGGTTATGATGGTCAGGAAGTTCAGGTTCTTGAGAGGTAGAAGCAAGACAAAAAGCTGGAACACAATCCTGGACTTCAGGAGAGCAGACCTTGGCCTGTTGAGGGACCTTCTTGGAAGAATCCTGTAAGGCCCAGGAGAACTGGTAGCTTTTCAAGGATCACTTTCTTGAAGCTGAGGAACCCTCATACACAACCTCATACACAGAAAATTGAGCAAAAGTAACAAAAGGCAGGATCCTCTGACAAAACACAAACACTAACAGGAAGCATGCAAGAGGTGAAAGCAGAGTCAGGTGACCCAGGAAGAATATAGGAATGTGGTCCATGCATGCAGGGATGGGGTTAGGAAAGCCAAGGGCCACTTGGAGTTTAATCTGGCAAAAGATGTGAAGGGGTATCAGGGAGGGCTCCTATCAGCAATGAAAGAGCAGGAAAATGTGAGCCTGCCACTACATAGGTTGAGGGGACCTCATGGCAATGGACATGAAGAAATTCAATCTTCTTTGCCTTGATCTTTACTGGTAAAAACATTCTTTAGCACTTTCAGCAATCCCAGGTCCTTGAGACTAGTGAGAAAGACTCAGGGAAGATTTACCTCAGTAGAGAAAGATCATGTCAGGGAATATCTAAGCAAAGTAGTTCCTGAAACCTGATGGGAGGCATCCACGAGTGTCACAGGTCATTGCAGTACTGCTCTTGATTGTCTTTGACAGGTCATGGCTATTGGGGGTGGTTCTGGAGAACTAGACAAAAGTAGATGTTTCTCCTGTCTTCAGGAAGACAGATCCAGTAAACTACAGGCTGGTCAGCCTCACCCAATCCCTGGAAAGGTGATGGAGAAAATCTGCCTGGAAACCATTTCCAAACAAGAAAGTTATATTAGGGGTAGCTGTATGGATTTATGAAGGGGAAATCATGTATTATTAAATGACAGTGGATTTGGTACTTGGGTATTTGTAATTTTTTGTTAAGTTGACAAACTGTGTTCTGGTTTGCAACCATGCTGCACACTCAAAATTGGGACTGGAACACGTATGTGTCCAGAAAATCAAGTCCTAATTATCTCCGAATACTTTTGTCTGTTACTGAGGGTAGTAGAAACTAGGCACTGTAAAATACATTAGTGAAAGTTTATGAGAGATTTGGATATTAGAGTGTTTGACATTATAAAAATTCCAGGAGGAACTGAATGATTCTCTCTTCTGTGTAGTGTTTGGAGAGTGCATTAAGGAATATTGAGGTTACACTTGGAACCACAAACCCCCTAAATATTGAGTCAGCATTCAAGTTCTGCAATAAGGGAGCAGTTTTACAAACACCAGCCTTTTTCACTGCAGAGCTCTGATCAAAACAGGCACATTCTCTCACTGAATGAGACAAGAGTCTTATACTTTGTGAACATATAATTAGCAATTATGTAATAATCCATGTGCAAGGAGAGGTAATTTAATATTGCACACAGAAGCGTAGACCTGGTTTTCCTTAGGTTTGCAGTATTTTGTGGTTAATGCTCTGTGTGTGTATATATATATATATATATATAAAATTTAAAAATAAATCACACTGTAATGTATAAAAAACAGGAGTATTTATTATTTTCTCTTACCCATACTACTGACTTTTTATAGTTTTCTGAACTATCATACGGTGTTTACAATGGATAGTCATTCTCCTCTCACGATGTCTTCCTTCTTCTGGACTGCAAATCAGAGGGTGATATTCTCATAAGTTCTGTTTACATTATTAGTCCAGTATTACACAAATGATGGATTTAAATATTTTTACTGCGTATAATTCTTTCGCATTTATTGATTTAACTGTTATAGATACTGCATTTTTGGTCCTTTTGACACCTAGATTGTAAGATCAGTCTTAATGCTACTTTTATGAGAAGGATATATACAAGATGAAGAAGATTCATTAAACAAGTGACCAAAAGCTAGATTAATCATATGAGCTACTCAGTAGTACTTTCCAAAATAATTTTACATATTCCTGGCTAAGACTTTGCAGTTGTTAGCTACCAATAAACATATAACCTGCTATTAAGAGAAGGGATATAAAATCCCTCAGAGTACTTTAAAACACGTTTGATTTCCATCTCCAGTAGCTGAGAATTAAAATCTGTCCCTGATAACATACCATTCTAAATACTTCATATGATTATTTTGCCACAGAGGCTCACAGTACACAAGAGAAATAAAGATAGCTGCACACAAAATTACAATGCAGGGCAAGCTGCTGGGATGAACTAATTGAAGAAATCTCAATTTGTTCAGCTTATCCCATATCTCTCTATAATGAATATCTGGAATTTCTGGTGACAGATATCAGTGGCCTAATTTGTATAAACTTCAAAGGAAGTAGGACTTCACATAACATCAGTCTTGAAAATGCAGAAACATTGAGGTGTTTAGGAGAATTAGAAAAACTGTAAAAAGAGCAAGAAAAGCAAGAAATGTTACCCACAAGCCATGGCTATGGACCAAGGTTACTTTATTAAACTTTTGTCTTTATTGGGATCCTAATCAGGATAGACTGCACCTTGAGCTGTTAGGCTCCTGTGATGTTATATGGGACCGCATGTTGCTCCAGCCAGAACTATGGAGTTCATCATGATGCACAGATGACAACATTTTTTCAAGGTTTAGTGGCCCAGCTCTATTAGGTTTTTTTTCTCCTCTGTTTCATGTGGGGTTTGTAGTATGTAAATTTTGGGCTTTCATTAAGATATATTAGTCTATTAATTACATCAGTTAACAGGCATGCTTTTGTTGACAGTCTGAAAACAAGTTTTAGAATTTTTTCTCTTGTTTACATACACATTCTGGAGTAGGCAGTTAGATGAGCTATCTGTGCCTAAAATAGTTAAGTAATCTGCAATTTCTTAAATATATTACAGACTATCTCTTTGAAACATTAAAAGAGTAGAAAGTTGTTTGACAGTGATTGTAGATGCTCTTACATATAAGAATATATCTAGCCAGCAATAATAAGTAAAATTATTATTTAGTGGGAGATTGATACAGAAAAAGCTAAAAAGGAACTTTCAAGGTAGCCAGAATACATTGTTACAGTTGTGCTTGTAGCTCAGACAGAAGTAATTATGCAACGTTTCTGGCCTACTCGGAAGTATTTTCTGTTTCACAATATTAAAAATGGAACATAGTGTCAGAAAATTGCAAGCTTCTCTCTGCCTCTGGAGGAATCAAGGGAGTAATTAAATTGGATTTTGGTATGTCAATAATATCTTTCTCTTATTAATGGCATAATAATTTTGTAAATCAAATCCTAGAAGTGTTTCCAGTGTTATAAAGGTGAAAATGATTAAGGGTTAATTAAGTATATTCTCATGGAACTAAAATTGTTCTGTTGGGTATCATTAGGTTCCTTTCTCTAGAACTTTCAATTATTACAATTTAATAGCATACTTTGTACGGTTCAGGTCTGAAATTTGTGTAGCCAAAAGCTATTCACAGTAATAAGCATACTGGACAAATGTTGTCACTGTTCTTTCTCAGAGATTCTCTGAACGTTCCAACAATACCATATATTAAAATCAATTTTAGGTAACTAGTAGTTTTCTGAACAAGCTTAATCACTATATGTGACACAGCTGGAGCAGAAGTTTTAGCTCTGTAATGGTGTCGGTCGTTCTTCTCCAACAAACCCAAAAAACGAGCAATGAGTAAGTGCTGGGTTTTTTAATAGATGGCAGCTGCAAGGGTCACAGATGGTAAGAAAGAAGAAGAACAAGCTTTCCCAAGCAGTGTCTTCTGTAACCCATAGCATGAGAATAGCTCAAATTGTATATGGGGAGTTTGGTAATATATATCTATTTTATGTGTAAGATATTTAAGTACAATGGCAAAATGATGTACAATGGTGCTTCAGACAGATAAAATTATTCAGTCTTTCTGAAGTCTGTACAACCAGACGTGGGTTACTAAGGCAACCTGATCTTCTTCAGCATGTATTCTGGCTTGACAGATAGGAAGGTTAGATTCAAAGTAACCAAATACATGTGAGGAACTCCTGTACTCACTGCAAAACAAGATTTTGTTGGTACTTGATACCATCTTCAAGGCTTGTTCATTTTTGCCAGGTGTTGCAGAAAATTGAGACAAAAAAGCCCTTTCTGTTAAAAGCAGAATAAACAAAATGACCTGAATCTTTTATGGGTAAATCAAGGTGTTCTGGAGTCCAAATTAAAGATCTGTGTAATTCCTCAGAAGCTGAGAATGGCAAGTAATGGCAAGATACAGAGAAGGATATACTATAAAAGATATTTCCCAGCTTTCATGATTTTGTTCCTATGTTACATGATGGATATTGTACCTGGTTTTGACCACTTTTGGTCCACCTAACCACCATGTTTTTCTTAGCACATATATCCATAAACACACTTATTCTCTCAATGTCACGTGATGTTTAAGATCCTTCAATACGTAATTTTGACTTAGGTTTATTAATCTTGTATACTGACGTTGTGTTTGGAAGTCTTCATAGCTATTTTCTGCTTAGGTATTGTAGAAAATTATGAAAGAAGGTGACAGTCATTAATAACAGTATGAAAAAATACTGATGAAAGCAGTACTCTTAGGGCGGAAGGAATTTTACAAGGTTTTAGTGTCTGGTTGCTTAATGAAGGCAACTGCAAAATTAAGTCCCAGCTTTGGGAAAACCACTCCATATTAAAAACAGTCGGTACCCAGCTTGGGTACTGAAAAGTTGGAATGGTAGAAAAGAGGGTGAAGAACAGCTAATGCTCATGAAGCTATTTGGTGCCCACAAACCGAATTTAAAGGCTGTGTTAACGATGCTTGTCAATTTGGTGCTAATTCTGGAGGAACGTTCATGCTGCTAAGCTTTATGCCATCACTCTGTAATGAAGCCATACTTTGAATTGAGAACAGACGTATGAAGAAGCACATCATTTCACTGGGAACATCCACACACTAAAAAACACTTAAAATGTATGATATGCAGTATTCAATGTCAAAGTGCATTAATATTTACAGATACCATTTGCAAATCATCTTAAGCTCAGAGTCTGCTTTACCATGTAAGGAAGTCCTCCCTGTAGCATGTTTGTTGTTTTGGTAAATCTTAAGAAAACTTCTAATCAGATCAACAGTCAGATATTTGGATTAAATATTTCACAGGGATGTCAGAGTACTTTGAGTTTGGCAACTTGATGCTGCTCAGAGGTATCCGCTGTGGAGGACCACTACTTCCCATTCAGAGATGCTAAAAATAGGAGCTGAGGGCACTCAGTGCCTCTAAAAATGAGGCCTTTGATCACTTATATGATACAAATGTGTGCTGGGAAAAGAGGTGTACATATGCATCCTGAAATAAGGCCAGGGCAGATGCTTGCTACCAGCAAACTGAAATTCAGTTACAATTAGTCTCAAATCACCAGTTGGGTGACTAATTTAAATATGTTGAAATCCAAAGTCACTATATATGGCCATAGCATTTTCCCTCTCCCTCAACTGTTAAACCCAGTTCTTGAAACTGAACCCAGAGTTTTTAAAATTGCTTGAAATTCTTTATACGCTCCGTTTTTTGGTTTGTTTTTTGTTTTTTTGGTTTTTTTGTGTGTGTGTTTTTTTTTGTTTGTTTGGTTTTTTTTTTTCTCCTTCTACCTTCTGGACCACCAAAACACGTTAGCCTGGGCTCAGGGTAATTACAGTCATGAACATTCTTCTGGGCCAGTACTCATTGCAGGTTGGCTTTCCTGTCTGGACAAAAATTAATCAGAAAGTTGGTTTTAACCTCTGATTCTGTAAGTGGCAGATGGTCATATCCTTGCTCATGTTAATTTGTTTCCTTTAAATACTCATGTTATTTGGTGCTTACCAAAAATAGCATTTTCTTGTAACTTCGTGACCTGTAATCACAGTGGCTGTCCCATATTTGTATTAGTTTTATAACTGACTCATATCTCTGATTTTTATTTTGGGCCAGAACTCTCATGAAGAGAATTGGGAGCACCACAACCCCTCAGCAAATCCAGAGGAGCCGAAGGGCCTCCTTAGTCTTTCACCATTACCCATATTGTGCAAGTATACTTATCATTAAAGCCTCCCTGCACTGTTTCTCCTTCAAGAAGTTGTATGCTGTACAGCATATACACAACAGTTCCCTAGTATTTCTGGGAAACATCAGTTTCTTATGTGTTGCAGGAGCAGTAAATTGGACACATTCGTAAAAAAAAAAAAAAAAAAAAAAAAAAAAAAAAAAAAAAAAAAAAAAAAAAAGCAGATTTACTGTGTATATACAAATCCATCTCTTTCACAAAGGGTTCAGGACTGCTCAGAATTAACAGGCTTGGTACACCTGATATGCATATGGGCAGGGGACAAGTTTGAGATTCCTAAGGACCCAGCAATTCAGCCAAGGTGCTGGATATCTGAAAACCTTGGACAAATATGAAAAATCCTTTAATTTCATCCAGAATTCCAAAGTCAAAGATGAGGATGGTCAAGGGAGCTACTTCGATATCTATTTGGTAAACTTCTCCCAACTGCTTAGCGTCTTCATTCATGTTCAACGGTTGGACTAGATGATCTTCAAGGCCCTTTCCAACCTAGTTGATTCTGTGATTCTGTCTTTGGCCAAGTTCTGTTTTAATGTTGAGCTCCAATCTTCTCTGTTTTTTTTCAGTCTTTTCTTTTTTTGTCTGCTAAAAGGATAGGGACACATTTTAATAGGCTTCCTTCTGTAATCCCTGCGGGGAAGTCGTTAGAGCAGGAAAATATTAAAAATGATAGTATCTCTGTAATTGAAACCACTACCGAGAATAAATGAAAAATGTTTCCAAATTTGCTGGACCAGTAGTGGCTATGTCAGATCAAAAGTTCAGATACTTTCAGAATAGAGTAGATTTAATTTCTATACAACTGGGGTCTGAAAATTTTTGAAAAACATAATTTTGGAAAGATTTTACTGAGCAAGCATAATCCTATTTCCCCCTCAAATTCTACCCCAAAGCTTTTATCTTTCTTGCCTCTACTTCCTACCAATGTGTATTACTAATGATATTTAATTTGAACTACTTAATGCAGCTTTACTGGGATGACAGCCAACTTCAAAGAAAGCTTCTGTAACCCCTACAAATGCACAGGGCTGAGAGATTATACTTTCACTGAAAATTAACCTTTTGCTGTGGATGATACTGCATGCCAGACAACAGAGAAAAGCTTGTGGGTACTGGTTCATAAGCCTACAATGGAAACACAGCGTATTGTAGTTTCAGATGTCTGAAAAAGGTATTTCTCATAACTTGACTATTTCTGCAGCATGACATTTTTTTGATCCAGTTAAACACAAGATAAATAAGTCATCTAAGGAATTGATCCAACTTGTTTCTCAGCCCCATTCTCTAGGAAGAATGAAGTCAGGATTAAGGTTGTGTCATAGTTACAGTGTTGTAAAAGATATTGTTTAATTAAGTGCTTTGGAAAATGTCAGTGTTGAAAGTCATATCTGAAGGGTCTTCTCTATGTTGAGAACAGGAACAGCATCCTAAGTAGCAACATAAAATTCCCATAACACCCTCCTAATGTTAGCCTACCTAGGAACTCTCCTAAAACAAGAATTCTGGTTCTTTCTTTTAATTACATTAAACTACTGCTCCCATGTATCTTTCAAAATGGGGGTGTCAGTGGAATGGGGATGGCACAGATATTCTTAAGTTATGGCACGTAATTCAGCATCACCAGCATGACTGTGGTGGCTGTGAGGGGGACCAGTTGGGAACAAATTTCAGGCTCTCAAATTTCTTGGGCTAGCTCTGCATCCTGAGCCAAGATCTATAGCTTGATATGCCAGAAATAATTACTATGGTGAGGGGATGCTGGACACAGATAGTAATCATGCTCAGTTTGTACATAGTAAGTTATTGATGTGTAAATATTGGTGGAGTTTTATGTTAAATAGTTTTTAAAACTGGAAAGCATAACAAAGGTGTAAGACGTAATGTGGAAGACTGTAAGGAATGATAACCTTGCATTTAACTGTTGGCAGTTGTAAAGCCTTAGGTCATAAATTTGGGGCAATTCTGGGTAGTTTGAAGAAGACTTCTAAGTGATTTTAAATACTAAGTGGGTAATACCTACCAATGTTATATGTCATATTACTATTAAGTAATTCTGAAGAAATTCTTTTTTCATCACTCTATTAAAATATAGTTGTATTTTTTAAAAAAAAGTGGGTATAAAAAATTTAATCATGGACCAATAACCATGGATTTTGGAATAGTTTTCCTTATATATATACACCAGTAATCTCCTTTTCACATTACGACGTCTTCTAAAATTCTCAGCTGAATTTCTGGGGGTTTTTGAACAATTTGTCTATTATTTTTTTTCTGCTTCAAGAGGAAAAAGCTATAAATCCAAAGATGAGGTTTAATATGAGTTTGCACATTGCAGGCATTCTGTTTTCTGAGCAATTGTGTGAAATTGCAGGCATTTCATTAGATGGACTTGTTTAACTGGGAAGAGCCTTCATTTTTGTGGGCAAGTAAAAATTATAAAAGGAATACAGAAGAAATACACAGCTCAGAGGTCGCTGAAGACCTTTAGGATTTAACTTCATTTTCTTTTTAATCTTAGAATTCTTTATTATTATGTGGAAGCATGTGGTTTAGTTCTTCAAGTTGGCGGTGGTAGCAATCCTGTAATTATGATCATGGTTGTATGCTGCCAATGCACAAAGGGGGAACCATGGTAATCCACTCCAGTGTATTTTCAGTAGTCACTGTGTATAGCTTGTGCTTTTTATCATAAAATCCTATGTAAACTCACAGTAGTAATAAAATTGCTGAAGTGAGAAAAAAGTAAACGTTTTTAACTTTTGCAGAAAGTAACATGAAATCATTAGCTGTCATATACCACTGTGCCATAGATAGCAATAAAAATGTTTAATAATTGTGAAGAGCACACATTCCTGTCTAGGCTGCCTCTTTTTTGCCAAGACACAGATATTTAATATATAAATTATTTAATCTACACTTGTCCTTAAAATATGATCATGTTATAATTTATATTCAGTTTAAATCAGCTTTTAAAAGGAGAACATTTGCAATTATATTTGTTTCTGTTGCCATCTGTGCTGTAAAACTTCTATTTATTAGTATTTTTATTTCATTTAGATAGAATGTGAGTTATCTCTTCCCTCAGCTTAGTAAACATTTAGGTAGTAATTCTCCATAGTTATTTATGACTGGACTTGAGGCTGTTTTCAAGTACTTTAAGACCTTTATTTTTTTTCCTCTTGGAGTGGCATAAAAGGGCCTTAAGTCAAAACCCAGTATATCTACAGAGAGCCAGAGTAATTACCTTAAGAAGATAGAATGCAATAGAGCTGTTGGAACAGGAAATCTCCCCTCTGCCCCCAGCCCTGAGGACAGCAAAACAAATGAACAAGAGTGTGGACCCAAAAAAGAAGATCAAAAATTTTCTTATGGCTCTGACTGTATTGACTTGGATAATCACTGGGATTCTCAGATACACGCCCGTGGCGATGTGTCCCCTGTGCACTTACCCACAGTGGCTTTTCTGCCAGCATAGGTAGAATCAGTTTGGTATTCCTTCCTATTGGATGCAAGTGGAACACAAAGAAATAAGCCGTTCATGTAAGCTATAGCAGTATTATACACAGAAAGTGATTTCTGCTATCCAGACTATTGTGTTATCCAGCAGGTTGAAGAGTGTTACTTTTCAGGGAAAATCCGTCAAACGTGTAGAGGCTATGTTGGCATTAGCTTAACAATGAACGGTTTTGTCCACTCCAAACTAGCAGCGATGTTTCATAACTCTTTGTGAAGAACATTGCGTATATCATGGCATTGGGGATCTGAGTTCATGGATGACAGATACATTAGGAAAAGTTGATAATGACAAAATAATTACTCATCGTCAATGCCTATCTTTATGTGTACACTTTACTGAAAGGTTCTATAGCATCCCAAATTATGTTTCTGTAGCATGCTGCCCATTCCTATTAGTATGACAGGTAATAATGAATTTATTCATGGGAACATATCTGTCAATTCTGCAGACAGTGAAATAAGTGTGCCATGATGTTGTGGCTATCACAATTAAATATCACCTCTGAAAGCTGTTTCCTTTCAGTGCTGATACTTGTCCTCACTTTATGCTGTGGATAGCCAATTGTAAAGATCAGACTGGAGGCAATTTCTTTGATGTTTTTAAAAGTAGGAATAATTTTTTACCTATCTGAATGTCAGTTTGCTGTGAGTAAATTAAAATGTTACAGAAGGGAGACTGGCAATTATTGCCAATTGTAACTTGAATGGCATGCTTTGGTATTAGTATTCCTGGCAGGGCTTTTTTTTTCTGTCTTTGCAACATGTAGCTGTTGTTTTGTTGTATCTGTTTAAATTGAGAGAGATGAATATGGTGATCAATCAGATGTAAAAAATTCTCCTGATATTACATTTTCTTCATTTTTATCTTTTTAAAAATATTTCCCAATCTGCTCTTTCTTTTGACATATTTCAGTTATTTTGTTTATGTGCCAAATACTGCTGTGATTGAATTTATTGATAAAGCTGTCTTAAATTCATTGGGACCAAGATGGATTTCTAAAGAGGCAGCTGTCTTTGTAGACAGCCACGAGTACTATCTCTGCCTAATGAAACCAAGGCCTTCATTGCTCTGATGTGCTTAGTTTCCAGGGTTGAATGTGAAGAGCCCGTGCCTGAACGTGGATCTGCTGTGTAGCTGTATAAACCATGGTATGGCATAGGGCCATTATTAAATTTACTGTACGCTGCTGTGGTTCCTGGCAATGCAGTCTCGTCTACTGAGAAGCCATCGAAATAAGCTCCTCAGGCAAAACATCCATTAAACATTTTCTTCAAAGAAAAAAAATCTTCTGCTAATTTGCTGCAATTTACGTTTGCTTTGTGATTCTGCAGCCAAGCCTGTCAGTGAAACTGTGCTAATCATTAGGAAGTTAGTGCCTGTATGCATTCAGATATCCTACAACTACCACTCCATAACTAAAACAATATTCTAAAAGGGCTTGGTTTTGTTTTTCCTGCATGGTTAGTCTTACAGTATGTCATTTTGCACTCTTTTCTCTCCTTAAAAATCCTTAAGTATTTTGTTTGACGAAATAACTGTTCTTACAGTGTACTTTTTTCTTTTATGTAGTGTAGTTTAATGACAGAAAATAGAGGTCTTACAGATAAAATTACATACTACGTACTATTGTGTCCTGTCTCAAAGATTTAAGCCCTGTAATCTTTTAAAAATTGATCATTAGTTGCTTCTCTTCCGTAACGTTACCATTGGCTAAGGATTTGGAAAACAGTTTAAATTAAAAGAAGAAAAAAATAGGAGGCAGTAGGTAGCACTTTGTAGGAAAAACCATTAGAAATTAATAGGGAGTGGGTAGGAGAAGCATATCTTATAAAAGGTTTCAAGACCCCAGAAATCCAAGATGGAAAAAGAACTATTCATCCATTTTAAAATATTGGGTTGATTTTTTTTCCCCTCTTCGAGACATACAGAAGTCTGTGGACCCCCTGTGAACCTTATCATCTCATGTGAAAAGCTGCAGCTCCATTCAGATTCTGAATAAGCAATTTCCGCTGCATTTTCTTCCTTCACACTTGAAATCTGTGGCTGCATTGCTCATCTGAGAAAATTAATGCTACAAAGTTAATACAAAACTGGTTTAGTGCCATTTTGGCGAGGGTGGGCATCTCAAGAGGGTGGTACTTTCTACTGATATTTTAGTATTAGTTTGAAAATAGATAAATTCCCACATCTGGTGACCATGCAAATGCAGGGATGAGATTATATTTTTCATGTGCAGCAAAGTCTGTTCAGCCAGCCAGAGAATTTTCAGGTGACTTAATTGGTCAAATTCGTATCATTAGCTAGGATTTGGTCTGGTGTCTGTGACTGTAAGACAGTGCACTGTCATGTGCAATGAACAGTACTGGTTTGTGTCATTAATATCTTGCTCTTTTCCTAAATGTTTCTAAATCCTAGAAAGATGCTGAGAGTAACTTGTGCTGTCTAAGGCTAGGAAAGCTTACTTTTAAAGCAGTGCTTTTAGCTAGCTAAGCTATTTCAGACTCTCACAACATGCTCTATATTACATTATTCTGCTCCAGATTTTTTTTCTCATTTTGATCTCAGTGTCATGATTAAACCAGAGGCTTTACTATGTTGGGATAAACCCATGATTCATCTCATCCACTTTTCACTATTGGTCAGATACTAGATGTTTCTGGTGAGACCTTGAAAGCTGAGTAGCTGAGCCTGCCTATAGAAAATACTGACATTTAAAAGCTCTTTTTACATGTATTCCTTAGCATTTGTTTCTTAAGCAATGAGATCTAAAGAGAGGTATGTAAGGGAGGGGTATGTAGTCACAGTTATTCTGATCTCACATTTGGTGAGGCCCTGGGGGGAGGAACAATGTTGTGTTTTGTGGTCATTATCAAAATAATGCTAGATATTCACATTGTTTAAACCTTGTTTACAACTTGCAATAATCATGGTTTGAGGTTTCTAGCATACCAAAGGTTGATGCTTTACTTCAGCTACAAAAGTTCTGGATATTTTAATTAAGTGCTGTTTCTGTTAAGCATTTTACCATTTAGCAGTATTGACTTTGAGCTGAAATTTTATTTTGCTTAGAATTCAATAGCTATGATTATTAGGGTACAATTGGAGGCTTAGTGCTCTCTGGTAAGGATGGGAAAACTACTTAGACTGAAATGATTTGCAAATTTCTGCACATCAAGGGGTCGCCTGCCAAGATTCTGCTTTTCACAAATGTGGATCTCACACAGTGGGAACACACATGGGCAATTGCTCTCCAAGAGATGCTTTACTCTCAAATTTGCTTTCCCTAGCTTGAGGCAGTTGCATGTTAGTTCCAGGTGCCTGTTGTGGACAGCTACGTGTGACCATCTACAGCATCATTTTAGGTAATTTTGCATCCTTGTGAAACTTGTTAAAAAGCCATTTTAGAGAGACGTTCCATGCTTTCCAGACAGGACAGCTTGCTGAGCTGGTTAGCAAGAACATGTTTGTATGTATCTCTAAAAGATGGATTGGAAACAACTGAAAGACCAAAACAGCAGGATGCTGAGAGAGGAACAAAGAGATGACTCTATATATGGTGTCCCTACCTAGAGACAAGTGACTTTCCGCAAGATCAAAGGATGCTGCTGCTCTCAGGCAGCTTTCTGTAAACTGGGGGAAGAATATAAATTGAAAAGTGCAGACATATGCTCTGATGTGAGGTTACCGAAACCAGCCTTTAACCTTTGTAATTTCTCATGACCTGTGGAGCACAGCTTCCCATGGCGATATTCACATGAGAGAAAGAATAACTAATTTTCCTTTCTTTTATTTTTCCCTTTTTCCACTTAGTTTAAAAACGGAACAGTTAGACAACGAACTGAGCAAATCCCCCACACTCTGTTGTCTTTATTACCAATGTCTTTTGGGCCTAAGTGTTAAAATTTGAGGTGATAATTTTGAGAACAACTGGGGAGGAAGGGGGGCAGAGCATGGGCAGGGAAGAGAAAACACCTGCTTATAGGAGTTTTCCTGATTGGTCGGTTGTTTTTCATAAGAGACATCAGCCAAGATATTCACCCCGGAAGGTCACTGCCACAAAAAGGAGCCAACTTCCACATCTTAAAAGATGCCACAGAGGTCAAATTCTACCAAGGGCAACAAACTGGCTTCAAAAGAGATTCTGATCATACAAATACTGAAATAAGGTGATTTGTTCTTGTGGTGTCTCATAGCACTCTATAGGGCAGCACTTGTCAGCACTGTGTCTTCTGACTTTACCACTGCTACGTGCCATTTCTGCTTGGGTTTGGAACTCGATGAAACATGTGAATTTACCCATCTGAATATGTTCTTTTAGTACAAATCTGAGCCTAGTATTTTTTAGACCTCCTACATCCACCCTGCAGAAAACATGAAGTAGACAATAGCTCCTAAGTAGCAAATGAGGATGAAATAATGAATGTATTTTGGGGGTTGGTATAATACACTAGAGAAGGAAGGGTGAATAGGTGCTTCGGGATTTCAGTTTTGCAAATGATACTTGTTGCACAGTGAAAGTTGAGGCAGCCTCACAGGCACAAAGCTTTCTTTAATCCAGGGATGTGTAGCTGATGACATACATCAATGTTACCTTAGGAAAAACAGGAACAAAGAGAAAGGAAGGAAAATTCTCTAGTGGTCCAGCTGGGAAGAGAAGTGGTGGGTGCCCCCAGGTGAGCATCCTCTCCTGGGTGTTCTGTTCCACGCAGCAGGGAATCACAATAACATTGACAACTGTGACCATTTTTTTCCTCAGGTAGATGATACCTTTCATCAATACTTGCTCCGTCTTCTTGCTGGTCTTTGAGGACACTTGCCATTTTGACTCTGATTGGAATTTGCTTAATTGGAGTGTGTTGCACACTAATTGACTGCTAAGCCTTGTGCACACCTGCTATTTGGTAACATTTATGAGATACTGGAATGACTGTTATTTGCTTACTTGGCTAGTGTTAATATAGACTTACTTACCAGTCTCTAAGCTCACAGGAGGATAGGGTGGTGGTGATGATAATCTTAGTGCAGAGCTACAAACAGAAGCTACAGGATGACAGGGTGAGGAGACAGGGGAGAAACAGTACGATTTAGACACTGAAAAGAATCATCATCTTGGGGACTATAACAGAGAAATGGTTCAAAGTGCACAGCACAAGGCTGAAAGGATGTGTGGTTGGGAGACCAGGAGAAGCCACATCCACGGTGTAGCCTCAAGGTGTGTAGGTGGAAGGCTGAAGTGAGAATGCAGGCTGAAACTGCAAATGGGAGCCCTTCAGCAATACATGAGTTAAAGCATGGTGCAGCATACTTAAAATCCTGTTTCTGGATGTGTCCAAAATCACTTCTGTTTGACAGCACAGAGCAGATAGCCACCTGTTTCAAGCAGTGATGTGGTACTCCTCACAAGCACTTGCCATAGTAGCATTTAAACAGCTGTGTTGTCTCTTTCCTGCTTCTTGCCGCTACAAAACTGAGAAGTGATAGATACAAATTTCTCTCGAAGGAGTCCTTACTAGATACATCCCCAACTATCTGACTTAAGATGCTAAAGAAATCTGCCAATGTTCATGCACTCTGAAGAAAACAAACACATTCATCCTTTATTCACGACTTTTTTGTGTAAAGGTCTGAAGTATAACTCCCAAGATCAACAATATTTATAAGGAATATTTTCTATGGAAATTTAAAAAGTGCAAAATTAAAATACTTAATTTACTTTTTTCTTTTGTAGATAGATAAGATACGAGAGAAATGGGGAAACAACCCTGTATAGGGAAAGGGAGAAGACTATTGCTGTCAGTTAAATTCCTCAATACTCAAAGAATCTGCTGTATAGAGAAAGCATCAATGTGAATAAGAAATTACTGTAATTAAAGGTGAACATATCTGTGAGGTATTTCTCAGTGCAAAACAACAAAGTTTGTTCTGAAACAACTTTGCCACAGGAAAAACAATATCAGAAAACAAGCCAACCCTGCATAAAGGATTATATTCGGAAACTCTTGGGGCATTCTGTTTCACTGTAGTTTTTCTGTTTCCATCCAGGTTATTAATTACCTTCTGACTGGGCTGAGAAATTATTACTTGAGATTTATTTTTTTTTCCAAATTGGAGTTAAAGAAAGAGTTAACCTAAACTGTCAAGCCCAGAGCCAGCAAACTTGCAGAAAATGTAAAGCTAAGACTGTATCTGATGCATGAACATGCTCATCTTGGATGTGCAACGTCTAACAGCAACAACTCACCTTGCACTGTAATAGTTCCATGACAATTATCTTACATGGTACAGTTAACTTGTGGGTGAGCGAATCCTGCATAAAAATAAGTAGTGGATTCTGTAGGTTTGAGTTTCTGTTCCAATGAGCTTTAGCTCCCTAACTCTTTCATTTGATTTTGAAATTGTTCTTAACTTACTCAAACGTGCTTGTGAGCAGAACCAAAGAAGAAATGCGCAAGTCCCAACCTCGGTGGTGTAAACGTTTCATTTTGACCAGTTAGTTTTCAGGTAACATTAACTGCCGTGTGGGTTATAGTCATCTGCCAAATTGGGACTGCTACTTGGAAGAACTGTCTATTGCTTTTCAGGTTTTATCATGTTTAATTCATTCATTTATTAATTACAGAGAGGTTCAGCCAACCTGTATCTTAAACAATCTTACATCATTAGTTTCCTTTCTTTGTTTATTATTTTAAGGAAACAACTTGCTTCTTGTATGATCCTGATAAACTGTCAGCTGTAGCTGTGAAAATATAAAATATTTTATTAAAAAATGGGGTCACAATTACATTTTGTCCCAAAATATTTTTCTAAATCTTGTTATTTTTTTAATTTCAAATTTTATTATACCTGAGGCCCCATCTAGGTTTAAAATAAATTTCTTTCTTTCTATTAAGCGTAAATCTTTCCTTTTTAAAAAATGCATTGCATATCAGAGTATAAGCAATTAAAGTTGAATTTTTTTGTCAAGGTTCTCCTAGCTTCTGAAAATTTACTTCTGAGGAGCCCTTGTTTTTGCCAGTAAGAAACAGGATTAAGCCTCTATGGATTAGCCTTTTTCCATCTAGAGAGAATTTGGAAGTTGACATGGATCTGAGCCACCAGAATGCCCAGTCCATACAGAAACCTATATTTCTACATCCCTCAGAGATGGTTCCGTGTGTTTAATTCACTTCCTTCTAATCATGTAATGCTGTTTATGTTTTCTTCTTTGTGTCTATTGTAAAAAATTTAAAAATCACCATGCATATGTTATGACTGCTTTACCTCTATCTCCTTTCTGATTTTCTCTACATAAACTGGGCCTGTCTGTAGTGATAGTTAACTTAGACAAATCTGACCAAGTTGTATTTAATGCTGACTAGACCCTGATAACAGTCACATCTAGTGCTACCTTTTGACATTTCATATACCCCACATTTCTGCACTGATGCTCAAGTGCATTTTTACTCTGCATGTCATATGCTTTTGACTGAGATTATCTCTGATTAGTCATGTTGTATCAGAAAGCTCTTCCTTTCTTTTCTGTATTTATTACCTATTTAGCTGTGAAAGCATAATAACAAAGGCTTGATTAAACTCCAGAGCTGCCTTTGTAGGTATTCCTTTGGTTTTTTTTGGAGGTCAGAACCTCTCAGTTTCTATTTCTCCATAATAATCTATGCCAAAGAAGTGTTTGGAGAATTTTAATTCTTTAACATCTCTAAAGCCTTGAATCACAAGGCACCTTGGCATATGTTTAGAACATCTGGCTGAAAATGGGGACTTATAAATCCTACAGAAAAAGTTTCTGTAGAACAGATTAGACAGCAAGCTCTATGCAGAAAGAAAAGCAGGGATGGGCAAGGTGGAAATAGAAGGAGAGAAAAGGAACAGCAAGTATAGAAGATTAAAGAAAAGGTAGATAATAGAAGGATAGTTGCTGATAAGGAATAGGTAGCTAAAAACTATTGTTCAGTAAATGAAAATTCTAAAAGAACACAAGGCTAAAACAAAAAAATAGGGAACAGATTAGCCATTTGTTATAATTAAATATTTGTTTTATGTTAGTAAAAGGAATTAAAATAGTTAAAATCATATCTTTCATTAGATTAGCCTTCATTGTGATGGACAAATATTTATTGCCTGTAGACGTGCATTAATATTCTTTTGAAAAGTTTAGGAAACAAATGTAGCTATGGCTTTACTTGGCTGTATGTAGAAAATAACTGTAAATTTTGTCCATAAAATATGGACTTTCCAAGCTCTTGAAATAAATATCAAGTATTAAAAACATTATCACCAGGGTTTAAAAAAAATAAAAATAAAAGGATGTGAATTGTGTGTGTAAAGTCTGAAGTTATAAAGAATTATTTCTAGTTTTCTGGATGCTTTCCCCCAGGAAAAAAAAGTGTGAAATGTTTTAATTCCCACCCCTTGCCCTGCAAATGACATAGTAACTGTGAGGATAGAAAATGTGAAAGGCCTCAATTGCTTCTATAAACCTCAAAATAGAAGATTCAGACTGAGTAGCCTTTCTGGTTTTGGTCCAGCATCTGTTGGAGCATTTATTCTCTTTAAAATTAAAGAGAAAGGAGAGTTACGGTGTATTTCTTTGTCAAGGCAGGACAGCTCCATTATTTATTATTTTTTAATACCTGTGTTATGTTTTAAGATACAACAGATTTAAAGCTATATCAAATGTTCCATGCTGCTATGATTTAGTAGCAAAAAATGAAGAAAACCAGCATTTGATGTCCTCTAATAATTTTTAAATTATCTATAATACTAATTCCCTTCAATGGCTAAACAAATATAAATGAAATGTCATAGTCGTTAAATCTCTATTGGAACATCTGGCATTGTACCTCAGTAGCATGTAAAGCCTGCTGTGCATGAAACATGTCATCCTGTTAACGTGTTTCTGGAGGACTATGAATATGGCTTTATTTCTAGTGCAGGTCAGAAACTGCATTTGGAACAAATGTCTAGTGCAGAATGAATAATGCTAGACAAAAAGAAACTCCCAGTAGGATGGGGAGTGGTTTTGTGTGATCGATTTCTGAAGATCCAGAAGGTGACACTCAACACGTCCATTTAATGGGAAGGGGAAAGTGACTGTTAACTCTATTGGAACTCATACAGTTTCAGTTTACCTGAAGCATTTAGTAAGTATGGGAAAAACTAAAACTTGGTCCAGAACAATGAGTTGACTTGTTTGTAGCTTTTTTTTCTCCCCCTCCTCCCTTTCTGTCCTGTTTTATATCTGTGTCCTTCTGTTATTTTTTGCAAACACTTTGGGTAGAATGTACAATACAGATTGATAGAACATGAATCTACTGTCACCAGGTACTGAAAAATCACATCTTTGGATATACTGTTTTCTTCTTAACCTTTGTTCTTAGGAGAGCAATATGGCAAGAGTCTGAAGGTGTGATCACAAAGCTGTGTTCAGGTGAATCAGCGGTGCTAAGTGATGACCAGTCTATTGGCTGTCTATTGATAAGGCATTATGAAGGAGGTTCCTAGTAATGTTAATGATCCAAGATCTATGATGGTCTTTCAGAATGTCACCTCTGATGACAATAGCTGTTGATTCCTTATCAATTAAAGCTAGTGATCTAATTCAGTAAAAATGAGCCTGAAGATGGTGGTACTTTGAAATCAGATTATTTTTAGATGTTCAAACACTTCACTCCAGTTTTCTCACGGTGAACATCAACATTTACTTGCAGTACAGAGTTTGCCTTTTCAGCTGAGAAGACTCACACAGCAGTTAGCACCATATATATGATGCTTTCTGAATTACGTATTTTAGAATGACAAGGAATCTCATTCCATTCTACAAATATAAATAAAAACTCCTTATCAGTGCAATACCTGAAGTTATATAGGCAAATTTCTCTTTCTGGAGTAAGACTAGGATATGCACCCTAATACTTTCTGCTGAAAGATTATCTTTCTAATTTGTCTGTGAGATGTGTAGGCACTCTCATTCAGGTCTATAAAAAGTTGTTTAAACAGCATAATGAATTTTCTGAAAATAAAAGGTGTTTTTGGAAATAATAGTATTTTTTAATTCCTGTAGAGGCTTTAGAAGGTATTGGGAGCAGTAAAATTTATCTTTTTTTATTTTGTAATGCTGATAAAACTGCTTGTATTTGTTGCTTAGGACAGAGTCAGTATAATTCAAATAGACCAGATCTTCTTCTGAAGAATAATATGAAATGAACAAGAATGAAATTATTAAAAAGTCTAGACCTGAGGCAGCTGGATTTATGAATGCACAGTCTTTGGGATGTTCAAAGGCATAGTAAGTTCTGAGAACAAGAGTATTTTCATTACAGAGCAGACTCTGCCAGCTGCTGGTTGAAGGCAAAAGTCTATTTCTAGCTATCATCCCTATCATGACTAAACATTGGTTTAAGAATCTAGCTGGGTAAAGGCACAATTACTGAATTGCATCTGTGCAAGGAAATCTCATTTCCATATATGCTTTATGTCAGAATCAGTTATTGACTACAAGTCCTAAGTTCTTGGACGTTAACTTTTATCGTATTTAGGAGTTCACTGGTGAGCTTCTGAAGTACACTTTGCTGAATACAATGCTTTTGGACAACCATTCTTCTTTCTGAAGGCCAAGAGTCCAATGATGGTACATATATTATGGGTTTCTCCATCAGTCCAAAAAGTGTCAGTGGCACATTAATTACCTATGCCATAAGTATATTTTTCTGTATCAGTGGGAAATTCTCACATATGCTATCACTATTGTGTCTAGCAATGCTCTGGGATAAGCACTGTATAAATGTAGGTCATTTTTGTTAAATTATGTTATTTGAATTCCTCATTCTGTGATTGTTTGCTTTAGAACCTGTGGTACCATATAAGTGGAAAAAAAAAAAAGAGAAAATCTAAATAAAGCACAAGGGCATCCAGTCTACCCTAACAAGAAAAAGAATTGCTAAGGAAGTCATAGTGCTGAGGTCTAAATATTTCACAATTAGGCATTCATTTGGAAAGAGCAGCTGCTCTATATCCTCCACATACAATTTTGCTTATGTTGTTTACTGATTACAAAACACAGAATATACTTCTATTGACTGTGTTTTCCCCTACAGTCTTCCAGGAGTGTAATAATGAATATTCACATTAAGAAACAGCTTCAAGGTTCTAGCACCAGCAGCAGCTGTGCTTCTTACAATGTCTGCAGTCACTTGGGTTGACTAGATGTAAATAATTTACATGTGCTGTATATAGCAGCCCTTTCAGATCTCTATATATTTATGCTAATACCTAAGTTAGATTTTGCTGGCAACACCACTCTGTTGATCAAATTGAAACAAAAAGTAGGTTGTAGCTGTTCAGGGACTAGTCTCCCAGTTGCCCTGAAAACTGCCATGTGCAGTACAGAAGCCGTCATAGTTAAGTGTTGAATCTCAAGATCTCTGAGGAATATTTTAAAGCTAATTATCACTATCAAGAAATTCCTTGAGGTCAGAAGGCACCAAAGTTCTCTACAGAGTTTGTCTAGTTACCTATTACTTCAGAATGTATTAATATCTAAACACATCAAGGAACAGACAGTACACTGTTTTGAGATACAATAGCGAAATTGTTCCCTCATATTCTTTCATTAATGATATGATATGAGGCTGTAGCAAGTACAGCTTTTTCTTTCAGTATCTACCATGGAACAGGACAGATCGTTAAGTTTATAGTGACAGTCTACAGATTTGCATGGAATGCTGTGGACAATCAGACTGATCACACAAAAATATGAGGAGGCTTGATCTGTTCGAGCTGTGAACTCACACACCCCTGCCTATGAATGTATCTCTTGTGTAGATGAAAAGTAGTATGTGCAAGTAAAAAAATATATTCCCCTAACTATCTGTTAAGGCACACAGGTGATCTTTTTGCATATACAGGTAGGGACTGTTCTTTAGGAAAAATTCCTGTACTGTCTTTGAGGTTTGGTCAAAAGAGTTAATTACTAAATGCATATGGCTTACCTAATTCTTATTTTGTTTTTCTGCTTTATTTTAAAGGACATACTCTATATACCTCTTTTGGCAGTTCTTTTGGGTTATGGTTTCACCTGAAAGTGCCAAGCAGGATTGAACTGGATACTACTATATGAGGGCATATACAGTCAAGAAACTCCTAGTGTAGAAAATTATTTTGCAAAGTAATAGCTAATGGAAAATGCATTATTTATTGATTTTAGAACAGTACAGAAAAGATGCATAGAATTGCTAGTGTGATGTCTACTCTGCAGCTTTCTAACAGGAAATAATCCATGGGGTTTTGCTTAATTTTACGTTTCCATCAACCAACAAATACATGTTTCGGTATTCTTTTTGATTAGTCATCGTGATTAGCTTTTCCTGTGCATATACTTTTTTTTTTTTTTTTTGTAAGCTGAAAGAAAAAACCATTATTCTCATCTCTGGTGCTCAGAATAATGGTGAAGACATTCTGATGTCAGTGTTTCGTGCTATAACACCTAGGCAAAGAGTAAACAATTGCTTTTACTGGAGGGTTACCACTTTCTGGCTAATGGTTGCTCAAAGTTAGATGTGTTCATGATACAAACACACATGCCCACTTAATCGAAAATTAAAAATGCCAAAGCAAACTCTCCATAATAAGTCTTTGCCTCATTGCAGTCTATCTTTTTCTAAACCAACCAATATCTTTGCCACAGGATCGTAGCACCCCTTAGATGAAAATCAGAAACATGGGGAGGTGCAGAGAATTGACATTTTACTTACGGAACAGAAGCTAATGGAGTAGCTAGTGGCATTTAAATAGCTTATGGTGAATAACAGAGTGCCAGTGTTTTAACAAGTGAGCTCACAATACAGTCTGTGTCACAAAGAAACGTGTTAAAAAAAAAAAAAGAGGAGGATCCAGTAACTAGGTAATTTATTTGTGGTTATTTCTGTGTAAAACAGAAACACCTGGCTTTCACACAGGAGAAAGAGGCAACACCAAAAAGTGTTAAAAAAGAATACCAAAAGAATGTAGTGTTTAGCAGCATTTTAGAAATGCTTATCTCTAAATCCTGAAGATGCATATTAAGGTAATTGACTATACAGAACAGGAGTTAAAATACTGAGCTGGAAATGAATTTTGAAACATTTACTATCTGGTTCTGTTTGGTCTTTCCAAAGGAAAATCGTTGTTCTTTAGGAATATTTTTATAAGCTCTTGGAACAGTCCTCTTAAGGCTTAGGAAGTCATAAGCATTATATACAGAGGTGAATCATTCCAAATGGGCACTTCAGGCCTGCCTTTATTTTTTAATAGAGAGGGGAAGAGAGAGAGAGAGAGAAATACTTACAGACTTACACATGGTTACAGATACCTAGTGAGATTTTTCAAAATAACATAACTGTTATTTGTTTTAATAATAAGTATTTAAATATTTGAAAAAAATCCTACTTATGTTTCTTAATTTATCTTCAGATTTATATTTGACTATCAAAATTGGCTTGTAGAATTAAAATTTTTCAAATTTTATGTGGCTCAGGTGCTTGCATCCTGTTGTATTTTGCTTTAGTGTTTAAATCACCTGAGACAGGTGATACTAAATGGATTTATGAGTCTGAATCAAAGGTGTGACTTCAATTTGCAGAAATATATCCAGCTATAGTTAAACAAATTGGTGAGGTTATCGTTAAGCCCTATATGTGTCAAGGCTCTTGAGTCAAACCTGTGTTTATGTGTGGACCCATGTAAGCTATATAGCCCAGTCCGAAGCACACTTTGACACATGCATATTGATATCACAAGACAGATTTGCTCAAGTGTCTCTGTCTTGCTGTAATTGCAATTTTAGTGGCAGTGTAGACATAGTTTTAACGCTACATGAAATTTTTAAGTCTTTAATTCTTACAGAAAGCGAGTAATTGAATGGTTAGCTCCTGGACAATTGTCATAATTATTATTAGTGCAGATCATACACATACTATCAACACATATTCCACAGTATTTTCCCAATTAAAGCTTTCCAGCTGGTAAGTACTACTATTTTAATTTTTCCCCTTCGATCTCTGTTTTCTCAATGATTTTCTTTCTCTTATGCAGAATAATTCCTACTTAACTTGTGGGGTTTTTCCACTTTTTCTTGGTAATTTTTTGTTTTGCAAATTAATATTTCAGTTTATAGGTAGTGGTTTAAGAAATCAAAATAATAAGCTACGTAGAAATTTAAATCATAGCTGCGTATTTAAATGCTTAGGTTTTCCAACTGGATTTCACTCAACAATATATTCTTATAAATAATGAATTCAGCTTTCCATCTGCCATATAAAATGTGATGTTTCTTCCTATAAATCACTTGAAAACAAACTTTTCTGCTGAAAGGAATCTCTGTGGGCAAGTGGATCATAGGTAATTTTTAGACATGAGGGGTCCAGTGGCAGAGTTTGTGAATGAATATATTATTAAAGATGTACTTGAAATGTAAAATTCTGAAACAAGTCCATGCTGCAAGATTGCTTCCTTATTCTTGATTGTCTGTTGTGAATTAGTCTGTAGGTTTCATAGAAAATTTCCTTTAGGAAATTTCCTGAAAAAATGTTTAGAGCAAGAGAACGGACTAACCTGAAGTGTCAGTAATTTCATGGTGGGTTATGCATCTTGAATATAATAGTTCAGCATCACTTAGTTGACATGGTTCATTAGTTATCATCAAACCCCCAGATCATCTTTGTGTAGAAGCCCAAAATGGTCTAAATATGCACACGCAGTGCAATTATGAGGTAATCAAAATAAAATTT
This sequence comes from Athene cunicularia, assembly GCF_003259725.1. Classification (NCBI taxonomy): domain Eukaryota; kingdom Metazoa; phylum Chordata; class Aves; order Strigiformes; family Strigidae; genus Athene; species Athene cunicularia. The sequence goes on along the minus strand of NW_020799097.1, from coordinate 109,151,145 downwards.
AACAATTCTGAAGTTAAATTGAAAATAGATAGTCCTTCAAACCTTAGATTAAAGGGAGGCAACCATATGTGAATCAGATACAGCACTGCTGTGAATTATCTTGTTCAATGTCTGTGCTTTCTAAATAATAGACAAGGTAACTGTGCAGAATGATGCCTTTGAAGGATCTGACAAGCATGATTTATGGCATAGCCCAAAACAAATTCTTTGCTTGAATATTCAGTTGAAGGAGCTTCATTTTCCCCAATTCTAATATTGTGGAATTATATCTAAATTGTGTCTTAACTTGGAAAGTCACAGGAGGGAGAATATAAATTACACTCTTACAAAAATATACAAGAGATTTAAATTGGAAAATTGCTATTTTGGAATGCAAGATGGCAAAGTACAATTAATCACTGTTCTTCTCATCAAACTTCACAGTGAAGCTTCAAGAAACATAATGCAGTATTTTAAAAGGCTCATTTAAAAACCTTTCTCAAATACTATAAACATCTGGGGGAGAAAGGATATCCTTGTTTAGAATAAATCATTCAATGAGTTAATATTTGAGAACTTTGAACTAATTCAGTTTGTGTAAAGCCATCAAATTTTTAAAAAGCTCAACTCATGGAATTATTTTTAGATTCAGGTATTTATGAAAGTTCCCTGTAATCTCCATATGGAAGGAGAAAGTGATAAACTAGAATATTAACCCCAAGAAAACAAGTGCTTCAGATTTTCTGTAGGTCTTAAAAGATTATTTATATTGTTCCTAAAGCACCTAATATCAGGGTATCAACCTAATCAACATTACAAGTATAGGTTTTTTCAAATGCTTGACACCACTTTGTGTCCCTGAGGTTCCCCATAGAGACTTCCCACCTAAAGTCAGACCTGTGTCCTCCACCTAGAACCCTCATCTCTGTGTCCTGCAGACTTATGGCTCAGCTTTTAAACCTCATGAAACAGAACTGGCCACATAATTGCTTACATAAGCAAATGTCTTTGAGCAACCTGTAGCTCAGGAGCATTTTTTTTAACTCTATTCTGCAAGAAGGAACCCTCTTAAACTTTCTGTGAGGGTGTTTGTATGGCTAACAAGGTCTGACTCTTTTTCATGTAAACCACAGTTTTTGTTCTTCCTTAATCTTGTCTTGACTTTCCAATAATGTAAAGAAAACACAGTGCTTAACAGAAGTGAGATTCTACTTTACTTGAGGAAAATAAAACTGTGCACACAAGTGTATTTTCTGTTCATGTGGATTTTTTTTTTTTTTTTTGGCCATAATTGCTTGGTTTGATAGATTTTTAAGGATTCCACGAAGAGTAGATTCAATACTGCATTGCTGAGTCCTGCAGAGCTGTCAATCACAAGTATCAGATGGGACCAGAGCCTGTTCAGCATATTCCATTGCAACATTCTGGGTATTCAGGGTTTCAATCATTTCTGAAGGCTGATGGTGAAAAACTGTCATCGGCTCATCTGTCAACCTTTAAGGATAACAAACTTGACCTGAGGTCACTTGCAGATGCATTCTTTGGAAGGAATTTATTCTAATTGCTTATTTCTGCTCCTATGTTTAGCGAAGGGATTTTGTTGCTTAATAGGTAGAACAAGGGAATCCCACCTAGTTATTTATCCTGTATAATGACATTTTGTAACTACACTAATCCAGTGTGAATCCAAGAGCAGAGAAGGGGCAAGTCAGCTATTTTTGCTCTTAAATCCCATAAAACTGTCTTGCATAAAGTCCAACTTTCCTGTTGTTACTAGGGCACGTGACAGCTGTTTGAAAGGGGATTCAGTATTTAACCATCTCAAGTTATTTTAGACATCTGCAGAAGCTGTTGGACGACGTGTTTCCTTCAGGGGTGGCAGCTGGGATCTAGGTGTCTAATTGCCACTGAACATCCAGGGTTAGGTGTTTGATTTGCTTCCTTGATGTCTTAACTGCTCAGAGGTTGTAGGCTCATGGAAGAGACAAGTGGCAAGTCAGGAATAACACATTGTGTGATTAGACTACAGGAATACCTGTGAGAACAGATACAACTTGTCATGATGCGTATAATGTATTACATACTGTATGAAGAGTTTTTCATAACAAAGATAAAAATTTTATTATTATATTTTTATTTATTTATTGGGGTCGGTTTTTTTGGACATTAGCAACAGGACCCAGATGCGAGGCTTTGGAAGATTTTCCGGTAGCAGCAGCTGGCTCCTTGGCAGTCTCCTCCGGCAGTTGTGTTGATGCTTTAGAGTTGCCTCTGGCTCTGTCACGTAACTAGGCAGCTGATGAGCTTCCTTATATGTTTGGATGCCATTTCTGTTAGATACCAATGAAACATCTTTAATTTAAGAAAAGATGTGCAATTTTTTTGTACCTGTGCAAGATATGTATGTATATATGATATATATGTATCATATATATATATAATGATGTATGTAATACGATGTGTATATAATATACGTATGTGTAAAACTTTAAAATTCCATCTATTCAACAGGAATTTTCTACTCCAGAAAGTGCTTTGCACTGAGTTACTGAGTTCTTATGAAAATACCTTACAAAAGTCCTGCCAAGTAGGTGGAATCACAAGACTTGAGACTGGTGCTGCCTGAATCCTGTGCCCACTGATGGAACTCACCAAAACCATGCCATTTCTTTTGTACTAGCATCCAACGTGAATAACTAGTTTAGCTAGCTACCTTCCTTATCCCTATGTAGATTTACTGTACTTGTCCATTTTAATGAGTTCTTTATTAGCTGCTGTGCTTTCCATACCTAAGTATAAAAGTTCACATGCTTTTGGAAATTACTTATATGGCTCCCAAATTAAAAAAAAAAATAAAAAAAAATGCAGGGGGGAAGGGAAGTGAACACATGTTCACATTATACTGTGCCATATGTTGTAGTAAACTGGGTATATGAATTCCCATATGTGGATTTTCTTATCTCTGCCCCTTGCATAACTTCGACATGAATGTCCAAATTGCCAGAGGAAAAGGCAGTGGGATACATTTTTAGTTTATCTTTGACAAGGCTTTCATTGGATACCTACAGGTTTTCCAGTGCAACTGGCTGCAGAACATAAGGATGGCATTAACAGATATTTTTGGGTGCATTGGGATTGCTTGGGAAGTTGAGTGCCTTTATAAGTGAAACTAGGCATTTTGAGATCCATATCTTATTGACTGACCCTGCATTTAATTTCAGGTGTAAATTTTTGCCCATAGTTGTTTCTCTGACTTATGGGTACAAAAACCCAAGACCAAATTAATAAAAATAGTAATCTGACTTCAGCATTGGAATGATTTGTTCCCAAAGGTTAGAAGAAAACCCACACTTTCATAAAGCTATCCAAAAGCTTGATAGTGGGGGGAAAAAAAAAAATCAGATTTTTGATTGTTTGGTTTTGCTTAAAAAAGATGCAGTATCACTTGCAAGCATCCAACCTTTCTTCCATGCCTCACACACCCCTTCTGAGGCGACAGACACTCCTGTTTTGCTTTCCTGTCTTTAGAGAGTTATTGCTCAGGTATTGGTTGCTGTTCCTAACCGCTTCAAACCTGCATTCAGTTGTGGTTACTCTAGCTGATGTAGGGCTTTCTGTGAGGCCTTACAGGGCCTGAAGTTTTAAAATAGGAATCTGGGACGAGAATGACATTTAGGCTGCAGGCCTTTTCATTAAATTAAAGGCACTGGGGAGACTCTAATAATAGGGATGAAGCCGAGAATGGACAAAGAAGAATTTGATCAGATAGTGCTCTTGTAATTTGATTATGCTTATGTAAGGGAGAGCTGGGACTGGAAAGGGGAGAAGAGAAGAATCAACAAAGAGTAAGATGACATTAGGAAAGGTTTTTATTTCTACTGAATAGCTAGTAAGACCTGAGTCATGTAATTTTTATTCTTATATGATCTGACCTAAACTTTGGGGATGATCTGGACTCACTGTACTACTACATGGCTAACACGCTTCAGTTTTGCTGATCCTGTGTCCTTGTTCATGCTTATGCTTTGGTATATCTAAAAACAAATTTAATGTAAATCTTGTTTATTTGGGAGTGAATATGAAGAATGTATCTTCTGCGCATGCAAAGGATCTGGTAGAACGTGTCTCCTGGACATGCTTTTAACTACCTTAGTGAGCTGACTTACTCAAAAGCAAGAGTCATATTAAATAAGAGGATATCTGTGAAGTTAAATGAGGGTTTGGACATGTCAGAAACTTCTGAGCATAAGTTCAGAAATTGATATTTAGATTACATGCATGTTTCCCATTCACAGGGAAAGAATCAGGCTTTAAAACCCTCCCGAAAGATTTTTAACGTTATACATGTCATTCATATATCCTTTGGATGAATCATTTGCTTTCTCTAGGGGAAAGCTAAAAGCATTTGTCTGTTGAGAAAAACTTTTCAGTTTTGCTGAGAATGAATGTAAGACAGTACACAGATGAAAAAATATATATATCTATTAATGACAATGCGGGTCTCTGAAATTAAACCCAGCAGGTGGGCAGATGCTACATGCATTTCAAAGGATATTGCAGTTCCCCTACAATAATCTGTCTGAGGGTGGGCATGGAGCTGAGGTTAGATCATGGCTTTCTCCTTCCATCTGTAGTATTTTGTAAAATGAAACATGGGGACAGAAACGAGTTTCAGAACATCCATGGATTGTGTTTCCTTTGATTAATGGCCTAATGTATAGTGTTTTGATTGCAAGGCTCTTTACTCAAGTTTCATTCTAGGTCATGCAAATGAAATCACCAAATCCAATATTTGGCTGACTATATAATGGGACCACCATTCCACCTGGGGATGCTGCTGAGTTGAGATGACATAGCAAAACATGCTTTTACTAGGGAGCTAACTGTTACTTCTTTATAGAATCATAGAATATCTCAAGTTGGAAGGGACCTGTATGGATCACTGAGTCCAACTCCCTGCTCCTCACAGGACTGCCTAAAACTAAATCATGTGACTAAAAGCATTGTCCAGATTCTCCTTGAACTCTGACAGACTTGGTGCTGTGACCACTTCCCTGGGGAGCAGAGAATGAGAGAACTGTGATATATGCGTCATGTGTTGTGACAGGGCACAATGTGTATGTGACAGTATATGCAAGTATATCCAAAATTTAAAATTCCTTGAAGATACTTAAAACAAATCTGGTCAGCCAATCTCCCACTCATTTTCACTTTTATTGACAGTTTAAAATGGGAAAGATTGAAGTAACATAAACTTGCATAGTGTCTGTAGGAGGTAGATTAATTGTCATACGTTGTGTCCTGTATGATCTATCGTGATATAAAAGGATGGAAGAATGCACACGTACGTTCTGCAGGGAAGATGTTTTAGAGAAGTATTTTTCTATTTACTTTCATCTGGAAGAACCAACTTGAAATTCACATGTAGGATTCTACTTGACGATGCTTATATCCTCAAATTTTGCTGCAATATTAGTGGCTGATTTTGAAACTCCAATCTATTGTGTGAAATTATGCCTACTCACTATGTTAGACTCACTGTGTGACAAAATATGCTACATGGACCAATCAATTCATTACGCTTTTTAGTTACCCCATTCAATGAATCAGGTTGTGTGATGCATTAATATGAAAAGTTTTAACAATTAATTAATTTTTAATTTGCTTTGGAAAAAAAATCAAATTAAGAGAGATGTTAAGGTTTCGATGTATTGAGCTTCACTCTGCTTTTACAATACCACTTGCTCAGTCATCTTGCAGAGGAACAAAGTTGATCCGAGATGCAAAAATCTCATTTCTCACCATGTTTTGCAAAGTATTTTTAGCAGCAGTTTTTAGTGCTTTGTTTGCAACACTGCGTATCATCTTGGCTCAGCCACAAAGCCACCAGACTTCAATCATTTACATTTTTCATGATCTCCAAGAAAGCAATTCTGATATTATTCATCAGTTGTGGAGAGATATTAAAGGAATTTAAAAATCCTGTAAGAGATCCTGTATCTCAACCACTACTGAAATCTTGTTCTCAGTTGAATTATATTAGAAATTAATGTAAACCTTGCTTCTTTTAAGTGGGATCCACTGCCTGGGATAACCTTTGCGAGTGTAGAGGTCTGCTCTCTGCATTGCTGTTTTATCCTGCATGTGGTGTGTATTAGCCATTGTCCCATTCCACTGTCCAGCTCTCTGTGTGATGTCAACAACAGCACAAATGTAGTGGTAGTGCAAAAATGTTTAGGACCTGCTTCCACATTTTACTGTTTTCCCTGTTGATTAAGCTTAGCAGGGAGGCTTTTAGACTTGCGAGGGAAATTGCTGTCTTTGTGAGTTTGATTTTTGCTGCCCCTTATAAATTTAGCTGTCAGTTAATGCTATCACATGTACGCCTTAGGATTTAAGGGAGTGTGTTCCTATGTTCAAGGGTAATTCCTGTGAGCATATCTACTAAGGATAGGGTAGACCCTATTATACCAGTAGCTTACAAATCACTCAGAAAGTCTTATCACACATCTGAACTAGTTCTTAGCGAATATGTTGATCTAGACAGGATTTTATTACACCATAAAAACTGTAGTTACTAAAACTGGTTTACGATTTTTGGCCGAAGTATGTTTTGCTATCAAATTCTAGGTAATATGGGTTTGGGACAGGAAAGATAACTCTTGATGACTTTTCACTAGAAAATTTCAAAACTAAATTAGTGCAATTTGAATGCACACGTAAATTTCACTCTGGCTTTCAGGAGCCAACACATTTTAAAGGTTGCAAATGGATTAAATGCATAAAATTAAAAAGGGAAAAAAGTGGCTGCTTTTTTTTTTTTTTTTTTTTTTCAAGAAAGCAAATGGAGGGAGAGAGAAAATATAAATTCCAAGAAGTAACAGGTTTTGGAATCTTTTGCAAAATGATTGATTTGATAAAAGTTAATAACCCCACTGAAAATTCTGGTCCAAATAAAGAAGAACTCCTCATTCTCAGGTTTAAACACTGAAATTATCCTTAGACGTTTCCCAAAACCTTTCATTCTGTCTATTAAATAAATAATTTTGATGCTTCCTGGACCTAGTTTACCTAGCTGGGCAGGGTGAGATTAATCTTTTTATATTAATCCTAATTTAATCTTAATTGTATTGTATCAGCTAAATTATCAGCATCTGTGGTTATTATACATCTAATCAAAATGTCTAATGACATTTTAGATACTCCAGACTATTTAGATGAGTTTAGCAGTGGGCAGATTCATCCTAGTTTTCCATAGTAATGGTAAAGGCATAAACCATTGTCCTACTTCAGAATAGATTGCCAAAAATTTTTCACTGTTATTTAAAGATAGGCCAATTAAATACCTAATGCCTTGTCAATTTTTTCATCCAAGCAAAAAAAAAAATTTAAAGATTTTAATATATGGAGTATTGTATTTTAATATAGGAAGTATTTCACTTCTACAACAAGACTATGAATTGAGAGGTCAAGGTTTAACGTTCTCTATTACCATATTCACTATATACTGAATTATTTTAAATTATCACAACAAAGTAAAACTTCTAGAAGTTTCTCACTTTGTTCTTGTCTTCCTTGGCTTGGCAGGAACAAGGTGAGTGGCATGTCAGGAATGTGCTGTTAAAAGAGCATTTATCTTACAATAAAAGCTTCAAATACTATTTCAATGCAATCATAATCCTTTTTTTTTTTTTTTTTTTTTTTTTTGGGGGGGGGGGGACGACACCCACGACACACTCTGGTGATGTAACTTATATTTATCTATAAATTTAAAATTGTTTTATTAACAGTAATTAATAACAGTTCACCATAGCATTAGCTTCACTGTGGCATAATTTCCTAGACCTTGCAAAATTGCTGTTGGCACAGCAACATTCAGTAAAATTTTGGAGGATGTATGCTGGTAAAATACACAGAAGGCACACATTTAAAAACTAGTAATTACAGGAGTTAATTATTTGTATGTTCCATTAATTGCAACCATAAACAGTCTTTTGTTAAAATACATTCTTTCTGTAATCTTGTATCTGTTTTAGAAAAAACTATAAGACATCTAAAAATACCTACAAATATATTTCTGCTGAAAGTGTTGGCAGAATCAAGAATACAGAATAGAATTAAGAGCAAACCGGATATTTTTGCCCATATATTCCATTTTCATTGCTAGCTAGATGGGTCAAAAGAACAGTCATGAAGAACACGGCCACCTCTATTTAGGATTTATCTTACAAATGCACATTTAAGAATTATTAAATTTTAGCTTAGTAAGTCTAGACTTTAAAGCTTGACTGTAAAGGACTAGTCAATTTTACTATTTTTTTTTCCAAAATGTGCTTTATGGATTTGATAGGTCAATATTCTGTTTTTAATCAGTTATTAAAAACCAAATACATCACTTCTTAATTACTCAGTAGCTTAAAGCTGTTCTCATTGGGTTGTTATAAGCTGTAATGTATATAGGTACATAGAATACGTCATCTATCAAACAGATTGCACTTGCTGTTAGTCAGAGCTCTTTACTATATTTAGGGGGTTTTTTATAAAACGTAAGTGAAATCTTGGTTACACTGAAGTCAATGGCAAAACTTAACTGACTTTAACCAGTATTTCACTCCTTGTTTGAAGGATTTGAAAAATAAAAATAGAGATTATAAAATAGAATTTTAAAGTCAAATATAACAGTCTCAGCTATTTCATTTTCATCATCTCAGAAATATTAAAGCATTATTTAAAAAAATAGATTTATATTAGAGGACTTATCTGTTTCATCAGAACTCTCCAGTCACTGTATCATGCGCATTGGAATAAGGAACTTTACTAGCAATATGTACAGAGCTGCTCCTGTGCAAGCAGTCCAGAGATGTATTTAAAAAGACACCCTGGATGTGAGAAAAAGGTCCAACATACTAAGTGAACTATGTAGAAATTTGCTTGCATCACCCTGATTCTCCTTCTTAGAGGAAAAACAAATAGCAAAATAAATTCTTTGTCAAGTTGCTTTTATTCAGTAATGTGGCTTGAACTAGGAATTAAATACCATTTTTCTCCATTGTACTAAAAAATTAACACACTACTCATTTTAAATGTATGCAAAAATTACTCATTATTGATATCAACTTTCTGTTCAGAGCCTTTTTTCACAGTTTAGAAATCTAGCACCTAAAATAGAAGTTTATAATGTAAATGCTGATACAACATAATAGCGCTAGTGGGTGATATTATGATAATCAACCAAACCTATTTGCTGAGGGATTTTTCAGCACTTTAAATGGATGAAGCCTGTTCATAGAAAGAGGCTATGATGGGAAGTCTGCAAAGGATTACCTTATTACTTTGAACATAACACAACTTGATGCAGACAGTGATCACTAATGTATTTATTTCAGGCTGAAGCTTGTTTTCTCCCTGCATTTTGATAAATACATTGAAAACAAAATAGACAATAAAAACTGAATTTGGTTAGGATTCTTTCCTAAGATTTCTGTAGAGAAGATTGTGTACCAAAATCAAAGCTAATGTTTGGGTAAGCCTACATGAATTATGTATTTACATCTCTAAGGGTAACATTTTTACTATTCTTCTGAGTTCTCTTGTTTTAGTTGCTCTTTCAGACATCATGTGCTAGTAGGTAGGTTTTCCAGAGTTGTGCTTCTGCTTGACGTTCCCTAAACCTCTGTACCTAAAACTAAGTTCCTGTTAGTTTGATTAAAAGTATGTTTGGAAGTTAATATGATATGGAGTTGACCTTTGTAGAGATTGATAATAGTATAGGAGGAAGATAACGGGTGAGCTGCCTGGCACAATCCTGGAATACCTGAAATATTTTATTTCAGTGGTAGTTTTGTCTGAGTGCAAATTAATGCCCGGTATTTGCCACAGTAGTAAGGTGTCATGGTTTGAGCCCAAAGGGTAACTGAGCACAGCCACTCAATGCTCTCAGGAATCGAGATAAGGACAGGGAGAGATGACTCACCCACTGTTGTCACAGGCAAAAGACAGATTCCTTAGGGGAGGAAAAAGAATGTCAATTTAGATTAAACACCACCACCACCACTTAATTTTCCAATCTTCCCAGGCTCAGATTTGCTCCCAATTTCTCTACCTCCTTCCCCTGCAGTGGTGCAGGGTAGCAGGGGATGGATGGGGGTTGTGGTCACTTCATCACCCACTGTTTCTGCCGCTCCTTCCTCCTCAGGGGGAAGACTCCTCTCACTCTTTTTCTGCTCCAACATGGGATCCCTCTCATGGGAGACAGTCCTCCACGAAATTTCTCTGACATGAGTCCTTCCCACAGGCTGCAGCTCTTCACAAACTGCTCCAACGTAGCTCCCTCTCATGGGTGCAGCCCTCCCAGTGACAGACTGCCCCATCTTAGGCTTCCCACAGCCTTTTTTAGGTGCAGCCACCTGCTCTGGAATGGGGACTTCCACAGCGTGCAGGTTGGCATCTGCTCCACCGTGGACCTCCATGAGTGCCAGGGGGGACGGCCCTGCCATTTCACCATGTCTGCTCTGGTGCACCTTTCCCCACCACCTCCTCCTCCTTTCTTTCACTGACCTCAGTGCTTGCATAGGTGTCTCCCTCACAACCCCTCCTCCTCCCGGGTTCCCCTTCTTAATTATATTATCACAGAGGTGCAGCCACCGTCGCTAATTGGCTCAGCCTTGGCCAGAGGTGGGTCTGACTAGGAGCCGAGGGAGTTTCAAGAAGCTTCTCGTCTGCTACCAAAGCCCTGCCACACTCACAAAACCGACACATAAGAGTGACTTTAGCACAGTAGGTCTTAAATACAAGTTACTAATGAGAATATGATAATCATTGGAGAGACTGGAAACTAAATCTAGGTCTAAATCTAGGTCTAAATCTTGCTGCACTGTCACATCTTGATTAATACAAGTATTTAGTTTCAGCATCTGCAAGATCAGAACATTGATCAGAATGTTTAGGTGAACTTGGCAACTCTGAAGACCTGTGTCTTCTCCCTTTTATTATCATATTTATGATTTCAATAATCTCAACTTGTTTGCACAGAAATATTACACTTATGCTGTACTGCTATGCTATCTAGCACTTTCTTTCCTTAGTAGTGGATAATAGAAAGTATATTTTTATCATCTAATGTCCCTGACTTTCTAAAAGTGGCCTGTCACTGACTCTGACTACATTTGAAGCTATAATTAATCAAAAAGGCCACCAGATTTCCAGCTTTTCATACCACTGTTTTGTTTTAGTATTTTGTAGGATTAAAAAATTCTCTACTAAGATTTAGCGTTGGGTAATTCTTTTCCTGAGTTTTGGAAAAAAAAACTAATTAAAAAAAAATGTTTACAGCATTTAGTTCCATACAATGTAAAAGACAAAATGTTACATATATTGAATTATATATGTACACACATATATAAATAATTATAAATATAAAACATATTTATTATCACGTACCAATATAGAATTTGGATATAACTCTCAGTAATATAAATGCCATACCTTACAGAGCACCAGTAGTTTCTGGTATTATGCTAGATTATTGACTTTTTTTCATCACTATTACGATGATTCTGGAACTTTACCTCTTTTATGACTGTTCTCAGAAGTCTTCATCCTTTTCTGTTCCTTTCCTTTTTTTTCTATAAATACTGACTTCATATGTTCCAGCGTCATAATACTGCTAGAAGGTCTAATCATATCTGACTGTTTAACAGTGTAATAATCTGTATGGCCAGAGAGACCTTCCTTTCTTAATTTTTTGCTCTACTTGAAGAGAACAAAAGGTTGTGATGAAAAGGGCAAAAGTGTAGAAAATAAAAATTAAAAAGTTGAACCATACACTTTATTTTTAAAACCTTCTTAAAGTTAAGGGTGTATAAATTAGTTAAACTGTGTTAGCTAGAGGAAGATACTGTGCTGGAGAACAGTGGTGTTATCATGTCTAAACCTTATGATATTCTGCTTATATTTTTGTGAGGATTTACTAAAAAGCTTTTGAAAAATGTGAGAATTTCGGGAGGTAACAATAGTGAACACTAGTGCTGTTTGTTTCTTATGTAGGATTGAATCATATCTACGTACACTTTAACCAGTTACAACTAGAAGACTTACTGTCTCAAAGTGCAAGAAGAAGGTAAATATTAGTTTTGGAGAGGAACAATTTCAAATAATACAGTGGTTTCTGGATTAAATTAAATTATAGTAAAACTGGGGCACAGTAGCTCAACTAAAGCTTCACAGAATATGAGGGACTGTCCATATGTCTGCTTTTTACTTTGGTATTTTCTTTTTTAAATAGTGGGGGAGGAAGAGCAGGCAAACTATGCAAACCCTTTTCCAAGAGCTAAAATCTGACTCTACTTTGAGGCTTTATAATGCTGTAGCTCCTGTGGAGAACTGCTGCTCTCTGATACCTTCCATGCAGCTCAGGCTTTAGCATCTTAGCCTTGCTCTAGATAGCTCTGTTGTTTAATAACATATTGTCCGTCTTGAAAGACTGATAGAAATCAGTTGAAGATATGGGGAGAGAAAACGACACTGGAAAAATTCAGGGTGAAAGGTCCAGCCTTAGGCCTAAGTGTAGGTAAGCGTCACTGAAGACACAGACAGTAACGTTGCATGCAGTAAAGGGTTTACAAACGTGCGCGATATTTACTGACTTGAGCTGAGCTTTGCAGTTGGTACTGCAGGGGGGTCAGGAGCCACGCAGGCAGTGGGCACTCTTGGACAGTGCACCCAGTAATCCTCTCTCCGTGCCAGTTCTCAGATTTCTTTCTCTGCCTGCACTCTTGCATTTTTCTGCTTTACTACTTCCCACAGAAAACTTCAGCATTTAAACAAAGTAGAAACTTGCATGCATTTAACTTTTTTTTTTTTAATTATAATAAAAGTAAAACCCATAGGGTGAAAAGTAATTTTTCCTTTGAAAAAAAAAAAAAGGCTTAACAGCTGGGAATTTGGAAAAGTGAGTGGAAAAAGAGAGTTTCACTCAATTAGCTACTATCATTCAGTAGCTTCCTCCTGGGTTAACTTCATTTCTTTATTCTATTGCATAGTCCTAATTCCATTGTCATGAAAGAGAACAGATGAAAGGAGTTAAAGAAGTCTTAACTACAGCAAATCTAGTATATTAATTTTCCAAATTGTACCAAAAGAAAAGGGTGCTGTTTCTCTCTGCAGTTTTTGCTTAGAAAGCAGTTAAGACCTCAAACCTACAAGCAGCCGTCACACTTCTCACCTTGGATGGATGTGAGTTCCATGAGACTCTCATTGAGCCTCTACAAACATTGAAGATTTCTAGGATTCCTGTGTAAAATGAAAGAATGCTTTTGAATGTACCTAATGTGCATGCAGTAAATGAAATTTGGCTTTTAGAATTTCTAGGTTTCAAACATTTAACCAATGGTGTCATTTAATCTGGGTAGTTGAAGGAAAAGCAATGAAACGGTTCCACTGTGAGCCTACAACTGTAACATGCATGGGATATGTGGTCATTAGTTTAGAGGTCTTGTTTGTCTGAGGAAACCTCGTCATGCACCTGGAGCTTGCAGAGGGATCCATAGACTCAGAACTTGTCCATTATTCTTACACTCTGCACTCTCAAGTTTTGTGTGCCTTCACAGGTTCAGGACCAAAGACTCTACTTGATTCTCTTGGTTTGCCTGTCTTTTGATATGCTCTTCGGGTAAGCTTTCCATCTGTTCCTCTAGGTTCTTCTTTCCCCCAACCATATGTGAAAATTATCTGTTGGTTTTGGCAGTGAGCTTGTGTCTGTTGAAATAGTGATTGCTGTATAACTTGTTCCTTCACTGCAGAGGTTTTAAGATGTGCAGCTTATGCCCTGGCCAAATTCCCAAACTGAGTATTCCCTGCTTCTCTCACTTGTAGGGCCCAATCAAAGGTAGCTGGGAGTGAAATGTTTGTGTGAGAGAGCAGATATACATCTCTCTGTTATATCCATTAGACCAAGTTTGAATATTATCTTGGTCTTGTTTGCAGCAGGACTTAACCATGGTCTGCCACATACCAGGAGGGTGTTTCAGTCATCTGGCTGCTGGATAGTCTTGGTAAAATTCTCTTTTGAATTTATTCTATGTTGTCTAAGTAATTCCATAGTCATTGGGTGAGGGAAGGAGAAATAAAAGAGGAATTACTGCAGTTTGATAATTAAGGCATTCATTCATATAGGACATCCAAATTCAAGTCCTTTGTCCCTTCTCCTATGAATATTGAATGACTCATATGTAGTGAAACAGCTTCAGCAGTTCCACTACAAAACACTTCACAGGTTGGTATGTAGGGCACTCCTTTGGGATGTGAAACAATGTGGTTCAGGATCTCATCAGCTGTAGCAGGGATCTGAAACAGGTCTCTCACCTAATCACTCAGCTTTTGGGTACAGTTGAGTGAACAGATGCTGGACAACTTTCCCTCTTTTATTAATTAAACCATCCTCTAAATAAAATGTGTATACTGACAAGATGAGAGAGTACAGTATTTTTTTTTTCTGCTCTCTCTGAAAGATAAAATACTTGAGTGGCTTCGTGTTAAAACCTGCACACGCTCTGCAGTTAACTGTCATTACTAGATATGCATTTGCAGTAGAAAACAGTAAGAATGTCATGCTTGCTCAGTGCTGAGATAATAATATCCCAAGCACAATGGCCAGTGAGCTTTAGTGTAGGCAGAAATTAAAATATCTCATGCTGTCTAAATAAGTGATAAAGGCTGCATTTAAATGGAGAGTCCAAATAATGTAAGATTAGTAAACAGTTTTATGTCAGTTGGAAGTAATGAGGTAAAGATGCAGCATAGCAAAAAAATCTGTTTCTGAAGAATATTAGAAACACTTTATATACAGTAACAGCGGTTGACTGGATATTAACTGTAGCTATGCCTAGAAAAATGGAAAGTGTAAGTGTTGGTTATATGCAATCCTTTGTGTACTTTAGTCCATATAGCATCGTTGCCAATTATTACCAATGTTAATTGAGTCAGTTAATTTTCCTTCATAGTCTACATGCAATGAAGGGATAAAATGCTCATTGTGAATAGCATGCGTAATGTGTAAATAAGACAGTTAATCCTATACAAAAATAACTCTATATGGTGCAATTTTTAGCTTAGATTTCTGTCTCAAACTCTTAAATGCACCTCAAACTTTTAAACCGCCTTTTTGAGGAAATTGGAAAATTCAGTTCTCTACTGTCTTAGTGATACAGATAATGTACATTGAAGAGAAAATAGGGAAATAATAGCTATAGTTACATTAGTTCTTGCTTTTGAGTTAGATACAGTTATAGGGAACATGTGACATTTTTTATGTTCTTAGAGTGGGATTTTATTACTCAAATGTTTAAATATAAAATATCGAAAATGTTTTCCTTCTCTCAGTTTTCGCAGATGTTCTTTATTTTTAAAGTAAATATCAAAGATACTTTGAGCCAAATTCTCAGTTACATCCAACCAAGCCTGCCAGTTTCAGTGCACTTGCTTAAGCATGTCTGATCATGGTTTTCTCCCCTCTCATATTTTCCCACCTATTCTCACTGTCATATGCTTCAGTAAAACCTAAATTCCATATCTGATATTGGACACCCTTAGCACAATCCCATGTGGCTCCTACTGCTAAGTTGCTTTTTTTGGTTTTTTACAATAGCAAAAGACTTTGATCTTTATTTACAATTGTGAAACAAATACAGATTAAAGAAAGTTAGAGTTGCTGCAAGATTTTATCAAAATATCTAAAAGGCAAGGGAGGAGGAGGCAGCTTTTTTTTCGTTTGTTTTCTACCTTGGGCTGATAACGTGAGTGGAAACTGTAGCTTTCATGTCCACAGTTGGCCTTTACCATATGTTAGTTTTCAACATGCTACCATATATTTTATCAAATGCACAGTTGTCTTTCTGTGGATGGAGCCTTACATTGTGTCTTCATTATTAAAAATGGTATCTTTTACAGCGACACTTCTAGCTGAAGATACATTAATGGAAAGCTTTTTAGGAGACAAGGCAAGAGATAGTTTTACCTTTTTCTTCACTGATTTTCATGAGGAAGCTACAACGTCGTATTAGCTATTTATCTGTAAATAACTCCTTTTTGTGACAGAGAAGATGTGTTCTTCATGTAATATGCTAGATTAAAATCTCCTCTCAATGCTTGAGTAAAATGCAATTAACTCAGGGTTTAGAAGGTCTTAAGCTGTGGCAGTGTTATGTCACATTAAATGATTTAAGCAGCAATGTTTTTTAAAAGTATTTTTGACCTTGTTCAGGACAAGGTACCATTTCCCTTAGTGGCAAAAACATTATGTTGGCGTTTGCAAACTTTCAGAATTAGCATTACACCTTAAATTTAATTATACTTTAACCAGCTTGAAAAGATTCAGAGAAGTCCCTGTATTAACTTGAGTTTGAAAACTATGGCAGCAGCCTAGATCTTTTTGTGGGAAGCACATATAGTAGGAACCTGATCAAGACTAGTTTCCATAGTCACCTTATAGCAGACCAAACTTACTAAACTCAGTTGCCTTTAGATGTTTCTCTACTAAATTATTCTACTAGAAAAAAGAAACTGCTTCCTGCCTAGTGTTTCCTTAGTGAGCAAACCAAGAGGTTTTACTTTTCTGTAAGTGATATGCAGGCTAAGCAGTGCAGTCCTTACTCTTGCTGACTTGAATAGAGGAACAACATCCCTTGCCTAGGAACTGTGTGCCTAGTAAGCTCCAGATCCATGCATGTCAGTCTCCATAGGTGCAAACCCATCTGCACATATATATCTATTGCACAGGGATATTAAATTAAGCTGTGTCCACATGTGTTCAAGCTTTGTCCGCATAGAGTTTCTCATGGTTCAGTGCCCTGGGCCAGTAATAGTAACCCATCAGCAGTGAAAATGCAGGGAGGGGCTGGGGGGCAGGGGGACAACCAAATAAACCCTAAACATGTGTGAATTAGGGAGATTGGGACAAATACTTCCTAGCAATAATTCTGTTAGACTTGACGGTGGTAGGGAACGCTGAGTATGAAATACTGGTCAAAATAATGCCAGTTCCAAAACTCTTTGGCCAGTTTACAGTAGGAAAGCAAGTATATGTAGCATCTGGAAGATGGCTGGTCAGATAGCTGAATGCAGAAGCCACTAGGAAAGGAAAAAATTAAGGCAGAAATGGGGAAATTAAAGAACGAGCATCTAGGTCAATAGAGTAGTGAGTTTGCTATTCTAGTCTTTAATGCCATCCTTACTCATTTTATGCATGCATTCTTTTCTCTGGTTGAATCTCTTCTGCACACTGGTTGCTTATATTCTCCTTAAATGCTGTGATCAACCCCACCTGAACATGGTTACTTTTCACTGATTGGCTCTTTGTAGGAAGCCTTTGCTAATAATATCAGTTAGTATTCTTTCTACCTCATCCAGCTTTAAAGACAAGTTCTTTCTGAGCCTTTTGCATAGATGGTTTTCATCTTCATAGAGATAGACCTTCTGCCAGGAAATACTACTAAGGCTAATTACAAACCTTTATTGTGCTCAGTGTCCAATAAGAACCCCTTTGGTGAGCTAGTTGGGTTTGTGTTTTTTGGTTTGTTGTTTTTTTTTTTTTTTTTTAGTCTTTGGTACCTCAGTGCCAGTTTGTCTGTTTTCTGTTCCTTTATAGAAAGGTAATTGCTGTAAGGTGATGTGTATGAATAGTGCCGTTATTTTGAAATGTATATAGTTTTGCCCTAATGTTTAGTGCTATAAAAACAGTCTGAATTTTTAAATTATTACCACTCATTATATATTTTTTATGATCATTTGACTTCTGAAATATGTAATTGGCTTATCAATACATATTATAACTCAAAAAGGAAACACCACTAACATTATCAAAGATTAAAACTTTGATAAATTGATAAGCAAGTTTAATAACCTGCTTCATTAAGTAGAAACAGAAATTAATCTGCGGAGACATTTACATGTAAAAAAGAGCAAGTCAATTGCTCAGTGATTTTTTTTTAAATTATAATAACAAATCTATTACTAAATGAAGCAGTTTGGCTGTCCATCTCTCAATTTCACAGAAGAATAGTGCTTAGTACAATGAGATCAGTTAAACAGTAGAGAAAATGTGCCATTTTACAAATTTCTACCAATTACTCTAGCTTCTTGCTGAGTTATAGAGTCTGCCAGATTCCTTTGAAGCTCCTTTTGGAAGCTTCACGGTCAAAATCTCAAGATCTAGCAATTTATAATTCAACTAATCATCTTTTCCTAAATTCATGCAAAGTGACAAACCCTGAAAGAAAACATTGGATTTAAAAAAAAAAAACAAAAACTTAACAGACTTATCTTTCCCATTTTTCAGGCTCTCATTGCCAAACTGTCAAAGTTCCAAGGGTAACTCAGGTTATTTCTTATGAGCATTCAGATCAGAAGCAACTTAAGTAAGCACTGGAAATCACACACAAAATACTGTGTCATTAATTGTGACAACTTAGCTCTGAAATATATTTTTGATGCTTTTTGCACTGAGTTGTTCCAGACCTTCTAAGATATTCTGATGGTGTGCAGACAAAATTATCTTTTAATATTCTTGAGATTATCTTCTAATCTTAGTTATCCAGATCCCAAATAATTTATCTTCTATTATTTTTTTTGCTATTACTGAGAGATCCATCAAGGTTTGAAGTTCCCAAAATCCACCTTTCAATGGCCTTGCTTTCTACATGGATACGCCATATACCTCCCAAACTTGATTTCTGTTTTTAAGCATGCTAAATTTTCAGTTTTATCTTGGTTTTAGACTTCTGCAGAGCAGACAGTTCCCTGGATCAAAAACATTGTACGACATGCATTAGGCAATATTAAGGATACCCAATTAAGTGCTGCTTCTGCTGAGTAGAAGAATAACTCCTTTATCATTATACACCATCAGCTTTCTAATCCCTTCAAGGAATGACTCTGACGATTATTTTACATTTCTACTATACCTGTAGAAACGCATTATTCTTCCAGAGCCTTGCTTTATTTTTATATTGCATTCTTGACTGTCACTTGCTGTATACAGTCAGAGAGAATATGAGAGTGGTTCCTAGTTTCTCTAATAATCTTAGCAAATTTACATGCCAGGGTTAGGAAAATGGCTTGCAAATTACTGATAGTCATCAGAGTAAGACTATTTTTTTAGAGGAAACAAGTCTTCATATTTTTAAATTTGAATATATAGATATGGAGAAAACAGTTTCCAACAGACATCAAAACAAAGAATTAGGAGAATTGTTATGGTGTGGGAATGCCTGTAGTCTGAAAAAACTACTAATAGGTTGATCAGGATTGCTAAGGGAATAGGTGATAAATTGTTACGGATGGTGGTGGGTTTGTTTTTTTAAAGTAAATTTGATTTCTGGGATTATCGATTTCACACTGATACATTCTGATTAGTAGATACTTTTGCTCAGAGCTTGAATTCTGGTCTTTATAATAAACAGCTCTATGGGGACAGTTAAGCCTCTGGCCTTGGGCTCTTACCCAGTATCCCCAGGAAATCAAAGCTCAGGTTCTGGAACTCGGGTCTTAATTACACAAGATACTTCTATAGGCAAACTCAAGGTATGTCAAGGAATATTTTAGACTTCAAGAGCAAGTTAAGATATCTGAGTAGACACAGTTTCAGATCCCTTCAGTGCACTTTGCATTAATCAGTTCTAATTCTCTATCTTTCCCCTATCCTGAAGGCTCTCTGGTGTACTCTGGTATGTCACAGGTTTTGCTGTGTTTATTTGCTTGTGTCTGTAGTCTTATTTGCTGCTTTCATAATCTTTCAAACTTTCAGTCATTGCCGTGTTCCAAGTTACTACTGAAAAGTGATTCTGATGAAATCAGAAAAGGGAAAGTATCTCACGTGCTGAGAAGCTATTTAATCACTAGTTCCTTCACCTTTGAATGTTACAATTAAGGAATACTTATTTTTAAAAAAAATACCTAATATTAAGAAAAAAAAAGTCATAAAAATAGGTTGGTGGTGAGTAGTATGGATCTGTGTGTGAATTGTATCAATTCAGGTATTGTACAACAACATTTGATGCAAGCATAATGTACTTTTTCCAGGTTTTAAAATTATTGTCTTCTCTTATCCGTCATGAATGCAAAGGAAACTCCACAATGGTAATATGAAATAATGACATATGATGACAAAAACACTCATGTTTTCTAAGGTTTGGTGATATGATTGTTGTTAACTCTGCTTCCTGTAGTGTTTTAGTGCTTAATTGTGGGAGGATTTATCCACAGTATGTGTTGACTAGTACTAATTTTATGCAGAAGAATAAGACAATTATCTTCTTCCTTTGATCTTTTCTCTCTACTCCCTTAGTAATTTTCTATTTTATTTACAGAAGTAAAAACAAGGGTGGGGTTTTTTTTGTTTGTTTCATAGTTTTACAAGCCACCTTATTTACCTCCTTCTTTATTCTGAACTTACAGTGACCATTGTTTTGCATTGTAATATATGCAACGTCATCAGCAGGATATATCTAAACCAAGAGAGAAAAAGTAATGAAATTAGATACGAACTTGTGAAGCAGGGGGAGAGGAGGAAAGCATTGTCACTACTTTGTAATATTAGATATACTGAGCAACCACCACAAAATGTGCAGTATCTTATATGCAAGCCACTTTCAGAATAGTGGGTCTGTTTATATCAGTAAAGTGAACATGTCTTAAACCCAAAGAATTTCCTTCACAGGCCTGTTCTTAGTTCTTTAACTTTATTGGAATTTAAATGTATTATACAAGAACAAATCTTTTTATAGATACTGCAACAGATGGCCAAACACCATGCTTACCTACAATTATATCCAAAATTAGTGTGGATGGTTATATCATCAAAGACAATAAAGGAACAAATGTTCACAAGCAAATCTGAACCATCAAAGGCCCAACCTACCCTGCAGAAATCCAGTAGGCCAAGTAAAGTCCAGAACCTACACCTCCCAGTACTTCCAAATGCTGGAAAGTCTGTTAGATGAAGAGAGGGGTTAGAGTTCCTCCCAGCTGAAACAATTCATTAGTTTGTGTAAACGAGTTTAATCACATCAGCTAAAATAATGTGATATATATTGTTTAAATCACAGCTTTTATAAACTTCATTTCTAAAGTAGGGTTTTTAAAACCTTGAAAGTACAATGAAACCTAAAATCAGAAAATACTAGGTGTTTTCATTTGGCTAGGAAAAATTGTTTTAGATAAACGACAACAACCATTTCTTTTTACTTTGGAAAAAAGCCAGGAAGTCAATTATTTGTTCAGTTCTACTTGCAGCGACAGAAAATAGCCCTAACTTCCATATGGCTGCAGAGGCAAACGCTGCTTCAAAGGTGGGAACTTCTGCTCAGATATATTTTATGATAGTCTTTCTCACAGAGAGTCAGGAATACTCAGAGCTGACCTGGTTGTAGTGGGGTACTTACATAGCAAACCAGGACTTCATAATGCCTAAACATCTGCTGCGGAGAAAGTGTAAAAGGAGGTGACTATAGCAGCCCTCATCTCTTCTGAAGTAATTCCTCTCAAGGTTATTACAGGTTGGTTAGCTGATAAAAGGATGCCATTGCATTTCACCTCTCTGACACAGACTGAATCAATTTGTGCAATTTGTGTTTTGGTATCTTGCAGTGTAGACAGATAACAGTATTCTTCAGTATATTTTCCTTTCAACACCAGTGATATGGCTTGCATTGTTGCTTTAAAACAAATCATTCTCAGTCTTGAAACCCTAATTCACATAGGTAAAGATTAGACTTGACCCATTGTTTTGGCTTTTTAAGCACTTGCCTTTGTATCTATTGTCTGTCAAATTTTCCAGAGTGATCTATTCAGTATCATCTCCCTGAAGCAACTGGTTAAAAATCGTGTGTGTCTAAGTTGGAGGGAGTGAAAATCAAGAGAAATGCTTCCATATTACCTTGTAAAACAAATAAATACAAGAAATTATTAAAAGTTAAATATTTTACTTTGTCTATATATTCATTACAAATCCCTCAGTACCATGATTTGTTTGATACTTGTTCACAGTTGATACCTGGTAAAGTATTTTATAATACAAACTTACTGATTCCTTAATTCAAAACCTCCTTGGAAGTCATAATGGTTTTGACTAGTTTGCAATTATTTGAAGATTTTAAAATACCATGAAAATTAACTGGACTGCTTTGAAAAATGCCATTAGAAAAAAATAATATATATCCTTTAAAGAGAGTTGTTGTTTATTATTTGTTCATGCTGTTTATATAATTTTAGCCTTCCGCATCACTAACTGAATTGCAGGTTGTGAAAACCAGGACACAGGTGAACCCCACTTTCACTTTTGTTATTTTTTTCTTAATATAAATGCTACATTTACTTACAGTAGAAAACAGAAAGGTAATTAAGGAGAGGGGAGGGAGGGTCTTTTTGCCTACTTCCTTTGTAAAGGAGTGACCGTTGCTGGTCACAGTATTAATGCTGGTCACTATGGAGCACATGCTGACTTAATTCTGTATGCATGTTTGCCAGCGTCATTATCATCAGTGCTGGTATCACTGGCTCTGTATGACAATTAGTATGAGAGACAGCGTGTATAAGAAAGGCAGTAGGACTGTATAGCAAATGAGCAGATCTTACTTGACAAAAGAAAGATCCTAATTTTTCAAGAACATCACAAGAAAGCATTCGTGAAAGTAGCCTAATGAAATTAATCGGGGAAAATAATTTTTTAGTACAGATGTTCTTCAAAGATAAATCAGACCTACTAGGCTTCAAATGACAACTCCAGCCTGAATCATCTCTTCTCAAAAGTTGTACAAGCCCCTGAAAGACACCAAATGGGAATGCCCATCAATATTTTTTTTCCACCAAAAACCAGCAGAGAAGTGCTGCAGAGTTTCTTCTCCCTCCCTCTTTACCTGCTGGCATGCCTCCATCAGGGCTCTTGCAGACACAAACTGCTGTCATGTGGAGGGTGATGGAAAGCAGAAGTGGATAGTTATTTTCAGTCCCGGTGCAATCCTTCAGAACTTATTCCCAGTACTTTGTATTTCATGTGCCATGAGAGGAGAGCGGCACTCTGCTAATGGAGTGACTGCTGAATTCAGTAACAGGAGCTTTACAGGACACAAATCAACAGTTTGTTAATCTGTGATTGTGACTACATTATCATTGGACTCTAACTCCTTAATAGTCTATGATTTATAGTCAGATTGTTCCATGCTAATAAAATATCAAAAGTGTTTATTGGAAAGTTTCTTAAGACATTTTGGAAGCCCCAGTCACTTTCCGTGTGGAGGGAGTTCATATTCAAGTGTAAATTTAAGGCTATAAACCCCAAATAGTTTGCTATGATTTCTAAACCTGACAAGCAGTTTGGATTGATTTTTTATTTCCAAATGAAAGGTAGAATGCTTTCCTTTTGTTTTGGGTAAACCCAGAGGATTTTCTATTCCAGCTGCATTTCACCCCACTACATTTTCAGAGTTCTGAATAAACAGTCAAAGAGAAACTTAATTTAGGGCATTGAACATAAAAATAAGAACATTAAAAACACCACCACTGTGTGAATAACGGTGGGAATCCCTGTAATTCAGATTGCATCCAAGCAGTGAACTCCAGAGCATTCCCATTTTTGGATTAAATCATTTATCTCTCAGAATGAGATCTCTCACCCTGACCCTTTAGGGTGCACCCGTCCTGCCTATGCCCTGGTTTCTGTGGCCAGGGAAGTTGATCCCATAGAACCACGTGCATAGAACCACCAAGCCCTTCGAACTGCTTCCTGACATGGGTGTCCTTGTGTATGTTTCTGTACTTGAAGAATAATTTGGCCTTCTGAAGTCCAAATTAAAAGAAAACTAAAACTAAAAGAAACAAAACAAAACAAAAATTAAAAAAACCTTTTCAATAATTAAGTCGCAGCAGGTAGGCTTGCAGACAGTTTAGCAAATCAGAAAATTTTTTAAAGAAAAAAAAAAAAAAAAGGAGGAAGAGAAACTTAGAAAGATTGTTGCTGAAAGATAGGCTGGCCATGTTGCTTCCAGCCTGTTGAAATCCCGTTGAGTTTATGTTGTTTTACAAATAGATAGGTATTTTGTCATGGCATGACTGTCTGCCTGTCATTTCAAATGACATTATATCAGTCTGCAAGGCCAGAAGAACCTTTCTCTTTGGGATATTATCTGCATGGTATTAGGATTAGATAAAACTAAATTATGGTGAGCTTTTGTCTTAAATTTGTTCTCCATTTAAGGCAAGGCAAGTTTGCCTGTTTACAGTATAATGCAAAGATTTTGTTTCCTGCATTAACAGACATATTTAATAATTACCAAGATGGGTTTTATGCTTGTACTTTGTTAATTTACCAACCAGGGGCTCCTCATATATAAACTGTTACTGCTGTATCAAAATCGGCGTATGTATGTTGAATTGCATCAGTCTAGCATTTGTCTATGTATGTTTTAGTCTGAATTCCTAAAATTCTCATTCTAGCTGGGATTTCAGCTACTTTTCTTAATCTCATAATCTGGAAATAGTAACTTCATGTTACCCTTGTTTAATTCAGACTGCATTTCCATCTAGCTGAAAATAGGGATAATAATATTTTCACTTTTAGGATAAGTAAGTTTATTAGTTGGGGTTTGTATGGCAAAAAGCAGGATAGCAAGAGGAAATAATTAGAAACACTTAAAATTCAAGGAAATATTACGTCACTGAAGAACATAAAGCTGTAATTTAGGGACCATATTTTACAAAAGTATACATGTCATTCTCCATGGAGGATTATGGAATTATATTAGTATACGGACAATTGTGTGAATTATACTACTTCGCATTGCTGTAAATGAGTGAGATGTCCCTGAAATTAATGCTTAGGAAACCTTAAAAACAGAAGGTGGAGAGGATAAAACAGGTCTTATCAGCAATGTAAATCTGCTAGCAACATTGTTACCTCTAAACCATTCTAAGGTTAAAACAAAAAAGTAATTCCTAGTGGACTGTTCTGAAAAATACAATGTCATAGTGTTAATCATGCGGTAGTAGGTCTGGATGCTTGAAGTATATTATAGATGTTTTGGAAAGCTGCAATAAAGCGTGTATTTAGTGAAGGAGACCATCCTAAGTATTCCATGATTATTTAGCTGAAGTCTTTCTAAAAATGGCTGCTTTTTTAAATTTAGTAAATTACTCATGAATATGAGATTACTTCAGTATTTATTGCCTTAATCAGAAAAGCATATGAGCAGAAGCTTTCTTGGGGAGTGCTGAGAACCTCTGAAATGCTGCAAAGGATACATAAACCCAAACAGATAGCTTTTTCTTTTTTGTCTCTCACACATGCATGAGAGTAAGTGTACACACCACCTTCATTCCTTGTCCTTCTCATTTCGTTTCCCCATGCTCTGTTTTATACCTATGGTGATCTGCCCGCAGCAGTCAGTATTCACTAGGTGAATTCTCAGGAAGGCAGAGGAGCCTTGTTTTCATAGGAGGGTAAGCAATGCAACCTAGCTGTACTGCTGGGGCAGGGGGGTAGTTGGTTTTGGAGGGCTTGTTTGCTTGTTTGGTTGGTTTTGTAGGTTTGTTTTTTGTTTTTTTTTTTTAATATGATCCACTGGAAAATGTATTTGGAGAGAAAAGCAACCCATAATGATGTTCTGTCGAAACAAGTGTTGCTTGGCTTGCTGAAAACCAGAAGGGAAATAATGACATAAAAACTGTCCTTGTTCAGGAGCAGTAAGCAAAGATTATATATAATTGGACAGTTATGAATCAATGAAACTGTATACTTTTTCATGCATCTTGGCAAAAAGTCAAGCTTCCTGTGTATACAAAATCAGGATCAGAACACTTCTAGAATAAAATAATTAATTTCTTTAACTTTGTGTGTTCTGGGATGGAACAAAATAACTTTGATCTTGCCATTTGAAATGTATTCCATTTCAGTCCTGAAGCTTTTCTGAAATATGATGGAAAAAGCTTCACTTTCCTTTTCAAGAAGAGCAGCACTAAATTTAAACATCTATTTCATAAGTATATTAAGAGAATAAATAATAGTGAATTACCAGATTTTGCTATCATGTATTCTGCAGTTGCTTAAGCCCATTGATAGAATTACAGTCTGCTAAGTCAAATGTTCCTAGTTTTTGTTTTGTATTATATTATGGATTTCTGTTTCTGGGTCCTGCTTCTGCTTCTGTTCTGCTTCTTTTCATTCTCTGGTTCTACTTTCTGCACATCCCTTCAATACCCCTTCAGTATTTCCTAGACCTTGTGACAGCATCCTATTGGATAGGTTTTTCACATTCCTCTAGTGATGCTGATTTTTGAATTTGATGGGTATTACATTGCAGCTGTGAATTTGATTAGATAATAATGAGGTTTATTTTTATCCAACTGTTCTCATTTTTTTCATCACAATTCTTGTATTATTTAGATGCTTTCTATTTTCTAGGTGAAATATTCTGCTGAAGAATCTGGAATAGAACCATAAAACAAGATTAATTGTTTTTAAATCTGTATTTAGAAAATTTCAGAAAAGTGCTATGAAGCAGGAAGGTGATGCAAAAGGTGTCAGAACTCACACGCTTGAGAAGTATATTGTGAGATAATTGTTTTGAATGGAAATGCAGCTCTCAGCAGTGGAGGAGTAAGCTGGCTGCAACAGGTTTATTTTTAAGTTGTGGGGATTCAGTTACAATATGGATCAAAGGAAACTGTTTCTTTGAAGAACAGTGGACAGGGAATTACTGACAAGAGAGTGTCCTGCTGAAAAGAAATTCAATAGTCATCATGCTCTCTAATGAATTTAATAAATGAGGGACAAATCTTGAGATACTTTACATACTAGCAGAGGTGAAGTCTTCTCCAAAGGGGGATATATGCAGAAGGGACTTGCTCTGGAGGTATTCTTTCATTCTTCACAGAATCACAGAATCACAGAACTGTCTAGGTTAAAAAAGATCTTGAAGATCATCCAGTCCAACCACTAACCGAACACTGATAGTTCCCAACTATACCATGTCCCTCAGCCCTAAGTCGACTCAACTCTTAAATACCTCCAGGGATGGGGACTCCACCACCTCCCTGGGCAGCCCATTCCAACACCCAACAACCCCTTCTGGAAAGAAATGCTTCCTAATATCCAGTCTAGACCTTCCCTGATGCAACTTAAGGCCATTCCCTCTTGTCCTATCCCTTGTTACTTGGTTAAAGAGACTCATCCCCAGCTCTCTGCAACCTCCTTTCAGGGAGCTGTAGAGGGTGATGAGGTCTCCCCTCAGCCTCCTCTTCTCCAGACTAAACACCCCCAGTTCCCTCAGCCGCTCCCTGTACGACCTGTGCTCCAGACCCTGCACCAGCTCCGTTGCCCTTCTCTGGACACACTCGAGTCATTCAATGTCCTTTTTGTAGTGAGGGGCCAAAATGAGATGCACTTCACACCAGTGCATCTTACCAGGGAGATAAAGAAGAAATTACAAAGATTAGGAGACTTGTCAAGGGTGTAACAGATGCATATTTACAGAAACATAACTTTAGTAAGGGACAGGGAATTTCTACTCCATCCTATTCTCAGTAACAATAGATCATAACCCTAACCCTCTCCTGTGCTGAGACTACAGTTTTCTCTCTCATAGCTATTGCAAGCCAATTTTACTTGAAATTTTAAAGTAAGTTCTTTCAGTCATGTTTTAGTTCACTTTTGAAAGTTTCATGCACAGTTGTCCAAATCTGTTCACTAGGTGCTTCTTCATTTAATACATGTAAGTGGTTGCATGTAATTTCAAATAGGACACCACGGTATCCAACTATCTGAAACACTCACGGGTAAGCTACAGAGAAAAAAAAAATAGAGCCCAATATTGAGAAAATTATTCAATAAAATATTGTAATCCAGTAGAGAATTTGAAGTGGAAGTTTTCCTAAATAGCATGACTGAAGATTTATTGAGCTCACTGAGTCCAGGAGCATGACTGTCTGAATCTCATGTGTGTTACAGGTCATAGTAAATAATATAGTCCAGCCTTAGGAAATAAGTCCTAATCATGACAAATTTTGTCAGTGGTAAAAGCTGGCAAATACACACATATATGCGTACATATGTACGTCAACTAAAAGTTCATATATCACAGGACAGTCTTCTAAAACCAAAAGTGGATGATGCAACTTCCTTTCTTTTTTACTTATCTAAAATATTTGTTCTTCGTGTCTTTTCTTCTTCCGTGAATTCATCTGGATTTGTTTTGGTTTGTGATCTAGAAGAAGAATTTAAGGTGAAGTGATATTTGCTTTCCTATTCATTTGTTTTCTGTTGGCCTAGATAAGGTTTGTTATTCTCATTTTTATTCTCTAAAAAATGGTTCAAGCAGGCAAGTAGACCTGTCATCTCCAGTAGCATTGCATATGGGGCAAAAGAAGGTGTTGATAAGAAGTCTACTTATTTCTGCACCATCTCTGGGCAAAGGCAGGCCCAGAGGAGAATATTTTCATTTCTGCAGTTTAACAATTTCCAGCACAAATCATTACATAGAGGAGTCCTATTCATAGAATTATGATGAAAGGGACCGCAGGACATCATCCCAGTCCCAAAAAGATAATCAATTATATTTGAGTAGTTCTAGAAGGACTTGTGTCTACGCTGTCCTGAAATAATTCTAACAGTGGAGAGTTCACTGTCTTCTAGGTGATCTTTTATAGCGCTTCCCTATCCTTACTATTGAGAAGGTTTTCATAACATCTACCCTGAATCTTAATTGCTGCAATTTAGCACATTTCTTTTTGTCCTATACATCATTATTATTGAGAACAGGTTATTTCCTTATTCTTTTGAAACAGCCTTTCATGTATTTGAAGACTATTATCATGTTCCATCTCAGTTGTCTCCTCTCTAGACTAATTCTTTCAAGCTTTAGCAGAGCTCGTGTTCTCTAGACTCTGGTCATGTTGCTCTCCTCACATTTCTCTCAATTGGCTCATGTCTTCCTGGAGCGTAATGTCCAAATTTGTACCTGGCATTCCTGCTGAGGCTTTATTAATGCTGAGCTGAAGGGAAGAATTACTTCACATTTTTGCAGGTTATACTTGTGTTTGTACATTCCAGTGTGCTGTGAGCAGATGCCAATTCAAAGTGTAATCCTGAACAACGTTCAAGCATTGAGTCTCACACTAAAACTAGGCAACTAAAAGAGAAAAAAAAAACAAAACCCCACAAACATTTTACCCTCCCAAATATCTATTAATTAAATATGGTCAAGGTTTATTGAAGATTGATCAACTGAAAAGATACAGAAAATGTCCTCATCTTGAAGAAAAATATATTTGCTGTTTATCACAACAAGATACCAGTGGTCAACATTTACTAATTTCATAGTGCTTGATTCATCCTGTTCACCAACCACTGGAAATTTGTTACTCTTTCTTATCGGGAGAGAAATCATGCATTGCAGATTAATGGCCAGGTTTGTGTTAATGCTCTGGCTTTTTTCAGTCCTTGTTTTTACAGTCACCTAGGTCAGAAAGTTTCCTAATGAGGTTTATGTATCTGTGGCTAAGCATTGATGAAATATCTGCTGATCTCATCACTGTGACCAAAAACGTCAGTGGTACAGCAGTTTGTCCTTTTCATATGAAGAGATTAAATTAGACATTCTAAATAAATTTTAAAAAGCCAAACTTAACTGTTGTTTACCACCTGGGTCTGTATTGAGTAGTAACTCAGGAATTCCCTGCTGATAGTCAACCAACCAACCAACCAACCAACATTTTCCCAAACTGTAGCAGTACTGGAAAGAGCAAACTTCTTCAGATGCGTAATTAGAATTTTCCTTCTGGAAAACTAATCTTGTGAATCTGCTTATTTTTGATGTTCTTTAGTGGAAGAAAGACTATACGGTATTGCTTACACATTATAAATCTCCTTTGATGAAAAAAATGAAAGAAGTGCAAACTAACAATGATACATTTTATAGACAAAAAAAGAAGTTTTAATATACTGAATTGTATAATTGAAGCACATTTTGACTAGAGAAGTTACTTTAGAAGTTCTTAAGGTTGTAACTGATTTTCTCCTCTGCAATTCACTGGCTTATTACCAGTTAAATGTAATTATATTATACTGTATACAGATACAGTGTTCTGGAGGAACTCCACAAGAAGCAAATGCACTTGTGGGATATACTGTATATCAAATTAATATTTATATATGACATATCTCTCTTTACATTAATGATAAATTGATCATTAGTGTGATGTAGGTGAGAAACAAAAATGGCTTCTAATAATTTATAGCTCATACTGATTTTGCTGGAATATTTTAACACTCAGGTAGCGTCCAGGTCTTTGGCATGTGTAAATTCCATTCAGATCAATGGGATGTTGGCTGAAACCATCCAACAACCAGTCCTTCAACTCTCACTTTGTGGCTTTCAACCACAGTATGCATATGGGAATTCAAAAGTATGCTCTTGTGTATGTTGCAGTTTGTAAATCTTTTGTGTAATTATAATTCTGGTGTAGAAATTAATCATTAGCCAAAGGAGGGTTGCTCATTGTCCCATACAACTCACGTGCAAATTCTGCTTTCTGCTACAATGGGAAGGTAAGAAACAGGGATCCTGGTCAAGATTTGTGTTAGGTTATTTGACTGAAGGCAGGCACATCCCCTTTTATGCAACAAAACGTAGAGCATGTGCCCTGTTACATACCCAGTGCACAGACCATACCCCCGTTAGGTGCTTGACACAGAGGGTTTTTCTCATACCACTTGACCTGATGCAGGTGGTGTGCCCATATCTCACACCGAGCTTTATCAGTAGTATTGTAAGTTTAAATCTAGCAACAGTGAATAATATTTAGGGTAGAAAAATTGTATTTTCATTAAAGCTAGCTTACAGGAGCAAAGTAAATGGAAACTGAAGTTCTTATTACTAAGTATTGTAAGTTTATATCCTAATATTTAATCTTCCTTCAGTACTTTTTCATTCCTTCAGTAGGAATTGAGTGAAAACAAAGTGAAGGCTTTAGGGGTATTACTTAGAGTAGGAGTTTTATTGAGTAAAGTGCCCCGATTTGAGCTATATGAATTAACTAATTTTGGGTTTTGAGGCAGTTCTGAAAATAAAGTATTTGAGAGAAGGTTTGTTCAATCCCAACTAAAAATAGTGACAAAGAAAAGGCATTTCATTTTTTTAAACCAAGATCACAAAAAATGATGAAAGGGGACGTAATTCTTTAGATGAAATAATTGTTTAAAATGGGATTTGTTAATTTTCATGTTTCCTTTATTTTTTACTACAAGTAATTTGAGCCCTTCTCATGTTTCCAAATGGAAGAAAAGTTTCACTGCAAGTTTTTCTTGGCTCCACTGCTCTCACTGTTTTATAAGGCACTTTGATATATCTGCATGAGAAGGACTACACTAGTACTAAGCTTTTTTTAAACAAAGCAGCCACAAATCAGCAGCATATACAGTACCAACTCCACTAACAAAACAAGTTCTGTCAGAGGCAAGGATATGGAAAACCCATGATAATTCATATTATGTGATTGTCTTCCTCCAGTGCGTGGCATAATTCTGATTAAAATTACTGGCAGTACTTTGTGTGCATCAAAGGAAAAACAGCTCCAGGAACTGACATCCTGTTAAATGTGGAAGAGCTATTATAGGCTAGTGGTTCAATATGGTGGTTTTTGAAACCTTCCTAACAAAAACCCAAAGCTTTTCTGGGCAGTAATGCTGAACTGTGTAACCAAAGATGGCCCACAGTGCACCCACATTTTCTATGACTATGGAAATTTATGATAGTTTTACCATGTGCAATGACTCAAAGAGCAAGTTTCAGACCATTATCCTTTTTAGGGCCCCATTCTTCTCATTTTACTTGTTAGAAACAAAATTAGATCCAAGGGTGTTAAAAGAAAACTGCTAGCTTTCTAAGCCTTTAAAAATATGTATGCATCGTATATTTTTTCTCTGAGTACATCTTCTATTATGCACCGAAATAAATAGGTAAAATTATGCCAGTTTTGATAGAGCCATAAAGTTGCAGCTGAGAATGAAGGTAATTCATTAAAAACCAAAAGACAGGTATGAATTAAATAATTTTCTGTTTCTAATCTCTTGATAGTTGCAGCTATAATTTGCATATATGCTAAGGAGAATGAGTGTGGTCCAGCAAAGTCTCTTTACAGTGATACTGCTTTCCCATGCAAGTTATCCCATTAAGGAAAGTTGATCGGATATTTACAGGATTCCCATTTATCTATGTATAGAAACTGAGGAAGTCCCATGCATCCGTAATCATTATAAACATTGGCATTTATCATGTGAAGCGATCTCAAAGTGCTTTAAACACAGTACTGGCTTTCATGCCGCATTGAATGTTCTTGTTAGAGCTTTACAGATACAAACTTGTAGGTGTAGAAGACTTAATCCTGCAATGCACTGTTGAACAACGCTTGAAGATGAAAGCTTTGAAACCTTTCAGCACTGGTGTGAAGGATGTAATTCTCCAAAGCCTTACTCATGCAACTAATCTTTATCCTTGTGACTGATAACATTGACTTAACTTGTCAATTAGCTATTAAGTGACTAATGGTTTGTAGTAATTTGCCCGAGGTTACACTTGAAAAGCTGTGGCAGAGGCAGTTGTAGAACTTCCATCTTTTCATACTGCCAAAGAGAAGTATACGATAATGTTTTAGTTGAGGGTATGGTACATGACCTGGTAGCCTAGCCATGTGTCATTACAGAAGTAGTTAATTTTACAGTGTCACTGGATGAGAGACATCTACTGAGACAGTAAAGTATAGGTAGTTGTCTTTATTTGAATGCTTCAACAAAAGTCTGTGTGTTTGCTATATTAGAATCCCCTATACTTGTCCTTAGGAAAAGAACAGAACGCATGTATCACCAGATATTCTTCCTCATTAAGTTAATTATCTTTGGCTTCTGTAGTATCTTATATTTCTTTGCCCCATCAATAGGCCTGCTCAAAGAAGTACAACATAAAGGGTTTTATCTGTGTTATTGATTGGCTAGCAAGTGATGTGTTTGGGACTCTATTGGAGCTTCTCTAGTGACTATTTATTTAAATTGGGAAGAAAAATCAGTATTACTTGAAAAAATAAACCTAGAACTTTCATTTAACATTACAAAAGAGGGCATTGCTTAATCCCTGAAGTAGGAAATTGCTTTTCTTCATGATCCATTGCTTTCATACTGTTTCTGGCTGCTTGTGCTGAAGGAAAGAAAAACTATGTTCTCACTCTGTTTTCACTGTATCTATTTTCTTATCCTCTACAAAAACTTGGCTGCTAATTTGTTGGTGAAGTAAATAAAGGGAGGGGAGTGCTTGGCTATGAAAAGATCTTTTTGTCTCAAATGGGCATTGGCAAATATGGAAGCAAAGCAAAACTTTATGTGGGAAACTGAAAAAAGGAAATTAAGGATTTGAAATAGTATATGAAAGCTGAAGTATATGAGATATTGCTATTCTTTGAGACGCTGTTATGGGTTTATACCTAAATTCAGCAGCGTGTTCCCAGAAGATGAATGTTGCTAAGGAGTGCTTTTTCTTGTGTTCTGATCTTGTACATACACACAGAGAGAAAGAAAACGACAATTAAAAGCAAAAGGCATAGCTGGCTGAAAATTGTGGTATCTTGTTTCACCTTGCTTAAAACTCATTCTTTTTTGTTAAAAGCACCTATTGTTTTATTGCTTCTAATATGCATTACAAAAATCTAGCGTGTTACAGCTCAGGGCTGGAAAACACTAATGGACTGTAACTAAGGAATGATTATTTAACTTCAGAAGTTACAATATTTGGTTAATGATTCCCTGACATTGTCAGGACAGGTCACAGAATGCATTTTAAAGTAATTATAAGTTAGCAGCAATGGTTTATGTTTTTCCCCTAGCAACAGCAGTAGAAGTTGTATTTTCCTCTTCTCCTATCAGTGGTGACTCCTGTTTCTTTTTTTAATCTGATTGCCTTTTTTTTTTTTTTTTTTTTTTTTTTTTTTTTTTTTTTTTAAGTCCATTTAGTCTTGCAAATCATGATCAAAGGTTATGGTAGCAAAATAGCAATCTGAAAATAATTGTGATAGCAAGTTTTTGATACCGGTATGTAACAAAAGAGATACATGTGGGTTTTGAGTTTTTGCTTGTGCTAGCTATATGAGGAAAATAGCAAGACCACACCATATGCCCAATAAAACCTTCATTAGAAAGGCATTAGTAGATTAATCCAACTTACTCTGTGGTTGATTTTATTTAGAATGTAATAAGGTAAGTTCATTAGTTTGCAGACTTAATGTTTTCTACTGTACCTCAAAGCAACCAGTAACAATTCCACTGAGACTCCGCAGATCTCACTAACACCTGTCAAGATAAACACATGGCTCTCTAGGGGAATCACCTTGGCAACATAACTGAGGAAATCTGGAAAAAAGTAAGTCTTTCACACGCAAAGGAGTGTTACACAGTATAAACTCGATAATGATTTTTCACATGCCTCTGAGGTCATATATCTCTTTAAAGTGGAAAAAAAAAAAAGTCAAATCAATCTCTGAAGAGCAAATATTTTGGAATGTACAATATTGCATTTGAAATGTATTTTAAAGAACTTGAAGGATGTAGAATAATTATGCAGTTTGAATTGAGCCTTAGAAAGGCTGTCTGAGACCAGCAATTGAGTCTCCATCCCCTTAGGGCTAATATATTAGATTACAAGGATTATTGTAGTGGCAGTATTTGTGCCACTACATTTAAGATTATGTCGGCATTTCCATTTTAAACCTGTATGTTCAGAGGTTCATAACTCAGCTATAGAAAATTTGCTTGGCACTACAAACAAATACTGTTTCTGCATGATGGTGACACTTTTTCGGGGGCGGGGAAAGAAAGAAAGAAAGAAGCTTACAGCTAAATAAGTATTTGGATATTTTAAAATTATGAATGCCAGAATTAAATGCTGTCTCCTTACAAGTCTGCTTTTTAAATTCAGTTGTTTCTATGGCTGACTTGTAACACTACTGCTGTCTGGAGTCTAAAACAATGTATTGAACTAGAAGAGCAGACAGAATGGCAGCAGGCTGTACCTTGCCCCTTTCTTTGCCAATATTATTACAGGACTAATGCGTTCAGGGAAGGCAGGAGGTGGAACTCCACTGTACATCCTCTTCTCCACCAACATCAGAAAGGGGGTAGGGGGTGGGTTGACTGATCATGAGTCATGATGGATTATATCTTAGAAATCCCATCAGGAAAAGCTGCTTTAAAATGCACTCCTGACTATTACTAACTTTAGGCACTCCAGAAACATCATTTAGGGCTCTCTTGGCTGCCAGTGGGCTTCCCACAAAAAAAAAAAAAAGGCAAGTAACTTTGCCATGCAAGGTCTTTAAATTCAATTCCCGCATTTTAGGGCTGCTGCACTTTGAGTCTAATGTGAGCTTGGCCTTGACATGGCATTTAATATCTCAGGTATTATAATACCAAGAGCTGCAAACAACCCAATACACACACTTTTCCTATTTCTGGAGACCTTTATAAGCACACAGGCTTTGCACATGCTTCGTATGCTTGTACTGGATGCAAAAGAGCACAACGCTGGGTTCTGTTATTGGCATCTGTCACTTTTCTCATCAAACTTCTTGGTGACTAATTTGCAACCTATTTTTGTGGTGAGGTTTTTTGTTTGTTTTTATTTTGTCCTTAGCTGAAGTATTTGCTGAGGAGTTCAAATTAGCAGCTTTGAAGCTGTAGTTGGGGTTCTCTCTTTTCTGCGGCAATGCAGTGCCAATTCCTGCAGCAGCACTGGTAGAAATCAGAGATTTTTGCAGGTTCTGCAGCAGTCTAATTGCCCGTAGAATTAACTGCTCATGCAGTAGTCCAGAGAGAACATGAGTACAGCCTGCCCTGCTTGATACAGGACTACAAATCTCTTAAATACCTCCATGTATATACATGTGGATTTGGCCTTAATTCCTGTGGCTTTATATTAAAATGAAAGGGGGAAGCTACCCAAAGCGTTAACACCCTTTGTGCAAAGTTAGACAAAAAAAAAAAAAAAAAAAACCACAACCCAAAACCCAAACACAAAAATATGAAATTAAGTGGCACTGAAGCACTGGTAGCCAGCAAAAGACCACCCCCAGAGGAGTGTGAGCCATCCTCCCCAAGGCAGGTGAAACCAGGGCTAAGACAAATAACAATAGATGGACTTGGCAAAGTCCCCTGACGACTGATGTACCAACCAGGGCTACTTCAGAGCAAGAGGGAGCTTCCATTCAGAGTCAAAATTCCCCACTGGAAAATGATCTACCAGCCCCTTCTGTTCTAAATCGAAGGGACCTGTCTTATGTGCATGGTTTCAATAAAATGAAACCAAATAAAAATCAGCTTGCTTTTGACAGCATGGAATAGAGGGAAAGAGATTATTTCTGTCTTTATACACACAGAGTCGAGAAACATTTATTATGAAGATTTAAGCCTATCTGGATGGACAGATTTATGGGCAGAAAGACTTATTAACTGTACCGGGATTTATTTTGAACTGTACATATAAAGAGAATAACTGCACTACAGAGAAAGCAACCTAAGTATTTCCATTGTAGAGTGGCATTTTTTTACATGGCCACCAAAAATTTCAATTTCTGTGTAATTTATGACTGCACAAATACTCCACCCATCTCTCCCAGCATTGTATTTTTTACCCTCCAAATCTCTGAGTAGTTCGCATGATAAAGTTTATTGGTTGCCTTTCTAAATTAAAGGGCTTCTGCCCTAAGTTATGTTAGGACACAAACTGGCCACAGTTACACATGGATGACAGGCCTTGATTCAGTATCTTGCAATTCATTGGCTTTTGAAAGAAACATTCCCTGCTGTTTGAAAGAGGAAAAGTAACACCTCCAATGTTATCAGACATTGAAATGTCTGAAAATCAAGACATTTTTAGTATTGGGAGATCCTGTGTGTAGGTCCTTATATTCATCAGAGTCTACAGTGCTAAGTGGAAATAATGTGCTTGAATGTTTTCTTCTCTAAGCTACTTTCTGTAGGATGGGTAAACATAAATTCTGTCCTGTTTAATTGTAATCACAAAACGTCCACAGGTTTTCAAATGAAGTGAGATTCCATACCTGGTAATGGAGAAAAGCTGTAATAGAAAAGCATAAGTGTGTTAGTGTTCATTGAATAGTGTTCCCTGTAATACAGATACATATTTGTGGAGGTTTTTTTCTGAGTTTGCTGAACAGCACTTGAACTTCAGGAGTTTGAGTGGATGTTGCAACACTAAGTGCAGGATTTCACCTCTGGAGAACAGAAGTGGCCAGTGAATTCTGGTTGCATAAGGCAGCACTTAACCTAAAGGAGCCCTGAATTTAACAGAACTTTTGCTAGCCTAAGGCATGGTCTGCACTTAGGTTTTGCAGGTGTGGACAGAGTTGTTCATCTTAACTGATAGAGCTGTATTGACAAGAATCGGGGTGTAGAGAAATGTGGCCTTATTAGCAAGAAGTATCTCATTTTATCTGAGGAAGTAATGTAAATTATACTCATGGAAGTACTTTTTTGTTTGTATAAATCTTCTTTAGGAGCATTTGGTGTTTATAAGATAATGGCATTCAAAGAAGCCAGGGAAAGATGTGTTTTTACAATTAAGGATATCTCGTTTGGATGAGATGTTGGGGGATATGGTGTAGGGGAGAACTTTGTAGAGTAGGGCTGATGGTTGGACTCGATGATCCCAAGGGTCTTTTCCAACCTGAACGATTCTGTGATATTCTTGCTCATAAACTTAGGAACCTACTGGTATTAACAGAGTTCACTTGGTGGAAATAACTCAATTAAAGGTCACATTTACTACCAATATGACCTGCACAGGGTGCTAAATGGGCTTAAAATATATATATATATATATTAACTTCACTAATCTAAGTTTCTGAAATACTAAAAACTACCTTGTGAACAGTAAATTTTCACACTTTGTTATGCCTGCAATGGGACATATGTTTACACAAAGTCTTGTTTATTGCCTTCTTTTGTACCACTTCTTCCTTCTCTGAATGAACCTTCACAGACTGATACCACAGTATTGATTGTGTTGGGAGTTTGTGATTCTGTGCCCCTGGGGATTAAAACCAGATTATTTCAACTTCAGCTAGCCCTCAACTAACAAAGATTCACACTCTTACGTCAGCAGGGGGTAAAAAAGCAAGTATTTGAAATAAGAAATTCTGCTTACCATTTTCATGTTTACTTGCAGAGGCTTTTAACTTTTACTTTTCATTAAAAAGCTTAACTGAGTGCTAAGACACCCAATTAAGCTTCTTAAATAGAATCATAGAATTGTTTAGGTTGGAAAAGATCATCAAGACCAACCGTTAACCTAGCACTGCCAAATCCACCACTAAACCATGTCCCTAAGTGCCACAGCTGTGTGACTGTCACCAGGGATGGTGATTCCACCACTTACCTGGGCAGCCTGTTCCAACACTTGATAACCCCTCTGGTGAAGAAATTCATCCTAATATCCAATCTAAAGCTCCCCTGGCACAACTTGTGGTCATTTCCTCTTGTCCTATCACTTGTTACTTGGAAGACTGACACCCACCTCGCTACAACCTCCTTTAAAATAAAACTTGAAAAGACTATACGTATCTTGACTCCCAAGATTTGCTTCAAACTGGAAGGAAGTCCTTGCTGCTATCACACAAAAAAAATGAACGAGAGGATTTTACTTACTGGAAATTCCTCCTTTTGCCTTCCTGTTCCCATCTGCCTTTCACTTGCTTTTATACACACTTCCTTCACCTTCCTTTTTAGCTTCCTGTTATTCTTTCCATTTTCAATTTTTTTATGATATTTCCTGCAAATTAGTTCTCCCCATTTCTCACCCTAAATGCACTGCATTAGATCACCTTTCTTCTCCCTGAAACTTGGATACTGCCCCTCTCGTTTGCCTCTGTGCGTCAGAGTGCAGAGCCAGGAAAATGTCAAATGTTATTAGAGCTAGTACATACAGGGTGCTAAGCGGATTGCCACATCCAGAAGGGGATGCCTACTTTGGTGTCTGTCACCCCACTCACATTTTAACCAGGTACTTAAGTAAGAGTTAGACATCCAGATAGCTTTGTGGAGATTGGCCTTTGTGTCCTTAAATCTTGGTTTGAATACGCAGCAGCAAAATAATCCATTAATTTAACAGTCCCCAAGTAGTGTTTAACATCGTGTTACACCTAAAAATGACCCATTATAATCTATCTGATGAAAAAACTTCTCTAAGTAGTCTCCAAACACAGATTTAAACTAGAAACTTTAGTGGCAGTTATATGTGTGCACTGCATAAATAGTACACATTTAATAAGGCCAAGCACTTAAACACCCTTTTTATCTTCAGTAAAATATTAAATGAAGTACCTTTGAAGTACCTAAACATTTTATTCATTTGTCCTTGGTATTTAAGCACTTTAGGCCTCCCTGACATAGTAGATGGCAGCTGGAGTAAGAATTTAGATTAAGGTGCTCAAGATATAAACATATCCAGCACCACAGAGAACAACGCTTACACAAAGTCCTACTGAGCCCACACCAAAGTGTATCTTTAACCAAAGTTGAATAAAGCGTGCTCAGGCTGGAAGGGACCTGCAGAAAGCCTGTTGCAAGTTTACACCTAATGGGAACAGCACAATGAGCCAGCTGTGCTTTCCTGGGTGCCAAGGGGGAATCTCCCACTACAAGGTGGCAGCTCTTGGTGAAGGCCTTTAAACAGCCGAGCAGAAGTTAGTCTAGACAGCACTTGCCAACTGAAATTGTATCTGAACAACTGCGTTGCCAACAGTATCGTTACACGGTTGGCAATACCGGCTTCCTATTTCAGAGAAGTGATAACAATTTTAAGTTACTCGTCTGTAGGATGTCTAGAATCATTAAGAACAGTCAGTTAACTACTGCATGTTTCTAAAACGGCAGCAATGTGTGAACAGTTTACTGAAAAACTGGTTCCAGTGACTGACTGAAATATTTTGTTTCCTGAGTCAGATTGATAGAAAACTTAATGGTATTTATGGATAAGATTTCTAACACATATTACTTGCATGAACAGGAAATACACATCAGGGGCTTTAATTTTGGGAGAGCTGGCAAATCCAGGTTGATGTTTCTTTTAAGATTTCTGTCACATTTCTTTCTTAAACTGAAACTTTTGAGAATTTATTGTATTTTATTAAGAGGTGACAGCGCATGGCAGTTGCAAGCTGATAGTTTGGAAAATTAGGGTTTGTTACCCTTTCTACACTAAGGCTTCTTGAGACACGTTGGGAAAGTCACTGACTTCCTTCTGAGCAGCCCCACTGGGCCGGGGGGGGGCTCTGCGCTGGGGCCAGCTTGGCGGAGCCCGGCTGGGAGCCCCCCCCACCCCGCCCGTAGGTGCACTCCCACGAAGCACAGCAAGGGCTTGGGCGCTTAAGCAGGTTTATTTTTGGTGTGGGTTTTTTTTGTTTGTTTTTGGTGCGTGGTTTTGTTTGGGTTT
>NW_020799097.1:109002517-109110584 GCF_003259725.1 Athene cunicularia | reverse complement strand
CCCTCCCTCGCCGGGGTCCCGCACCCCGGAGCAAACCGGGGGTCTGTGGTCCTGTGCCGCGGCGAGGGCAGGGCAGGGCGCCCAGGGACCCCGGCGGGGGGCGAGGGGCGGGGAGCGAGCCCGGCTGTTGCTTGAACTGCCGGTGATGATCGTGCTCCTTCCAATTCATTACCTTGGTCGAAAGTCGATGAACTAAAGCAGAGGTCAGCTAATTATACAGGGCATCGGGGAAGAAGGGAGCGTTTGGGCGCCCAGAAGGGGAAGGAATGCCCGCCGTAGCGCTCAGGAAAG
This sequence comes from Athene cunicularia, assembly GCF_003259725.1. NCBI lineage: Eukaryota > Metazoa > Chordata > Aves > Strigiformes > Strigidae > Athene > Athene cunicularia. The sequence continues at coordinate 109,110,293 of NW_020799097.1, read as the reverse complement.
GGACGGAGATAAAATTGTTTTCAGGTGCGAATACATTCTGCTCAAGAATCACAGTGCTCCGGTACTTACTTTCTGAAGTGCCAGGAAGCTGCTTCGGTGCCCTTTAAACAGCCCTGTTAACAGTTTTTCTTTTTGCAAGCATACTTATGTGAACCTGTACATAAATACATGCAAAGCAGATATGCATATGCTCAGCGTTACCAAAAGCTGTAAAAGAAAGCGAAACACCAGACTGTGTTTCAAGATTTAAAGCCTCCCTTTGTCTCCGAGGGAGGGAAAGAAGATAAAGAAAAACCCTTGTTGGCTTCTGATTAGATTATACAGCTTCATTCTTCTTCATTTTCTCATCTTGCCTTGCTTCATTTGCACGATCATGCGATGTCATTTACAAGCTTTGCAAAGTAAAAAACAGATCTTATACTTAGCCTTTGCATCTCTGTGCGAGATGACCTAGTTGCAGGCACGAGGTAGTTAGGATTTATTGGATTTTTTTCAGTGATTAACAATGCCAGCGTTAGTGGATACGGTAGTGTTGTTTACCTGAAAATTCTAACTGTGTGCTAAATACCCTTTAATACTCAAGTGCTAGAAAAGGCAAAGTGCACAGATATGGCTTTTCTTAAGCATTTTGTTAATACATAAAAAAGTTAGATGCCTGAAAAAAAAAAAAAAAAAAAAAAAAAGAAAGACTGAGAAATTCAGGCCACCACTTCTGTAGTGCACTGAGGCAATGCAAGATTGAGAACGCTGCATGTTCTGTACTGTCTGTGCTTAAAGGGGAAAATTAAAGATGTATGTGTGTGCACATATATGTCTATGCTTATTATTCCTTCTGTTTTTGCTCATATAGGAACATTATTTAGGGGCTTGCTATTAATTTGTAGAGAAGGCTAAAAGAATGAGGGGAAAAGAAACGTGACTGTAGAGGTACCAGCTACAGTTCCTGAGAATGCATTTTAAAATCACACCTTTTACCAATTTTTAAAACATTACCTTGTACCCAATCAAAGGGTGATGGTGTAAAAAGGCAGCTTTGTCAGGAGAAACAAGTCTTGTTAAAGCAAATGAAAGATGAAGTGGTGGAGCTGCCACTTAAGGACTTCATAGGGAAGCCCAGGAGCCTCTCCAGAAGTTAAGTAGCTGATTTTATAAAATGAACGATGTTACATGTCGTAAGAAGGCATTTCAGAATGTTTACTTGATAGCTCTAAACATCTGCTTTTCTGTGTTTATCAGAAATTCTACCATCTGACAGTGTTTTAAAACATCTAATTCCTTTCATTATTAATTCTTCCGAGAGGTGTTCCCATTTGCTTCTATAAGCCTGACAGAAGCATTTCTCTTTCCGGCTGAGCAGGGTTGGACACAGCTCCTGTGGAGCCCATCACTGCATTTCTAAGCATCAGTCGGAAGAAACTGGATGAGGGGTGGGTGGTGGTGGTGCGGTGCTTATTCCTTACCCAGGCATCAGTGTGCCCTTCTCCAGCAGCCCCAGCTGGCTTAGCCAGGTGAGAGTGAGAATTTGATTCTTGGGCTTGTATCCTTCAGCATTAGCTCCATTCAGTTTTGCAGTTACTCTGTTCTAGTCTAACACAGTTGTCCATAAACATTGCAGTCTTTATGGTGACCTCATACCTGCTTTTGTGTTACTTGGTCAGCTTTTTGTAGCATCATACCCGTTAAAAGTTGAAAAGCGCTTTTAGGGTAGGTGAATTAGTCGATCCCTGATGAAAGCATTACTCTCTGATATTGTCAATCAGAAGTGTCAAAGGAAGGAGAAACAATCATTGCCTGGGCATTCAATAAATGTCACCACAGTCCTCAGCCATCCGCACCCTCCTTCTCTACCCCTGGCATCTGCTAGCCCTGCCACCCCCATCCTCTCGGCAAATGCCTTGATTTTTTTATTATTTCAGTTTTCCTTGAGCCAACCCAATTCTACCTAATAGTATACACAAAGCCAAAAGTCCAGCATGGTTGGGTTTTTTTCCACTTCTTTTGAAAAACCAGACCACTTTCTTGCTGCTAACACTCACCATGTAATTTTGCTGGGATTTTGCTTAGTCGTATGACCTCATGTGGTTTTAGTGGACAGTGTTGTGCCTCACAGAGACATACACAGAATTCTAACCAAGTAATTAGCTCACCCTATTAAACAAAAAGTAGTCCAGCACATTGTTTAATTTTTACTTTTAGTATATTTAAAAACTTCTTTCAAGGTTGACCAAATGATTTTTTGACTTTGCTTTCTGACTCCCATTAAACTCAGGAAGGTGAAAGATGGCTGAAAGAATCAAAAGTTTTAACCACAGGAAGGAATAAGAAAATAATTATCTGGATCATGACATCAGCAGCATAAAAAAGAAGTACAGAGAAGTAAGGGAGAGACTAATGTTCACAAATGCAAGTCCTAGGCTGCTCTGCGCTTGCCACTGAGTGGTCTCTGCTGCACGTGGGTTATTTGGTGATTTATGTTCATAGCTCCTTGCTCCATTTAAGAACAAGGCTATTGCTTTTGTTATAGCTGTATCTACCATGCAATCTTCTTTTGGAATAGACAGAGTAGCTCATACTGCAGTGCCTCTAGATTGTAAAACCATGGACTGTCCATGGCAAAGCCCACATAAAAAGAAAGACATTGCGACTTTCTCAGTAACTTTAAATGAAGACAGTTTTCTTTAAGAATCCAGGAACACGATGGACCATGAGTGAAGTAAATTGCATGCTGAATAAGAAGTTAGAAGTGTAGCCGTATGAATGGCTGTCACCATCCTCATTGACCCCTTTCTTCCTGCAAATGCCTCTTTGCTCTCTACTGGGCTGGGCCTTTTATGGGCTCCCAATTCCTCGTTCGGTTACTAAATGGCAAGTGCAGTGTGTCCATTTCTTCTAGCTATTTCTTCTTTCTGTGTTCTCAAGAACCTGTTCAGCCTGTTTTCTGATAAATGTAAGTTGATTCTGGGTTTTTAAAATCTGCCAGACTAGGAGCCAGGACGTGACTAATGAAATCTGCATGTTGGTATGTGCATGTGCTTGGAAAGAAAAGACAGAAATGGGGAGGGAATAGGATTGATGTGCTCACAGGCAGAACAGAAAGAGCTGAGCAGAATGTGTAGGGATTGTACATTTAAGGGCCTGGGTTAGCATGGGGCCAGATGGGACTTCTTGATGAGACTTATGACTGACATAGAAGCCAGTGTTAGGAGGAGCGGAGGCTGTCTGAAGTAGAGGCAATAGGGTACTGGGGACAGTTATTTAGAAAGTGGTAGTTTGGGGTGGGAAGTGCTAGGGACCTGTGTGGTAGAGCAGTAGAGAAAATAAAGAGGTTGAGCAGAGGGGAGTGAGGAAGTGCTTTAAAAGCAAAATCCTTGAACAGAAAGAATTGCTTGTAGAAAATTAGGGCTTTGAGGAAGAAGAGTTGACATGTTTTGAAGGTGGGAGCTGAGGTTGAGCACTTCCCTCCTCCAGTCTTTTCTATCCAGAACGTGATGTGACATCAGGGACATGCGTACTTGATCTCCCACTTCTGAACTAGGCCAGCTTCTTCCAGTCTATGCTTCGCCATTGTTGCTGAAGTTCATGTGTACTGGGTTCATCCATGTTATGTCCGTTCAGAGAGACCTGTAGCAGAATCACCATCTCGCTGTCGCTGGAGTGTACCACACTGCAGGCTCGATCAGGCAGCCCTTGTTCACTGAGGATGCCTGTTGAACTCCACAGGAGCTTTCACTAAGTAAGAATAGCAGGACCAGAATTACAGTACTGCAGTGAAATCATTTATACCACCGTCGTGAAAAATATGACCAAAGCGACTTTGAAAGATGTGTATAGATAGTATTTTACTTTTGTAAAAAAAATGCAAGGAAAGCCTTATTAGTGTAGGTAAAATAATTTTATGGCCTTTTACCTTTTAAAAAATATACTGGAATTGCTATTTTTGTGTATAATGAGAATGAACCAAGTACTTTTAGGGATTAGGGTAAATGAAATGCTACTTTGCACTTAGAATGTGCTTGTTATGTTGCAGAAAAAGGTTGTATTTTGATTAAAACATCAAATGTAAATGTTTCCAGATGTTCAAGCACTGTTACTCAATGTGATATTAGAGGTAGAAGTGAAAAAGTCTCATCATCATGTTATAATTGCCTTTTTTTTAGAGAGATCTTTTTAAATGTTGTTTGGTTTTTTGTTTTTTTCAAACCGTGTATCACAGTCTTCTTTTTTTACATTTTTTTCATTCACAGAATTTTAAATACTTAGTAGTTCTCTTGCTCTGCGTACTTCTTACACATAACAGACATTTTCATGTTTTAAGACTGTAAAGCATAGCAGCTTTCTCTGCGTCTTTAAATTATATAAATTTTATATCCCCTTTCAAAATTTCCAGTATGCTCCATCAATTATTATCCCCATCAGCTGCCAAAGTATTAACATCAGTTGGAATAAAACGAATAACAAAGCAATTTCAGTCAGCATAGTGGTTAATTGGCTGTGCAGTTAGATATGCGTATTAGGAAGTGTTGTTTCTATATATGGCTTGTCAAAGAGGCATACAGTCTTCAGCAGTATTGCGGACAGTCTGGAGCACTGTAATCAAAAGTGGAATGTTGCTCATGGATATCTGATAAGCAGCTTTATACAAGCCCTACTGCCTTAGTACATGCACAGCTATTGATTGACTGGGGTGCCTTTACAAGAGCTAAATAAATAACAACACTCTGTTGTCACTTATCAGCAATGCCACTTTTGCCTCAGCCGGCAGCAACCATGTTTTTCTAGATATAAAGCATGTTTTATTGTCTTTTAACCAAATACTGTTTAAAATAAGTTACCAGAAGAAATTAATTTAGCATTTAATACAGTGTACTTCCTGCTGTTTTGAACTTTAAATGATGGATTTTGTTCTGATAGCGAGAAGTTGACTTGGCTTTAAGGGAAATTTCTTTCTGTCTCTTCATTTTAGTCCAGGGGTGAACTCTGTAGACAAAACTGATGTACAGCTGCTGTGCCCAGTGTGAGTAAGCACAACCAATTCTACAGTCCTAGTATTTTCTCAGCTTTCTCACACAGATGGCCATTACCATGGTTCACCATAGAATGATATGCTTGATTATTATATTTTCAGTGGATCCCATAGTGTAGTGGGCTGAAGTTAATCTGTTGTGTTCTCTTTAGTCAAAGCTTGCAATAGTTCTTAACCTTTCTGAGTAATCAAGATGACATTACTGACCTCTTCCTTGTCTTTCCCCAGTATCAGTTAATTTATCTCTGTTATTAAGTTTGATGTCCTCAGGTCTGCCACAGTATCTGTAGCAAATTCTTCTAAGCTAACAACTTCCTTTCTAGTTTGTAAATACAGTGTAGGCAGAGCTGATAGATCTTGCTGTGATAATAAGTTGACTTGTGAATGTAGCTGTGATTATAAGTAGAATGCAACAATCTGATTTGATGAAAGAAAGTGTGTTATAAATAACAGTGCTGTTCTATAAAGTTAAAAGTAACAAAGGTAAAGGAGAGAGGCTCTGTATTTACCATAATGTAGACGTTTTTTTTTCTTTCCGAATACCAACATGGGTGTCTAGAGGTGATTTCCCCCCTCTTTCTCATAACTTTATATACCTTTGTGCACAAGCATGTGCATGCACACACATACATATCACAGGTGTTTCCTCATAGTTAGAAAATGGTCCGTAGGTTTAAGTTGAAAAAGAAAGCATTTCTCTAAGAGTTGAAAATGTTAAAAAGTACTCAGTGACGATATTCATTAACCACAGATGTAATTCATCAGAACAATATAATTAATTACTCCCCCCTCATTGGCAGAAAAAACGAGCCAGTGAAATAAAGTGCGAAAGGAGGAGAGTGGAAGTAGTGCTGCTGGATGTCGCTCCGTAGAGCTGGGATGAGGTGGTTGGGAGGATGCCATGCTTAGGAGCAGACACCATCTCTGGCCCATGATTCTGAATCACCATAAAAACTGTAGAAATTGGTTCTGAATTTCTTTAAGCACCAAACTGTCCAAATCTATCAAAAGAGCCCAGATTAAGGGTGTGACTGGCTCGTGCTCTCTAGGTAGGAGTCAAAAAGCTTTACCAGTTCTGGTGCTTGGTTGATAAGAGAAATGTACACATACAATATGATATCTGTATCTCAGAAGGCAAGACAAAGTTGAAATTGAGGCAGGGTTTACCTGAAGGGGTGAGGAATGTTCATAGTCTTTTTTTTTTTTTTTTTCTTTCCACATATTTGAACTGTAAATGGCACAATGATGAGTCTTCCTTTTAAATACCTACATAGGTATTTCCTGAAGAGCTTGCTGCTCAAGCATGGAGAGAGGGGCTCAGCAATAGAAGATTTGCTCAGAGCATTCTGCTGTTCTGGGGCCTTAGCAGGGGATGTGCTCAGACACCTACTCAGAAATGACAGAAGTGTTAACTCTTTCTTTAGCTCTGTTTTACTGCAGCTGTATCTGCAAAGAAACGCCAACATGCTTCTAAAGCAAGCCGACTGCTTTCCAAATATGTTCTTTTATATGTTCTGCAACTGAGTTAGGGCTTCTCTAATTTACTTCATTAATTCAGCTCATCTGCAATTGTAAAATAAAGAAGAGCAGAGAATGACTAAACTTGGGGAAACTTCAAAAAACTCTGAGAAACTTTCTCTACCTTGAAGAGGAGTCAGGTATAGTCTTAATCCATGTTTGCGTTGCTGAATCACGGGAGTTGGTTGACTTCCACAGTAACAGCAACTCTAGAGCGCTAGGAAATAGATGGAAAGGAGATAAGGAGAAACAGCCATGGGCTTGGTTTCCCCTCACTGACAAGTAGACATGAGGAGATGTGAAGGAGTTGAGGGCTAAAGATCCTGCTTCTGATCATTGTCCTGGGCCTGATTTGGTTTTACTGAGGTCAAGCACAAAATTTCCACTGCATGACCTGATCTGTTGTGCCTCTGTCAGGTACGATGTCTCTCATGCATACAGCACTTCTGATGCAGTCTCCCTCCACCAAAACAATGCTTTTTAAGCTGCGAATAAAATATTGCAAATAATTATGCAAACACATGTATTTTTAAAATCAGATTGATGCAGTTAATAGATGTGTTCACTTTCTTTCACATGACAAGAAATATGAGGCAGCTTTCTGTGAAAATAATGAATTGCCATATTTATGGAAAACAGACGAGCATGAATTGAATCATGCTGTTATTTTGGGTTTGGATATTCAGTACCCACAGAGAGGGGTTTAGGAGTTGTGACAAAACAACAGATGTGAGATTAGCCCCTTTGGCTGTGTCTAAATGGATGTGTCCTAAAATCCTGGTGTCCCAGTTGGTCAGAACATGCTATGGCTCTCATCCAAGCCCCATCCTTCCACCCATGCACTTCTCGGGCTGGTTTGTGTTTGCGGTTTGCCTTGCTGTGGATTTTAAATCTGCCTAGGGCGTGGACCCCAACCCTGGCATTCAGAGCAGCTCTCAAATACCGCTATTGATTTTTCTGAAAAAGATATAAACGCTGTGAATGTCCGTCTTCCTAAATAATCTGTTATATCAAGTGAAGTTAAATAAAACATTATATGGCCATTATATTATGGCTTGGAAGTTTTTCCAAGCAATTTTTATTACTTGGAAATTCTACTTAAGTTGCAGGAGTATAACTGCTCAGTTTATGCCCTATCAATTAGAAGATTTTATTTTTCAAGTAGTGTGATAAAGAAACAAGCAAGTTTCATTAGAAATTGTTGGCTAGAATGTGTTATGTAGGAGGGTATGTAGTCCAAATGATCATTTCGACTGTGCTGACTTCTAATAGAAAGCCAGTCATTCACCAAGATTATAGCCAGAACAATTTTCGTAATGATAATTTTTAACTTTTGTGGAAATCTTCTCACATTAGCTCATAAAGCTTGCTTTTCATCACTCAGCACAATTTGACAGATTTAGCTGTTGTCTGACATGAATATAGTAAAATCCACTGTATGGCATTTAGAGGGAGAAGTTGGTGAGGAAAGAATAGTAACAACATTATTTTGCAGCAACAACAGCAAAAACAAACATCTTAAAGTGAGATATTTGAATATCTTACTGTGCAAGACATTGCAAAGCTGTAGTTAAGCATGCAGATAAGAGGAGTTGTTGGTCTGTTAAGAAGAATAGTGGCCTGTAAATATCTCAGACACTGAAATTTCAGTTTGTAGCTGGCAGTGATTTTACAAGTTGTATGATTATCTAAATGAAAATGCAATTTCTACGTGTGTGCAGGAACTTTAGTTTCAAAGAGCCTGAGGTCAGCAAAGGTAAATAATTAAATGGGGAAAAAAATGTGATACATCTGCTAGAGATCTATGGAGGCAGTTACTTTAGATATGGCAGTTATTAGCGCTGATATAAATTGCAAGTGACTCGACTGAAGACTTCTCAGATCCTATCTATTCATTATACTTGTAGGATGAAATTTGCCTGTCAGGGAGTTTGGACTTTAAGAAGGTGGGTTTCAGTGTAATCTGTGTATCTCATATGGCTTTTGCTGGCACTTCAGCTAGGGACAAATGTCACTGTTTCAGTACAAAGTCACTGCTAGAGATGTGAGAAAGCCTCAGCCTAAACTGGTCATAGCAAGTGTGGTATGAATAAATACATATGTCAAGATTTTGCAAGTATTTTCTGTTTGTTTCAGGTCATTAACTTGATCTCTGCTGGCTATTTGATAATCACTCTTTTTTCCCTTTTCCCAAATGTAACTATTTGAATTGGAAGAAAAACCAAAAGAAGATTTATATGTAATCTAGGAGTAAATTTACATATGCATATAGCATGTGGTCGTACTTTTGTCTTCTGTAGGGGTGAGTTAATTGCCAAAGTATAGTTTGGAAAAAAAGGAAAATCAGGGGGAGAAAAGGAGCAGTCGTTATTACTAAATGATACTCAGGCAAGTAAATCAGTTCAACGTTGCTAAAAAAACTTGTGTTTCTAACTGTCAAGTCCAAAAGTGGCATACATACATTAACCCTTATCCTGCACACGCACTGGTATTCCTCCAGCACTAGAGTGTATCTTGGCAGTAGGCTTGTCTGGAATGGTTATTCCCCTTTCATGGAGAGGAGCTGAGGCATGGTAAATCAGCTTCTCATTTGTGTTCCCTCTTGAATGATTCAAAGAAATCATGCAGTGGTCAGATTGGCCATCTGAAAATTCCCTCTGTGTCTCTTGTGCACTTGCCCACGATCCAAGAGACGTATCTGGGGCATGGCCAGAGTGTGTAACGCTCTGTTGTCAATTGGCATAGCTTAAAGCAGATTCCATGCTGGGTTAGCGTATGCCATGCCTCAGTCATCCCTCCATAAGCAATTCATTGGGTAGTGCTTTTCCCACAGCTGTGTGTCAAACAAAATACTAAGCGCGGCAGAGATTAAGGATTATTCTGTTCAGCCTTTACTTGTGCTTGTTAATGAATAGCCATCCAGTTTATTTCAGAAATACACAGCTTTACCTGTCTAAATGTGTCAAGCATCTAACCATAAGTCACAGAGCAGCCTGAAATGGGAAAAGGAGTTAAACAAAGACTCGCTTAGTTCTGTATTGCTGTTTCATTCTATTGTATTGTGTTAATACTAAAACCCAGGACCATTAAAACAATGTGCTAGTTACTGAACAAATACCATTTTTCCTTCCTTTGGTGGGTAGGTCATACTGTGGGATTAATAGAACCGATTTGTGAAAAAAAGAAAAAGGGTGTTGCAAAGAAATGGGGGAGGGGAAGAACAAAAGGAAAATGGGTCGAGCAGGAAGAGCATCCATCCCTTTGTTTAAAAAAAGAAAACCAGAAATATTTTCTCCCTGTGAAAATTTGTGATTTTTTTTTTTAACAGAGAGTTTTTCTTGATTATTTGGTTTGATTTTTTAGAGCTATTGTAATTATTTTAGATGTAGAAAAGGCGTAAAATACTGATTTTTTTTGTGTATGAGAGTACACCAAGCTTAGAGCTTTCATGCTGTCACAGATGAGCCTTGCCTTTTAGTAGAAGTCGATTCTTTCCAAACTCCTCGTCAGTGCTTACATTTTTGGGGCCATATGGGGGGGCAGTTCCTTTAAATATTGTTCTCTGCTTGTCTTGTGTTTCCAGGCTCATGATATCTGATGTCTATTAAGTGAGAAGGACAGTCATAATGCATTGGGTCTAGAGTTGAACTGGTGGCTTCACATCTTGTCATTTTGTTTTACAGATACTGTTTGCCATTTAAATGTTCCCTCTCCATGTAATTGCTCTGGGTATTTGAATATTGGCATCAGTAGGCCAGGTATTTTCTCTCTGTTTCATAAGTGAATATGAACGGGGTGAGGATTTGGGCAGGGAAGACACATCTAGCTTTGTTTGAAAGGATTAGTTGTTTTCATATGTTACTGTAGAACTGTTAGGATAATCAGCAGTTCATCAGAATAGTTTCACAGGCCATTATTTGTGAGAAGGACCGGGACAAGGCTTTTTAGTTTGCAGTGAGTCTGTGTGATTTACCATGTGTAATGCCAACAGATGTGAAGAGTCAACATTCACAGAGGGAAGGTCAGCATTAACTTTGTTTCATAATTTCATGGGATTTTTTTTGAGTAATACATTACATCGTGTGTCTTTTACTCCTTATCCTAGCGGATGTTATAATTTTTAATATGTTTGCATTATGGTGGCGTCTAGAAATTTCAGTCAGAGGTTGTGAGCCCATTGTGCTAAGCAGATGGATTGAATAGAAAAAGACAAGAAAGCTGAGGAAATAATCATTCTCTACTGCTGACAGTACTCTCCAGGGTAGGTTTCAAAATAGCTCAAGAGCTGTGTAAAATTAATAAGCTGTTCCTCATGTACTGAAATCCTTATTCATATTGCATTGGCATGAGGGATCTCTGTAGAGAGGAGGGGCTGCAGATAAGATTGCCAGAGGATGGGGTTGAAGATTGTCCCTTAAAGCCCATATTTTACTGTGAGACCGATGGATGAGCGAACACTAACAATATGCATAAAAGTGGTCTGGATGGAATATGTCCACTAAAAAATCTCTGCACCAGTAAAGTCTGTTTAGTCCCTCAGAGCAAAGTTTATTAGGCATAAAATTTGAATCACTGTTCTTTTGTTTCTTTAGCATCTCTATAATTTTCTTTACTGATGGCAAAAAGAGATGAGAAATCGGGGAGCATTACTCTTATCTAATAGAAACTTAATGTTAATGAGATATTTTAGTGGCTTTTTGAGGTACTAGGTCGATTTGTTTCCTCTGATGTGGAAACATGTTCCCTCAGACTCCCGATTTGCAGTGTGGCATGAAGTTTTTGATTTTGTGGCATTTAAAAAATGTTATTTTTTTCATACAGTATATGTTTGGTGCATATATGCAGTAGAAAAACTAAAAATGTATAGATGTAGCATTGAATTGTAATTAAAAGAGAAAAAAATCATTACCTGTCATGGAGAAAACTCTGAAATAATAAGCACATTTTACTGCTAGCATAAATACTTATTCAGCACATGTCCATAGGCTCAATTTATTATATCATATTCACTTAAATGTGTTTATGAAACGATCCTTCTGCACGCACACACATTTTTTCAAATTTTAGATTCCTTGATTAATGGCATGGACCTTTTTTGCTGTGTGTCACAGTCTGTCATACCTCTAATACAATTTTGAAATAAAGGTATTTTTAGATCTTGTAATAAGCCTATACTTCTTGTTACAGTTATGCCTCTTTTGCTTACTTTCTTATAGAATGGATTAAGATTTAATAGTGATGTATTTCCTAATAAACACAGCTGGAGAACAGTTTCTTCCATTATCTTGCATATACCTTTGTTACATCTTCGTCGGAACCCATTAAATACTCTTGGACAGTCACTTAGCAATATGTAAAATGTTTCTTGTCTTCAGTTTCAGCAGAGATATCAATCCAAATGTTCTGGGCTATATTGCATAATTGTCAAGGAGTTAAATATGCGTGATGAAGCTACAGTAGTTAAAATTTACTGGTGTACATCTAATGTTTATAGATAACCCTTCAAAGAATTCAGGATGTATTGCCATGTTCAGCCATTCCATCTTAATTCTAAATCACCGTCACATTGTCTTTGTGTTTTCTTTTGCTGTCAGTCAGCCAAAGACCCTGTAGAACATTTACCTTACAATCTTGCGATTTTAATTATCAGATGGAGTGTATTAAATTCTGGTAAGGGTAAAACTGATTGCAATTTCTCAGTAAGTTCATGTCTTATTAGTAGTTTTCTAGGAAATGGAAGCCAAGGTTGTAGCAGATTTGAAAGGAGAAGACTCTCTGGTTCCCTGCTTTTCCTTTGCATTTCAGACTTGGGTCTTCAGGTAGTGTCATCACTGGCACTTGGTGTTGCTGATTCAAAGTGTTGTATTTTGGTCAGTGAACTTGTTTTAGTTGTAAGTTGAATATTCACTAATATAGTCCTGTGGATAGTTCATTAACAAAGTTAAAGGGATTTATCTGCTCTGTAGTAGTTATAAAGAGTAAAACAATGCAAGTGAATATGGTGTATGAATGCAGGTACTGTTCATCTCACCTGGATCACCAGCTTCTAAAAATCTAGGTCCTATGCATTATGTGAAAGTAAAATAATCAATCAACAGTAACAAGCTCTTATTAAAAAAAAAGAGAAGAGAATGAAACTCAAGCTACAGGTAAACACTTCCAAGCTGAATGCCCTTAGTCATATATTGTAACATTAAACACCATACAGAGGAAAACCTCTGGCTTCCTCCTTGGAAGGATAAGATACACAAGAAACTCTCTCTGACACGATTACCCAGATATTCTGAAAATAAAAAAAAAAATACATATGGGTTAATTTCAACTTTGTATGAGGTTTCTACATACCGTGTAAAAGCAGTGGTTGAGTGAACCAGATTCTCACCTACCTCATGCTGCTGTCAGCCGTGGCTTTCAGGCTTATTTCATTAGGCCTAGCTATGAGCTGTGCCTATACCAGTAGATACAGAGAGATGCTGTTGACTGTGGTCTAGTCTTAGGTGCCAGATTTAGATCATCTAGGTCTCCTAATAGAGATGGTTGGAAGCTGTATTTTGCAGTGTTTAATGGACATACCTTCCAGGAAGACTGCCAATTCAGCTTGATATCTAAACTGCTTTTTACAGCATTTGTGCTGGCAGATCTGTTGAAGATGCAGGACCCTTCAAATGTCTGTGAAGTTATCTAATCAAAGGTGTGATTGAACCATTGGATAAAATGCACTCTTCATTGTCACAAACTCTGCAACGAGGAGAACATTACTGGCGTGTCACTGAGCCAATGCTCTGCTTCCAGCTTGACCAGCATCCCCATCTGGGAGCTGTGGTGGGAAGCTCATATCACACAAGGCACAGACTGTTTAAATTAAGAAAGCAGACAAAGAGCCTTCACTGCAGCTAAACTGGTGCTTATTTTATGTTCTTGTGAATCACATGTAGCAATACAGTCTTTAGTGAATCAAAATTGTATATGATAAACACTGTTGCTGAGCTAGCCAAATGAATTATCCATGACGTGAAAGGTGCACATGCCGAAATCTTAACCAGGTATTTTAGCAATTTGAAAGTTGTCATAATATACACTGGGTATTTCTTAAGTGTTCCATTAAATTGAGAATGCTCTATATAAATGCTAATTTAATTAAAATGTCTATGTACCTTAAATCTAGATGAAAACAACAGACTAGAAGCTTTGCTGAAAGTTTGCGTGGACATCTACTTGTGCATAATTTTTCTTATCTTCTGCAGCATTGTCTTTCTTTTTTTTTTTTAAAAAATGAACAATACACAGGAATATTTCCTGTCTTCTTTTTTTTTTTTCTTAGAATATTTTTGACAGGTGACTTTTGCTTTCAAAATTAAATTTTCCCCTACAAATGCTTAGTAAGAATAGCAAAACACCATGTTTTGACTTGGTAGGCATGACAATGATACCATTTGGCATTTAGCTGTCCCATATACTAGTTCATGCATGTGAAACAAAATGATTATACTTAGAATTTTTGGTCATTTACTCAGTTCCTATCAAGGAAAATTACTTTAAATATAATGCAGTTATACATTGGGGTATTTTTACATTTACTAAAAAAATCTTTACTGAGAAGAAAGTAATGTTTCACTTCCTATGTAAATACTCTTTTCTAAAAAAACACATACATAAGAGCTAAATCAGTCTTTTTCAGGTGTGGTAGATATGTTGAGTTGGGAGCCTTAAAGGAAAACAAGAGTCTGCAGGAGAGGCTGGAATTTATCCACGGGGTTGTCTGTACATATGACATACACCAGGTTCTTCAGCAATTGTATCAGCCCCTTGCTAAGAGAGTTGCCCGGTTGTGTGATAAACCTTCAGCTGTCTTCAACTGTCATTTTTGGCAGTCTGTACTGGAGTCAAAATTACGGCATTTTGAAGCAGAATAGTCTTCAGTCATGCCCACACACACATGTATATATATGTGTGTGTGTACATTTTCATTTTAATCAGACATTGCAAGCATTATGACAGTGCTGTTACTATGTAAAAAAAAAAAAAAAAAAAAAAGATAACTGATGTAGCTATTCTAATGAAATGTTTAATGAGCCAGGTTCTGCTCTCATGTGTCCTTAACAATTAGACTTTATTTACCTGTGTTTAGAATGTCATCCTAGCTCAAAAGCTGCCCTTTTATGTAAGGTTTTAGCTATCTGTAAGTCCCACATAATTGCATGAGTGTATTCACACAGAGTATTTGACCAGCAGGACTGGCATTAAGCACAGGAGTGGGTGCAGAGCTTTCTCCGTGCTCTGGTGCACTCTCTGTGGTGTCTCTGGGAACTTAGTTTTATTATCAGTTGTTCTTAGGCTCCTTGTCTGTAAGTTAAGAATTCCTCTCTGCCTCTTGTAGGGCTGGTAACAATCTTGAGTAAAATATTTTTGTGAATTCATAGATAAGGAACAGTATTCTGTAACAGTTATTTAAAAAGCGATTTACATCTATTGCTCTTAGGTCAGGCATTTGCAGCATTGTCATCTACTGCTTTAAAATATGTCAAAGTCGAAGGGTCAGTGACAGCATCAGGCTATTTTTTCTTCAAAGACTTTAATGTCTTGTTCAGCTCTATGGCAAGAATCTTTCATTTCCGGTTATAAAAAGCATTTTTTTGTCTAACAAAAGTAGGCTGCAGAATGTAGTAAAATATGAATCTGGTTAATCATGTTTGATCTCCCGTGTTTTAGGCTTCTGTAGGAATGATGCAGTAACTGCGCTATTTATAAGATGCCCATTGGTACAGAGGCGTGCTTGAGACATCAGGCAGAGTTCAGATCTAGATCTCCTGTGGCTGAATTGACTAGAAGTAAACCTGTAATTGCAGGACAGGTACAAAGCAATAATGACAAATAATTACTGTTTCCAGAAGGGACCTATGTGCTCTTAGTAAACATGCTACCATTGCCTTGTGTACTGTGGTTAGAAGGATCTTTCCATCTTTGCTCCCCTAGTTTGGGAGATTTTGAAGTACCTGTGTAAGCTAAAATTATTTTTGTCTTTTTTTTCTAGTTGATTCACAATCAACTTCTGTTGTCATGGGTATTTAACACAATTCTTTGCATAGTAGAGTCATAGTCCTGATATTCATTTAGCAGAAGAAACATAACAATGTGGCCTGTGTGTATTGTTCAAGGCTCGTTTCCATGCTAGGGTCAGAAGAAGTGATTTTTCCACAGCAGATAGGATAGAAAGTACTGTTTTCAGGTTCCATAATCAAGACAAATACAACTGCCTGTTGCCATGCACCATATATTTTCCACATTATAGTAATGGATGCACTGCTGCCACCTGCTATGTCAGGACTTCCAGCTAATTGGAATAAGTTATGTGTGTTCCAGTTACTCTTACGGTCTATAAAAGGCTGCTTTGTCCTAAACTAGATAATAATTTTTGATGGATTTCCTTATGGTAGCAGATATTGCTGTACTCTGGTGAGAACCATTGTTTTTCACAAACACAGGTGTTTTCTGCACATATTAATGCTTTAAGAGATGTTTCTTTCTACTGAGTTTATGCTAAGGCGTAGCATTTGGTGTAGGTGATATGACCCAGATCCAGGTGTGGTATATCCTGGAAGGAACATTAATAGATGTGGCTAAGACTGTACCATCCACTCATGGCTGCTGGCCGAAAAACTGCTACGTGCCCTGCTGCTTCAGCTTAGGATCTGTGATAGTTTCATCCAAAGCTGTTACATCCTCCTGTTGCTGGGAGAAGGGTTCACCATATGAATCAGAGGTGGGATAACTGCAAGTGTAAGAAGTTCCCGAGTGGAACTTTTTAAATCTGTGGTTGCAATCTTAAGGTATAGCTGTGACATCAGAAATCAGAAATGTGATATTTTTTAGGTGAAGTTAATTTTTGTAATATAAATCTGACTTGAATTGGTACCTGATGGTTGTGATCTAGGTCTGTGCGCATTTAACAAGAGCTGGAGCTGTTTGACTACTAGAGCATAATGTGTACAACTTTTTGAATACATTTCCCTACAGTAGGTGATTTATTACTTTTAAAAGATACCAGACTCCTGTATTTTAATCATTCTTTAATACTCAGTGTTGCAGATTTGGGATGACAGAGTAACAAAAGGAATTGATTAAGTGCATTGTGATCCATTGTTGCTCCTGTGCTCAGTCTGGAGAGCATGTGTTTCAGCTCTGGCAGGAAGCCTGACCTCTTCAGAGAGTAGAAGTTCTTGCTTTTGCCTCTCAGGTGCCTCATTTGGTGCCAAATACCAGCCAATGAGTGGCTGTGCTGAAACTGCAGGTTTCATTCTTCAAACCTTCATCTTCCTTACTTCAAAACTAATTGGTATGGTCTCTTTTCTGGCTCCTTTTTCCTTCCCAACTCTTCCAACCTACTTTTTATAGGTGAGATGGTAGGTGATAGCAATAATATCCTCAACCTTATGGCCAATTACCATTGTAAAAACCAGGCTAGCTATTTTGTGAAAGAAAAAATAATAGTATATGGTTGTCTGCCATAAAAATATGAGAAAATGTGAATTCATATTTTAAAATAAAAATGTTTAATACGTTTTAGCACTTGTCATAATGGCAATAAGACAAAAAAAAAAAAGTGACATTATGCTGGGTATAAAATGGTAGAATTTTTTGTGCTATGAATTTCTTTTGCATGTCCCATCTCAACCTCACAACAATGCCATATAGTGTTAGTCATGGCTCAATAGTGAGGGAAGCCTTCAGAAAGCAATCTTCAGTCTTAGAGGATGCTTGTGTTGTGAAAAGTAAACTTCTGTAGTAACTGCTAGTGAAAGTATTTGCTACTTATTTTGGGTATCTTAATCAGTTCATTGGAGAACAATTTATTTAAAATTAATGTTCTTGCAGAAAATGCAGGTTCTTTCAAGATCTCTATGATGTTAAGACTGTTTTACTCATTTAATATAACATTTTTTATGATCAAGACTATATGAAATGTACAGAATATCTGAAATGAACAAGTGTTTCTCTTACACAAACACCTATTGCTTTATAAAACTCAGGAAGATAAACCTAAGTGCTTTTTTTTTTCTAAAAATATCCTAAAGCTAGCTCTCTTACACCTATAAATTAAGTGAACACACAGAGGGATCTGTGAAGAATTGTGAAATCGTCTTGTTGGTTAAAAATATGCTAAATAAATAAATAAATAAATGTTCTTGTTTTCTTTTCCTGCATAGATACTGTCTGGTGACTTACTGTGGAACCATGACTTCTGTTGAGTGTTGGTTAGTGTATTTGCAGGTAATTCTTGTCTGCAGACCTATAAGACAATTCCTGAAAGGAACTAGGAGGCTAAACGCCTGAGCCATCTTAGCAAAGCTGGTACAGTTAATTAATTGCTAATCCAGCCAGCCTTAGCTTTTTGGTACAGTAGACTTTGTCACATATAAATGTCAGTAGAAATGGGAATTAGCCTGTGATTGACAGTGTCTTGACTATGTAATTAATCATTTTCCTTTAAATGTGTGTTAATCAAAGACTTTGTTATTTTTGAGAAGACTGAAGAATCTGAGAAATTCCCTTTGTCTTTGATCATCTCTTAAACTTGTAATTAAAAGTATCTAAAGCTAATAATAATTTTTCCTCTAAAAGAAGTTTGCCAAAATGGGGGAATTTTGCTAGATTAATTAATCTCTGCTTTTGCTGAGAGCAGAGTATATAGGCTTGGAAGACTGAGAGTTGCAAAGCCTCATTTTTTTCTGAGACCCAGTATACAACATTTGTGGAGGAGTTTGGGTTTAGAAGGATCTACATTCAGCCTTCTTTTTCTCAAGGATTTTTTGAAACCATATTTACTAGGAAGGAGTTGGGAAATACAGATCAGGAAAGGCATACAAAAATACTTAGATTCTCTTTTCTCTTCCTCTCCCTTTACATCTTCAAATCTAGAAGAAATTGCTGTTATAAGTCACTAAACATTCCTCACCTTGCTTGAATTAGGTGGATGAATAAATGTCTCATCATCTCTATTCTTTTCCAGTTCTATCCCCGTTTACCATGTTTTGTTCCTTTGCTCCTTTCTGCAACCCTTTGCAGCCCATACTTGGCCAGGGATTGTATTTTTCAGCACCCGTTTGCTCATGGTGGTTCTAGAAAAAGCTGTGGCTCAAGAAATTATTCCTGTCTGAGGAAAGGTAGTCTTTTCTACAAGACCCTGAGGTGTATTACTATTCATTTACTTAATTCATATTCCATGATTCATAATTCTAATGAGATCTTGGTTATTCATGCAGTAGTTATTCATAGATTATTCTCTACTTATTAACATATGGAAACACTGGGCTATGACACTTGCTTTTGAAGAATACTTGCAGAAATCAGTTCTTAAAACATTTATTTCACATGCAACAGTTTACCTCTTGTTAACTTTATGAATGCGTGCTGTGAAGATGAGCAATATAAGTCATGTGAAAATCCAGCGATGGTAATTGTGTATTGAAGGGGCACTCAGTAACCCTGTAACATTTTGTCTTGTTCATTTTTGTCACCAGTAATTTTACACAAAGAAAGGGACCTATCACTCAGTATATATTGAGAGAACATCGGAGTTATGGTGATTCATATATTGCAACTCTGCCATAATAGAGAAAGAACATATGTAGAATGAAGTAATATGATATGAAATAAAGTGATGCAGGACAAGAACTGACAGTTGCATTACATTATTCAGTGGAACAGAATCTGCAACTGCTGCAGGGGAATGAATACATGATACATAATATGGACCAATATGTCATGTAGATCATTTAATGTATTGAAAAAATGGTGTATAATGCACTATTGAAATGGGGTGTATAATGTATTCTGTAGAGAGAATTTTCTTTCAGTTCTCCTGTCTTAGGCATGGACATAATGGAATATATTGTCGTGCTAAAGAGTAGCTGACCTTGCCTCTGTTTACAAAAGGAGAAGAATGCATAAATGAGCTGTTTCATAAAGAGAACTACGTGATTAAGAAAATTGGTTTCCCAAAGTAGTAGCATCAGGGTCAAATCAGTCTTGGACATAATCAAAGGATATACATTTTTTTTTTTTTCTCTGGTGTGTAATAATCTTATGACAAATACAATGCTCCAAAAAGTGGGAATTCTTACATTTAAGAAAGATTTAAGCTATCCAGAAGGAGAGCTTATGTTATGTGGAATGAATGTTCAGTCAATAGAAAAGATTTAATTTTTGAGTGTTTACTCTAGACATTTTTTTTTCCTAGTGATTTACTGCATATACCCTGAATCAGTCTGCCCACATCCAGGATTCAATTAGATTTTTGAACTACTAAATAATGTTTTTTCATGCCACCCCATTGATTTATAATAACTGGAAGTAAGTTTAATTAAGAACGTACCCTTTTTTGCAAGAGAATCAAGATCTGATGGAGCTGCTTACAGTTCAACTTAAAGCAAATATAATGTCTTACTTGTCAGAACTGGAAAAACTCTCCCTAAGGATTATTAAATGCCTTTTACAGGTGTGAAAAAGTTCTCGTGTTGTTAACAAATACATCCATAAAGAATTTTCACACATTTATAAAACCTGTTGCTAAACTGGGGAGAAGTCTTGTTTCTTAATGTAGGTGACTAAATGCTTCAGGAGATGCGTCTTCCCTGAGGCACTCAATTTAAATGCCAGGCTATTTAATGTATTCTGTAAGAACAGAGGCACAGCTTATAAAAAGAACATTAAAGCATATTTATACCCTACGTATTGGCTAGGGATCCTAATATCATATCAGCTATTATATTTCACTCATTAGTTGTGTGGATGCATTCAGCTGTAGAACAGGTTAATCTGTGGCTGTATTTGGGGTGTTTTAGGGAAACATGAGACTGTTTCATCTGTTGGATGTAACTCCTGATGAGAGTTCTTTAAAGTGAGTATATAATAATGCAAGCTGAGAGAGATGGCCTTTCTGATCCAATGATGCATGCTTTCTTAGTTGGGGATGAATAAAACGGGACAAGAATTTTACAAATAGCATTTTTGTATACTACTGCACAGGCTCAGTGCCACAAGATACATAGATTTTCAACTGCTAGGGAAAGGCTCTGTAGAGATACCTAACGTATAATATAGTAATACATACAGCTTTCTAAGTGCCTAAATTGCTTCTAGAAATGGCTTGTTAATGCCCTTTCGAATTTTGTCCAAAAGTATAAATAGCCTTTTTCAAATGAAATAAATTTATTCAGCTCTTAATCGTTGTTAGTGGTGGAGTTAGGCAATGTTAATTAGGCATCAAGTTCTAATGTAGACCCACGTTTTAATGAGATGGTGTGTGCGAGTTTTTATGCGATGGTTGAGTAGTGAGGCAAGTGGACAGGAAGCAGGATTTTGTGAAGTGACTACACTGAAACTACCCAAATCATCAGAAAATGTTGTTAAAAAAAAAAAAAAAAAAAAAAAAAGAGGAAATTCCTTCAATATATTAAAAACACCACAACATCTTAAATAGTGACTTTGGGGTCAATTTCTTCCTCTCTTCTGGAGGAATGTACATGGATTTTAAAAGACTCTGATGTAATGGAGACCTTTCATTTTTAACAGAAATCAATTGAAGGAGGTTATTGATTTCCAGAGGAACAGGGACCAGACAGGCATGCCTGGGAAGCTGGAGCTCCTGCTCCTACACACGGAATGGCCTGTGAACACCTGTATACTTTCCAAGTGCAAGGATCTCAATTAACAGAAATCTACTGGCCCTATTATTCCACCACAGTGTATGATTAGCTGTTACTGAGGAGTCTTGTTCATCCCACGACTTTCTGTGTTTTCTGTAGAAATACAGCTTGAACAGGGTATGTCATAAATCTGAAAAGTTCAGCACAGTCTTCACCACAGCTTTGGAGCTAACTGATTCCCTTTTATCTTGAATAAAAACCATATCAGACCAATATATTTGAATAGATATTCATACTCATGGTAAAGGAATATGTGGCTGAGTCCTTCATAGAAGAATCTTGTGCAATGGATAGTGGATAGAAACAGCTTGTGATTTTGTGGAGTTTGAAAGAATAGCCTTTAGGCTTTAAAATACTTTTAAGTATTTCAGCAACACTCTTCATATACTATTGCTCACAATCTATTCTTCAGTTCTTCAGTACTGTTACTGCCCCATCTCCTTTCCCACCAAGAGTAAAAGGCTGCAAATGGAAGTCTGCCATTAGTAGGAAGGGAGTATGTTGTTGTAATTTTTGTATTAATTCTGTGTTACTCAGTAGCACTGAAAGCCCTTGGTTTTATAGTTTTGGTGTGTTGACTCTTTCTATAAGACAAGATATTTCTCTATACTTTACTCTTAAAATGGGCTTACAGCATTGGTCGATAAGGGAAGAGCAACTAACATCTACCTGAACTTGTGCAAAGCATTTGGCACTGTCCCACACAACATCCTTGTCTGTAAATTGGAGAGATACAGATTTGACAGATGGACTACTCGGTGGCTAAGGAATTGGCTGTATTGTCACAGTCAGAGTTGCTGTCAACGGCTCAGTGGCTAAGTGGAGAGCAGTGATGAGTGGCGTTCCTCAGGAGTCGATGTTGGGACTGGTGCTGTTTAACATCTTTGTTGGTGACACGGACAGTGGGATTGAGCGCACCCTCAGCACGTTTGCTGATGACACCAAGCTGTGTGGTGCGGCCGACACGCTGGAGGGAAGGGATGTGCCATCCAGAGGGACCTGGACAGGCTGGAGAGGTGGGGCCCTGCAAACCTCATGAAGTTCAACGAGGCCAACGGCAAGGTCCTGCACATGGGTCGGGGCAGTCCCAAGCACAAGTACAGGCTGGGTGAGGAGTGGGTTGAGAGCAGCCCTGAGAGGAAGGACCTGGGGGTATAAGTGGATGGAAAACTGACTATGAGCCAGCAACGTGCACTCACAGCCCAGAAAGCCACTTGTACCCTGGGCTGCATCAAGAGAAGTGTGGCCAGCAGGTCGAGGGAGGGGATTCTCCTCTACTCCGCTCTTGTGAGACCCCACCTGCAGTGCTGTGTCCAGTTTTAGGTCCTCAGCATAATAAGAAGGACATGGACCTGCTCAATCAGTTCCAGAGGAGGCCACAAAGATGATCAGGGGGCTGGAGCACCTTCCTTCTGAGGACAGGCTGAGAGAGTTGGGGTGTTCAGCCTGGAGAAGAGAAGGCTCTGGGAAGACCTTATAGCGGCCTTCCAGTACTTAAAGGGGGCTACAGGAAAGATGGGGAGGGACTCTGTATCAGGTAGTGTAGGGATAGGACGAGGGGTAACAGTCTGAAACTGGAAGATAGATGTAAGGAAGAAATGCTTTCCTGTGAGGGTGGTGAGACACTGGCACAGGTTTCCCAGAGAAGCTGTGGCTGCCCCCTCCCTGGCAGTGTTCAAGGCCAGGTTGGACAGGGCTTTGAGCAACCTGGTCTATGGAAGGTGTCCCTGCCTGTGGCAGCGGGGTTGGAACTAGATGACCTTTAAGGTCCCTTCCAACCCAAAGCATTCTATGATCCTATGGAGAAAAAAAAAAAAAAAAAGGAATTTTTGTGTGGTTTGTTTGGTAGACCCTTAAATCATGAGTAAAAGTGGATGTTAGTGTGGAATTGTTGTATATCATTAAATCTGTTGCATAGAGTTGATATGATATGGTAATATTGCCTGAAGTCATTATTTGATAAAAATAGAGTACTCATATGCCTTTGCATTTTGAACAGGTGCTGTTCAAAAATGTGTAGGCCATCTCCACATAAATTAATTTTCCTGAATGTACAATAGTTTGGGTTTTTTAAATGGCATGTTTTTATTATTTCTGACACTTCTGGGGTGGTTTTGGAGAGTTTATTTATTATTTTTCTCATGCTGTTTGACAAGGTTAATATTTAGAATAAACAACTTTATTTGTAATTAAATATAATCAAACCATTATCTTGACTAAACTAAAGTAGATACAAAATAGGAATGAAAGACAACTATTAATTCACTTTTTTTTGTAGCAATGGTGTAGTAGTAGTGGTATAGTAAACACTAAATCTGAGGTATGTTTCTTGGTCAGTATACAATATATTATTTCTGTGCTTCATCTGTTAGCAATTGGCATGTTTAAACTGTATAATGGTTTAAATATTTTAACAGTTAAGTTTTAGGGGCTTTGCTCTCTTGAGATGGTGAATATGTTTAAATGTACCTCTCAGGTTAAAATACTGATCCTGCCTTCAAAAGTGGGAAAAGTACTTTTGTGTATAAATAAGTCATATATGTTACAAAAACATCTGAAGAAGTTTTTTTCAAATAGCATTCTAGCTATTTAGCTATTGTTTTACATTACAAGCAACAGGATAGCTACAAATAAACTTGCCTGTGTTGTTTTTTGGGGTTTTTTTGTAAATTCAAGTGAAAATTAATTCAGTGTAATGTATTAATGATACTACTTTAAAACTAACTGTGGTTTCCAGGGTTTTTTAATAATACAAATGTGTAGCCTTAAAATTTACATGTAGTTTGTAAATTTGGTGCAGCAAAGTCACTTCATTCACAGGTGTTGTACATAGGGGTATGGCGCCTCTAGGAGAAGGGTAACAGGGATTGCTGACTTTTCCTTTCCTTTCCAGAAATCCTGTGCAGATAGGCTTGACAACATCGGTTCTTGCCAATAAATGCAAAGACAAATGCATGTAAGCTTTCTGTAAGACTTACGAATTGCTTAACTTGTGTGTAGAGGGACATTCTTTCTGCTTTTGAGACAAAGATAACATAAAATACCGTGAGGGCTTGGGTCAGCTCAGAGTGTTACCACTCAAGGAATTTTACAACTCAAGGTATTTGGAGTCTTATTTGTGCAAAACATATATTCATGGGAAAAGAAAAAGTAAGTTTCTAACAAATCTGAAATGGTCCTCAGTTTGCAATAGCAAGACATATCAACCAAAACAAGTGAAAAATCTTCCCACTATACATCTGGCTTATATGCATCAGTTTGAAATGAGCAGACATTCATGAAGCATGTAGGTAGATATAGAAAATGAATGGAGAATAACAGACATGAGTCTATTCTTTCATCTTATTCTAGTTAGCCTCGTTTAAAATAAAAAGAAGAAAAAATATTCCCTAAAAATTCAGTTTTCCCAGTTCTCTCTATGTAGCTGTTTGGTCACATAAAATTAAAAGTTTCCTACAGTTTTCTATTCACTTACGTGATAATGTGTATGTTCCCTCCCCTTTCTTTTCCTACTGACAGGAGAAGAGTGATGATCTTTGGGGAAGTTGAATGTCATTAGCCATAGCTGGTCATTTATCCCGAAGAAAAATTTCTCAGTGTGTTCTTGTTTCCTTTACAAAGCCTGGCTAGTGAAACATTTCAAGTTCTCTTGGCATGTTTTGAATTGCTTTCTGTGCCAGTGAGGTCTCATTGTTATTATGTACAGGTGATGTGTTTACATTGTGCATTACATATTTGCTTTGTATGCTCTTTGCTTGAGTTACAAGAAGGATGATCTGTGTTAAATGTATAATTTACAGATGTGGTTTTGTGTTCCAACTCAAGGTGTTGGTGTACTTTTCTGCTACTGCTGAGTTAGGCAGTGGGATGGGTAGTTTTCCTTTCCTAATGTAGTTAGAGTAAACTGATATATGGATTTAATTACCTGCACTCAGAGGCTGTTATGACGGATTCCTTAAAATGAAGTGTGATAAACAATTATCGAGAATTAGGCCTTAAGAAAACAAAACAAGAAGTAGAAAGATACTTTCTTCTGAAATGAGTCTTTTGTTGTACCCGTCTAGTCAGTGACATTATTATACTGGTGTAAAATAAATGCAGGTGAGCTCATAAGCAGACTTCTTTCTCCTAATTTGTCTGCTGAACACTGTGGTTTTCAGAAGTTTCAAAATTAACACACTTATTATCTGGGCAAGAGCAGTAAAATGCAGTGGTACTTCATTGCACCAAAAGGGACTTCCCAGAGCTTTTCTTGTTTTCTTCTCCCTCTACCCCTTTTTGCACAGAAAGCTTGAAAGAGGAACAAGAGGGGAGATGAAGCTTGTGAAGCAAACTTCAAATTGTGTTTATATGTTTGGCTTGTTAGAAAAACATCCTTGGGTTCAGTCTGCAGGTTCTCTGATGCTTGCATCTTGGAGAACTATCATAACTGGAGATCCAGAAGCACACAGGGTTGGGTTTTACTCATCAGAATAATAATTCTTCTTAAATCCAGTTACCAAGAAATTCCACACTGGCAGCTTCCTGTATGAAGGGGCTTTTCTACAGTGTGAAGGTGACAGTCTGAGGATGTACTAAAATCTGGTACTGATTTCCTGTGTGATTTGAGAAGGCAAATTCTGTCCTCATTTACTTTGTCCTTATTAGTGGCTGAGTTCCAAACCATAGAAACATGCCTCAAGTGGCTTCATAAAAGACTGTAGGTAATCTGAGGCAGCTGATTTACTATTCCCTGTTCTCAGGCCAGAGAAGAGTTGCCGTAAAGAGAGATCTTATATATACTCAGTTCTGGGGGAAAACTGGAGTTACATATTTTGTGGATTTTAATGCACATAAAAACATCTTTTAAAAGCTGACTGTGAAACACATTTAAAACTTTACACCACAGCAGCACAACTGCCATTCAAGAGAGTGTAGTTCTTGCAATTTCCTTTTAAGTGAGAGAAGCATTGGTACTGAATTTAATTGCTCTGATTTGTAGTTCATGGACCTTCCAGACACACTTTCATTTCAAGTAAATTTTCTTTTTTCTTTTTTTATTGGATCTTCAACACTTTCCCTTTGACACTGATGCTGTGAGGTGCTGGGTGTCTTTGGAAAGAGTTAGATGCTTTTAACTCCCAGAGACTTTCCTGGATGTTGGATACACTCAGCACATCACAGGAGAGTGTCTCTCAAAGTTCCCTTTGATTCTGCAGAGTGGTTAAAGGACAGCAATGATGGTGAATGTTTTATGCCAGGCTAAATAGGCACCTATCTGTAAAAGTGTGGTTTTCTAAACCAAGAGATTACTCACACTAGTAACAACATCTTGTGGGAAAACCTGTAGTTTGCATTATAATCCCTGCAATCTTTTCTAACTTTTTCCAACCATCTTCTCCCTGGACAGCAGATAATACTGTTTCTTCCTAATACACCCTTGCAATACACAGCCAAAAAATGTCACACAAAAATGGCTTTACTCTGTCACTTGCTTAATGCAGTATTTTCAGTCACAGGAGACATTTTTAGACTTCAAAGCATACAATACATAGATGGTGTTTCAGCTTTGCAGAACTTCTTATTTACATGAGGGATCCATTTTTGGTTTTTACCTTGCGCTGAAGAATCTGTGTCACTAATTGGGCCAGTAATTTCTTGTCATATCATGCTAAGCAATGTATTTGTTACCCGGTACTCAATGGCTTCTTCAATTGTTTATTACATTTTGGACAAACCTAGCAATTATGTGCAACTTAAATATTTAATTAAGGAAAAAAAGTGGAGGATGGGATATTCATTTGCAGTCTATTGGGTAAATTTATATTTCCCATTACTTCATCAAAATGCCAGTACTTTATATGAATGCAAAAAATTTCATCCTCCTCTTTGTAAATTTGAAACAGCCAAGAGAAAAGCTGTTACTTTATTGGAACAAATATGGGAAACATTCTGTCCTTGTTAGAATTAATCTTGTTCAATTGTCTTGCAAAGCTGCCTTCTAGTTTTTCATTTAAAAATTAATTTCTAATGGCCTCTCAGTGTCATAAGTGCTAACAATAACTGGTTTGTTCAGGAAACACCACTACCATTTGAGATTCATAATTCTGGATTTAATTCTTTTCCTTTTTAAAAATTAATGAATTTACTAAGGTTTAACTGATTGTGAAATGTACTGATTTATTTCCTTCCTGTCTTCTCATTTCGAGTGACTTGATTCTATTGGAAATCAATATTAGTAGTATACCTGCATATCTCTACCTGAAATTTCTGTCTCTTACATGCATGTGTACATATGGAAGAAAATGTGTTATTTTCCTGACTTAAATTTGTCTGCAGTGTCACTCAATTTTTTATATGGCAGCAGTATCTTTGTTGTAACAGTTTGTCTGCATCCCACAGAATTAATTGTTTTGATTTTTTTCTTTTTTTTTTTTAAGCTTCTCCTTTTTACTTTTAGCATCTGAATAGTATATTCTGAGTATTTGTCCTGGATATCGGGGTGTATGGGTTCCTAAAGCTGATCTGAAAAGTCTTTATCATTTTTGTTTATTCAGAAGTACTTATGTGCTCACTAGCATGATAGAACTGAAGAAGTGGGAGGGACACAAGGAAAGGAAGGAAGTGACTTAACATTAAATGGAACAGTAATTGTTGGAATGATAAATTAGACCAAAAAATTCACCAAATATATTTGGTGTCAGTGTAACATTTTGTTCACATCAAGATAAAGTGTTTCATATTCAGTTTGACTTTTGCCTAACCTTTCCCAACCCTTGCAACCCAACAAAATCATCAGTCTTTTTTTCTGACACTACACTTTGAATTGTCTCAAATTTATGAACTGTACAGCCCCAACTCTGCAAATTTTCTTGCATTTAATATGAATTTACCATTTATTAAAAAACATTCCCAGCATACCTCACTGTTGGCTTCTGACGGCATAATATTTTGCCTGGAATTTGGACATTATTGCATTCATTGAGGAGACAGTGTAATACAAAGAAGTGTAATTGTTTCCCTAAATTCTACGTTGAAACAAATGGACATTCAAACCGTAGCAAATTAAAGCAGAGTCTTTGCCCAGTGCCCTTAATCATGAAAAAAAATTTTCATTTCCTTGCACAACACTTAGGCAGTGAATAAGAGCGCTTTTTTGTGTAAACGTAAGTGTCATAGTTGGCTTCATGATGTTAGTATTATGCCCCACATCTGAAACAGAAACAGTAAATGTTCCTTTTTTGAACTTGAATAAGCAGATAAAACCTGGGTTTGAGACGTGGCTATTGTATGGTTAGGCATATCTAGGGGAACAAACCCGAACGACCACAATGATACACATACCTATTTTCACAAACTTGACCTATGATATGTGCCTTATGAGATTTTGGATGCAATTTTTATTTTCAATGTCTACTTTTAAAAAAAAAATAATTATCTATTAAAGCAGGTCTGGCTTAGAATGTGATGTCAACAAGACCATCTGAAAGAGAGACTAAATTCATAGATAAGCTTCTCTAATAGCTCTCCTAGTTCCTGTTGTATCACAGTCTCAAAGTTTTGATTTCTTGTGATCTGCCAGGACGAGAATAAATGCTCTAAATTATTGGAGAGGATGGTACTCTAATTCTTCTAAAATATGTTTAGAGTTTACCCTAATTCTTTGGGAGACAATGGAAATGATTCAGTCAGTGAACAAGGACTTTGTTTTACTCACTGTGTTTGTAGGACAGTGTGATTTTGTTGCAAGTGTAAATTGTGGTGACCTATGCTGACAATGAGGAAAGCGTCTGGATGTCACTGCAGGAGGAGCTGGAGGAAAGTGTGTGGCCAGCTGGCATGTAATCCTCTGGCTGGCTAAGCAGTGAACTGCAGTGGGGAATCCTGAAGGTCACATGGTCCAGCATTGCCTGAGTCAGATCCTGGTAACTAATCAGCCTCCTAATAAAAGTGAAAAGTGTCGTTGACATAATGTAGGACTTATGCAAAATTCTAGAATTAATTTCCTGTAAGTCTTTGATCCAACTGATTGGTGGGATTTTTTCCAATGTGGTAATGCCTAACCTCCCTTTACTTCCCTACTGGATCACACCTGAAATGCCATGCGATAGGAGTGATTCACAAATTACCTGTCGCTTCTCAGGAGAAATCAGGTTAAAACTTCAAATTGCAATTGGTAACTATGAAGGTTAGAAAAGCTTTTTGCTACTTTTACTCAAGTATCACTCTTGTCCCTGCACATATATGTTGGGAGCATGCTACATCCATGTTCTACGTCAAGAAGCTTGGTTAGGAGTTGTTCAAATAGGAATCTTGATTTATTTTGGAATCATCCGTTTTGTGAAAACCAAGTGGCAGAAATGTTACAAGCATGAAGAAATACAGGTTATCTAATAAATACAATATTCTAAAATCTCGTACTAAGACATGTATGTTAAACGAAAGGTCTGCAACTTCCATTCTTGCCCTCCATGCTGAATTTAATCTTAGAGAAAAAAATGAGGCTGGATAATACCCATGCAATGTGTGCAATGCCATATTCCACAGTGTTGTGATGGAAAAAAAAAGTCCTTTACTGATTTAGATCAAAAAATTGCAGCAACATTATCTCAGGGAATCTTTATGCTGATGTCAAAAAATGTAAACAATACTTTCAGAAGAGATATGTAAAAACCTGAAGAGAATTGTAATTTCTAATCTTGTTTCTGTCTTTACTGAGAAAAATGTAACTATCAGGGCACCTCTGTATGAGATAACGTTTTTCAGGCTTTAGAGTACCTTTGCTGATAGCAGCATGTTAGAAGAATGTAGTGTCATGAATGCTGTCATTTCAACACTCTTCTGTAGAGTTTTAGACCAAATATTGTTTTGCCATTGTATCAGCTGGGAGATTCCCTTACATCCTGTTAAAATTGTTTGTAAGCAGTAAGTTTGCCATTTGCCTTAATAAGAAACACCCATAATGAACTTAAAAAGCATATGAGTTCCAAGGTCACCCCTGCCATGGAGTTGTCTTTGATTGCTTACATTGTGCTTTTGATAAGTTGTCATCATATCCTATTGATCTTTCTGTGTCTGTGCTTTAAGGCTTAAAAGCCAGGAAGAAGGCAGCATAGGCATCTTTTAATGATGTAAGAAGATATTCTGGCCCCTTGCTTTAGGGCAAACACAGGTAAGAATGGAAGAGACCTTCAAATGGTGCACTAGAGTGAAGATGCAGTGATATACACTTTAAAGATCTGAGCATATTATTAGAAAAGGCTGAATTTGAATTAAACCACTTTATGCATAGTTGAAAATGTTGGGCGTCAAATCCTGAATTAAATTTTATCTTCATTCATATAGCTTCAGCTTCTAGTTAATACAGGACTCATATGGGTATATGCAAAAGGCAAATGTGCATTTCCCTCAGGCATATAAACTGAGGTAAGAGATGTCATTTATTTTTATTTTTGTACTGCATCTAGCAAAAGAAAATTGTATTAGGTGCCATCAGAATAGGATTGTTAATAATAAAAATTTAAAATAAAAATGCAAACTGAAATCAGTCCTTTTTCCAATTTTTCCACCTACCTTCTTAGACTGTCTGGTTCAGTTATATATGGCTCACTGCTGATTTTGCAATTGCTATGGAGCTGCAAACTGCAAGATTATGCAAAGACTTTTTTGTACTGCTTCAATTGCTGATGCCATGTGTCTAAAGAAAAGCAAAATACTACAATTTATAGTGACGATTTAGTTGTTTCAGAGCAGCATGCATTTCTGCAGAAATTAAAGAAATACGACATGAAAATTTAGTGGACTCTTCTGAGTAGGATCATGTTGCCCTCTGTTATTTTCCCAGAATTTGCTTTTCATTTTTTATATCATACAGTCCTGGAACGCTATTTTTGTCATGCTGTTCTTTGTCATTTTTATCCCTGTGTTCTGGAGAACCACAGACAAGTTTGTGTGTCTGCAAGCTTGATGTCATACCTAGACTAGCACGGTCAGAAAGATGCAAAGCAAACTATACCCTGATTAGAATAAAATATGAGAAGAACCACAGATTACAGTGGTATTTGATTTCTGTATTCTTTTAGAATTTTGCGACCCATATCACTTGTAGAGGGCATTAAACAGCATCTTTACAGTCTAAAACCGCATCAAATGTTGGTGGTTGTTCCTTTAGCTGATACTTTGCGTTAGCTTCTCTTCACATCTACTTTATTAGAAGATAAACTGAGTGAGCGTCTAGCTTTTTCCTTCATCTTCCACTGTCTGAAAGTTTGTGGAATAACTGAGACTGGAAGTGATCTCTGAACATCATCTAGTTCAGTCTCCCTTCCCAAAAGTTACCTTTTAGGTAGACAAATGTGCAGCATTTTTTGGTGTGTCTTACAGAGATTTGTGGAAGTAAATTGAACAAAAGCCCAAATACTGTTATTTTTCTGATACATTTATTGTCCCATTTTATTTAAATCATTAACGTAGCCAGACTTAGCTGTATTTGCCATATTACATATGTGTCGGGCAAGAAGAGAACATTGGTAAAGAAAATATGTTATTTAAAAGAGCAAAATAAACTCTTGTAAGGAGATTTAGAAGGTATTTTTTAAAATTCTGAAATTACATTCAAAATTCTTGGTGAGTATTTCCATAGAGAAGGTCAGGCTTTTCCACGGCCATGACACTTTCCATAGCTTCGATTTGTAAGTTTTTTGGATGAATCCTGCTTTGTTTTCCCCTGTGTTTGTACAGTGCCTGACATAATGATATGGTGCCCACAATCATGGTCTTTGCTATGGACATGTTACTGTAAATAGCAAATGAAGAAATAAGAGCACTGTGGATAGAATCTCAGGAGTTCTTTTTAAATTCTTGTTAACTTCACTTGCCTTATTTTGCCTTTGACAAAGTAAAGACCAGGAGCTGAGGTCCTACGCTCACTGAATCACTTGCAAACATACACTGACTTGTCATGTGAAGTATAGCCCGTAGACATTTAGGGGCACTTAGTCACACTTCCTAGAGCTCTTATAGTCCAGTTGGCTTCAGCAAGGATTGGCCTTGACAAAGATGGTTAAAAGTGACTGAACTACTGGAAGAATTCTAATTTGGTGGTCATCTGCCAATTTAGTCCATGTTGTTCTGGTGACAGCCTTGCCAATTATTTTTGAATTATCTGTGCAATGGCCTTTAAAGATTTCAAACTAAGGATCCCACAAGACAGCAGTCAGCCAGAACATCCTTCATAAATTGTATTTCGTACATCTTTTTGTGCCAGTCAAAGCCTTGAAGGTACTTACAATGGCAATTAGTAATATATTTTCTTTCCCTAGTATCCCAGCCTGAGAGGAGAAAGAGAATGCTCTGATGCAAGTATTGCATTTTCCATTAGCCTTTAGGAAAATTTTTCCCTTTCTCTCGGCCCCCTCTCTTAATGTGTCCTTAAATGGTCACGCTTCTGATAATGCTGTCAGGAGAAATACTTCTGCAATTTGCTTTAACCTTTTTGATCTTCCTCATATTTTCCCATTAGTCTCAACCAATATAAAACTAACTAAGCTTGACTCTTCAAAGGAAAACTGCCCAAAATCTCTTTGGGAATCGCTGAGTATTTAAGAGACAAAAAAACTGCATGTGAGATATCTGAACTAAATAGATAAGAAAGTTTTCAGGGACTGTTGTTATGACAAAATTTTCAGTATTTTCTTCTTTACAGAACTAGAGATAGCTATGAAACTTGGAGGAAGGAGGGTTAAATGCAGAACAAACTATACATTTTATAGATCATTACACGTGTGGAAGGCAGCTGAGGGGCCTCCCTCTGTATCGCTGTTTTTCCCTTCTGCCTATCACAAAACCAACATTACAGCCTTTGAGGGTCATTTGAGTGAAAATTGTTCTTCATGAGCCTGATTCCATCTTTTAGTGTATTTTAATTTATGCAGGCCTCTTTCTCTATAATGGACAATTTCATTATTATGAGTACCCATTCATTTATAGGTAGGAAAATTAGCAGTGCACAATATGGAACACTGCATTTTTCTGTACTTGATTACTGAAACAGCAGGAAAAAAAAAAAAAAAAAAAAAAAGTAACTCAAAGAAAATAATTATGTTTAGTGGATTTTAGTTCTTTTCACCCTACCTATTAACATTAAATTAATGTGGATTTACTTCAAATTAACTTGATAAAACAATGAAACAATATAAAATAATGTACATGGAATACACTCTTCTGGCAGTAAATTGCATTATGATGGATTAGCTGTAAAACCAAGAAAGCAGGTTGGCTTGAACAAATTGATTCCCTTAGCTTGATTTAGGGATTAGATTTTTCACTAGGAATCTGAAATTGCTGAAAAACTTTAAAAAAAAGGAGATTATTATACTGCACTGATCATTGTCAACACTGAGAGAAAAGTACCATGTGGACATGTCCAGGATAAATGGTCTTCGCAACAACTTGTTCAAAAACACATTAGGATGAAAATTTTTGAAGCTGAAGGTCTGTTTTTAAGATGGTTGAAATAGGAAAATTACACCGATTGTCAGTTATCCAGAGCTGTTGTCACTCATTCAGGTGATTGTACTTGGCAGTATTAAATGTAGCGAAGCTTTGCTGTTCCCTATTACTGTTGTGACACGAATGACAATGTATTGCCTCAGTGAATAACAGGATGGCGGTCTGATTTAACTGATTTCTGAATAGTCTTCTTGCTGCAACCCACATGGGAGAGGACTGGGAGGTGGCAGTGGACTGTAGCTTGACATAGTTGAATTCATCCTTCCACCAAAATGATCTGAAGTTCCTCTTTGCAGTGGTTTAATCAAAAAAGCATGTGTTAAAATTTGTATTTCTGCTAGCATAGGGCTCAGTGCCTTGAAAAGCAGTTTCTATCTTTCTTTTATTTAAAAATCACATAGATCTGTCATTTCCCACTGAAAAGGTAATACAGCAACATGTTGTACTAGTGAATTTAATTATACATATATAAGACACGGAGAAGATTCAGATAGACATAATATTTACTTTATAGTTCACTAATCAATTAGTATGCTGTTACATACACTGATTTGATAATAGCAATTATACACTCCAGTAACGGGAGGTACTCCACAGGAGCCATTTCTGTCTCTCAGGTTATGATGCTCTGGAACTGTGATTTGGTAGACTATAGCAACCTTTTCAGAGTTGTTAGACTAGTCATGTAAATCCTTACTTTAGGGATCATTGACTAGTTAGGATGTAACAGCTCCTTAGGAACAGTTACAATCCTGGATCCAGCTAGCAATGTTGGTGTTCTGCAGTCAGGTTGAATATTTCTTTTAATATTCTGGGTTTAATCTTACCCTGTACAAAAGCAGCAGGGGAATAGTGCTTGCAGTTTTGAATAAGGAGATCCTTATTTTTAAGGTGGTAGATGCCTGCTGTCCCAGTCTCTGGATTCTTTCTGCATGCTAACTGAAGTAGCTTTATTGAAGAAAAAACAACATAAAACCCCACACTCCGGACTTAACACCGCTTGAACATAAGCTAGGCTGAATCAGAACTGGTTTCCTGCTACCTGGAGGTACTGCAAATGCGTAGTAGTTCCTCTCTGAGACTACTTACTGATGTTTGCCTCTTTCCCATAGTAAAGGCATTTAGTTGAAAAATAGAAGTCGCCTTTTGGGCTAACCCACTTGGAAAATGTTGATTTTAAAAGGGATATTGTTCAATATATGTGATTCAAAGTCTGTTAAAATGCAGCTCTTAAAACTTCGTAAGTGTTGTGAGGGAGGAAGAGATCCCTTGTGTGAAAATAGCCAAATAAATTGTTCATTCATATTTGTTGCAGAACGATAGACGCCTGGGAAAATATCAGAAATTCTGATTTCAATTTACTGACCCATATTTATAGCTGCACTTCAGTTTTATCACAGTAGGGTTAGTTGTATGAATAATGGTTCATCGGTGTGAGCATGGGGAAGTCACAGTATGGCCCTTAGTGTTGTAATATGAGTTTATGAAAAGAGATTTCTAAAATACAGCTAAGCATTTGATAAATTATTCAGAATAGAAGCAGAAGCTTTAAGCCGCTCATTGTACTGGGTATCTTTGCAGAAATTGTAGCATAAACTTCATATAGCACAACAAATATGTCAGGGTACATACAATTTGAGAGAGTCTTTCTTACTTTGGTGATGTATGCATCCTCCATTGCACGATACAAATAAGAATTGCTCAAATCCTTTTTACAGCTCTGGTTTGAAACAGCTGCTGTACATGGTTATGGGAAAATGATGTGCAATGCTCAGTTTGAATTATTTTTTTCAACATTTGTGTTTAACGAGAGCAGTAGAATACATTAGTCATAGTCCAATCATAAACACGATGATGACTCAAATCTAACTGTGTTACGTGGCGAGCGCAGTGTAGGCTCCATACAACAATATTTTTCAGGGGGTTGAAGGTGTCTTTTAAGCCACCCCTGAACATTGCACCACCAGAGCCAGCTCTGCAGATTTATGAATAATGAAGGCTCACTGGCTGGTCACTGAAACTCTGGTTCAGCTTCTTCAGTGTACATCAGCCAATGCGTGTTGACCACAGCTAAGAGGTTGTAGCGATGTGGAGCAGGGCAAGACCTAAGCTCATGACGAGTTCTCCTAAGGAGCGATGCGTGTTACTTTGCTTTAACAGCACCTCTGAAATATTCACACTTGTTTTAAACTCTTTTCAGTCTCTATTTTGAAGATGCATATAATGCCCAAGCTGATACTATATACAGGTATGACTGTTATCATAGGGTTATAGTTTCTCCTACAAAATAGTTTCTCAACACCACTAAACATAGTAATTTCATCATTCCTTCCTATGTTCTCCTTTTTCTGGAGCCAAGAATAACTCTGTGTGAGTTATTACACATTAATTTCTGGTGTAGGAAGAAAACATTTCCAGTGTCTTCTATGGGCATATGCTCCATATGCTCAGAATTTCATGTAGATAATAAATTGTTTTTAAAAATCTTGATTTCTTGTTTCCTTAACTTCTTTCAAATATTTGTAAATTTTATCTTCACTGTCCTTCTATTCCCAATTTTGTTTCACCTTTTCTCTTTTCAGTGTTTAAGATCCCATGATCCTATGTCTGCTTCTTTGTAGTTTATGTTCATAAAGTGCTAGAGACTTCTCTGTTGTAGAATTTATTATTTATAGAGGATTTTTAAAGAGGTTCCTCTATTAAAATAACAGACTAATTTGAAACATTAGTATTTGGAAGTACTTGCATCAGTGTTGATGTAACAGTTTCTCAAAGTCCCCTGTTAACATGTTCTGTATACATGCAACATCTTGAGACATTTTTTTAGGGGTGCTATATGTAGATTTAAAAATTCTGTCCTGGAAGTGCTGTGAGTCCTGAGCTTTCAAATCAGCAGCACAATATGAGGCGGTGCATGTTTGTTAGCTGAAGTGGGGATGAGCACTTCGAACAACGGAGTGCAGAATTATCCAATATGGGATCTCCTGAGGTACCCAGGAATATAATTTATGCATGGGGTATACACATGAGATGTACTTCATCATGCAGGGAAGTTTTGGCTGGCTTCTGTCAGATTGTTCCTTTGAATAATGTTCTCCGAGTGAAGTACTTAATTTTAGAATTTAAACAGACATTTTATGAAACTTATTTCAGAAACGCATTAAAGTAATACTGGTGGTTATGATATAAATCAGAGTTTTTGAAGCTTGGGACATGACATTTTTTTGGTCTCAAATTACATTTTTTGCATTCTCTGTTCATCAACATTTTGCACCTTTTCTATTTCAGCCCTGCCTGATTTTTTTTTTTTTTTTTTCCAATGGAAGGATTGAAAATCCCATTACAAAGTTCTTCTATTAACATATATGCTTGACAGTCAGCTTCCAAGTCTGTTCCTTTGGTTAAACAGTCCAATAAATAAGTCTTGAACATTACTGTCTAATTGGTAAAACAGAATTGGTAAAGTTAAGTATCCAGTGCCTTTCTCCTTGTGTAGTTGTTAGAAGCAGTGTAACATAGCATGACACATCTGCCAGCGCTTCACACCCACTTGCTCGTGTATAAATGACTGAACAAAGGACAAAACAATGAAAAATCAAGCTTTGCTTTTTAAACAGGAACGACAAATGGTTAGAGAAAACCAGAAATATGAGCTGTGCAACATGTTAGAGAAACAAAACTCTAGTGGAAAATATTGTAGCATTTTATAAGTGAGTGATTACAAATTATGTTAGTAATTATGTATATGTAGCTAACAAGTTTTGACAATATATATAAAGACCAAATTTGACAGTGTGCAAATAAAAGTGTTTGATTCTGAGTTTATTTTATGAGAAAAGGCAATCAAGGAAAACAACCATTTATATTCTTTACTCTAGATAAGTTACATGTGGGGTTTTTTTAAATAAGATTGATACAATTTCATACAAAACCTACATTCTTTTAAATCAAATTGATTCCCCAAAATCCAACCAGATGTATATTTCTTAGGAAAAGGGAAAAAAAAAATAATTATTTAACAAATCAACCCATCTTTTGTTTAGAATACAAGAACTAAAAAGTGAAGCTCATTAGAAAAGCAGAGAGGATGTTCTTTTTCCCTTCTTCTGACCTGATTGATATTCTTTTTTCTGTCTCCTGACATGTTTTCTATAATGCAGACCACAGAAAAATAGCTGGCAACTTGGCTTGATTTTCTTCCAACCTTCAGACTTCAAATGCAGAAAAAAAGTCTACTAATTTCTATTTCAGTGTTGCCATAGATACAGTTTCTATGATGTTTTTATTTTTTACTTCTATCTATCTGTCTGTCTATCTATCTGTCTCATCTGGCTAGCTAACAACTTTTTTTCTTCTTTCCTCCTTTACTTTCCATACTTTTCAATTCTTCCCCTGTACCTATTCCACTTACTTAATCTAATCAGGTGTTACTATCCTCTTTATTTTTCATTTGGTAATTCAGAATCCTCACTCTCAGTGCTTTGTTCAATATTTGTATCCTGTAATACCCCACAGGTAGTGTCCAGTGTATCTTCTTAGGCTTTGAAATACTCTTTCTTTCTACTATTGAAACTCACAGTAATCAACTTTGCTTTGCATACCGTTCCAAGGAATGCCTTCAGGTCCCCCCTCTCCCTTCTGTTCTCAGGTTGTGCTGGATTTCTCTTTGATTCTGTTTGTGGTACCTACACGGTGATGTAGCATAATACACATTCTCTCACACTGCTCTTTGCCCGTTTTTTGTTTCTCCCAGAGGCTCTTTTCTTGATTTTTCTTTTCTGTTTATAGTAATACATACAACAGCAGCAACTCAGAAGGCACTGATGGTGTAGGCTTAATGTACCTACTCATCTGCAGTCATTCATCATTGCTGTTGGACTGCTTATACAACTGCAAAGAGCAAGACGGTTCAGTGATGTACTTAAACTGGATGCTAACTGCTGCTGGAGAAAATGTTTTATCCCTATTATTTAAAAATAATAATCATGACTTTATTAGTCTTTCTTAACATGCAGGTGGACATTTAATTCCTAATTTACTATGTGAAATTTGTAATCTTCTGATCTAATAGGAATAAGGAAGATCATGAAAGTTTTTCCATGGCAGTCACACCTTTCACTCTAGGGACAGTGGCACTGGGTCTGTGGATACCTTGACAATACTCACTCTGTCTTAACTTTGGAGCTCTGATTTATAGGTCTAATTCAGGGCTTTGGAGTCCCTTATATATTTGCTGGACAGATTTAGATTCCAAACTTAGATACTCTGAATAACCTTCCATGGAGAATGAAGTTTCTTCTTTTGACTGTTTAGGAAACCTGTCACCCTAAATGGAGCACTTAACTTTGATGCCTAGAGTTAGCTGCTGTTTTCTGTTTTCTTATGCACACATTGCATCATGTGGCATTCTCCCATTTAGGAAACACAGAGCTTGTTTCTTCTTAAATAATAGTTGTCGTTGATTTTAATAAGGTGGTGCTCAATGGAAAGGTGTGTAAAGTGACATTCTACATTCTTTGAATTAGGGCAAAATGATAATTATTTTTTTTTTACTACCCAAAGACATTTTTGCTGAGTTGTTTGTCAGTATTTTTTTTTTCCATTTGTTATTCTGTACTCCTGGGCATTTATTCTGGATTTACCCCAGGTCTTGGAGGAAGTCTTATATACCATCTCATATACCACTCCTCCTCAAATACTCATCTTATGGCCTTTTGTTGAAGCAACGATTTAGGTTAGATAAAAATGGATTGATACAAATGCAAGATTGATATGGTTGGAGGATGAGATTGATTAACAGCGTGGTTACTGTGCTGTCTATTGCCTATGTATGGACTGAAAGGAAGGAAAAGATGCTTACAAATGAATCAGAACTACTGAAGTTTACAAACTGCTTTGAAAGAACTGATTCTTAGTTGAAGTAGTAGTCAAAGTTACAAAATTAATGGTAAGCTTCATAGTGTACAAGTTCTGGGCTTGGTGCAAAGCGTATCTTTCATGTATTGCCTTATACAGTTTCTCTGTTCTTCATGACTGTCTGGATCTGATGATCAGTTAACAAAGCCTAATAATAACTTATCACATGTTATAATTGTTACAGATTATTATCAACAATTTGGGAACAACGTCTTTGCTGCCTGTCATCCTCTGAACTGTTCCTTCTCCCCCACCTGTGTTAGTACAGAAAATCAGCCCTTCTCCATGCAGCTGAACTTGTTGGCAGTATTCTTGCATGCTTTTTAACCAGTGGTAAATAGCACTGTGATTTATTGAGGAAGTGGGAATTGCCATATCCAGAATGAGCATCTAGACTTTAGGTGTCATGTTTAAGCTCGCCACAGGCAGTCAGGAATCTCTGGGAAGGGATTCTTTCTATCACCAGTTAGTTATTTAGGAAAGATAGGATGAATATATAGAGATAAACAACTCTAGGATATGTGTTTCCACACCTTCCCTCCAAAAGAAAAGCTTCATACCAGCTTCACTCTGTTGTGTCTGTGGAGCTAGCAAAAGATACACAAACCCAGGTCCAGAGACAATCTCTTTTTATTTCAGTGTTATGTTGCTTTATTTCAGTTGTCCTCAGATGAGTTATTCCTAATTTATTTAGATGTTAGTGAGAAAAGAGACAATCCCTGGGCTCAGTACTTTTGCTCTGAATGCTTTTAGCTTCGTTATAATAACTTAATAAAACGCAAATAGACGCAAATGAAAAGATTTCTTAAGTTGTATTTGGTGATACTTCAGAAACTGGGGTGTGTGTGTGTCTGTGTGTGTGTACCGTATGGCTTTTGGGGTTTATTTGTTTTTATTTTTTAAAGAAAGGAACAAAATTACTTGACATAATAAAATCTGCCTTGTAACGTACTAAATGGGAAACCTGACTTCTAAACAAGTAGAGGGTATAGAGGCTATTTATTTCATAATTCTCTATTACTGACCTTGTAAAAAGCCTATTAAGAAAGAGTCAGTGTTGATCACTTTTACTACAGTCACAATTTATGAGACTATTACCTCACATAATCCAAGTAGGTAGTGTTATTGTACGCTATACTACAATTCTTCTGTGCTCGGTAAATGACTAGCTGCATTATTAACAAGTATTTATATAGAAACGCTGAATTTAGTTAAAGTTTATGTGAGCAAGAATCTCGTAGTAGCAAAATCAGTACAAAATAGAAAAACATAGAATAAAGTTCTATACGATTGCAGGACCTGAATAGCAGAGCTATGGTGATTGACTCCAAGTATCCTTCCGTGCATGAGTCATTATAACGTGAGTGGCAGCATGAAGCCCTGGTAGTCTCTTCCTGGGCTGAAACAGAGCTGGGAGTCTCCAGTTGTGAGACCTCTGGCTTACCTTTCCCAGTGTGCTGATTTCAGTGCAAATATCCAGATGTTCACCCTTCTGTCCTGATTTTCTTCTCCCATCTCCTGTTAGTGATAGTTCTATTTTCCTCCTGTCAGTTTGTCCTAGATTGCTTCTTCCCCATCTTCCTCTCAAAAGCATATGCTACTGTCATATTTTGATTCCTTGGTATCATGCCTGTTGTGTGGTCTGTTAGCTGTATCTTTCTGTTATAACAGTATATTTTCCTCCAGCTATATATTTAATTAGTATTCACCACTTTAAAAAATACTTCAGTTTTACTCTCCCTATGGACTTTCCTTTAAGAGTGTTTACTTCAGGCAAAGGACAGATTATGCTATCATGTTGTAAAATCCTAATAATGCTAATAAATACCTCTAATGGATTGAATTCTGTCCCTTTTAAATAGAAGACCGTTGAGTAGGGTTTATTAGAAAGGAAAAGTCAAATG
This sequence comes from Athene cunicularia, assembly GCF_003259725.1. Lineage (NCBI taxonomy): Eukaryota > Metazoa > Chordata > Aves > Strigiformes > Strigidae > Athene > Athene cunicularia. The sequence goes on along the minus strand of NW_020799097.1, from coordinate 109,068,738 downwards.
AAAAAGCAGAAATAAAGCTAGCTGTATACATTAGAAAATTAGAAATGCTGAAGTCTATCAATCTAGAATCTGTTTGCAGTTTCCAGTTGCTCTGCTGACAATAATGGGGTTACAGTAGTGTGAAAACTGAATCAATAAAATCAACAACATGCCCTCTGAGTGGTATAGCATACATGGCCTAGAATATTGCACTATATATTTGTCCTAATAAACCAGAGCCACTATGCAGTATAGAAGTGAGCCAGATATATATCGGTGGTTATTTCTATTTCTCTGAGCATGATTGACATATGCTGCTTGTATTTTGTTTGGAGTGTAGGATTATTGATAGAGCATTAAGAGTAGTTATGATAGGTTTTCTCTTCATTTATATCCAGTTATGTGTTTTACTTCCTGGCGTGTACATTACTGCTGCAATGTAGGCTTTTGGTGAGCTTGACCTTGGTCTGGTTGTTGTATGTTTGAAATCTATTGGAAACAACACTTTGGCCTATAATGCAGCCCACTCGCTGCAGTGAGTGTGCCGTTGTGAACAAGTTACTCTGATTTCCAGTGGTGTGTTGGGTAAAGACTGCAGAATCTGAGCTCTCTCTGTGTGGAAACATACCCTCAAAATCCTTCCCACCAGCTCTGTGCACACCCAGCTGTGCAAGTTGGATACGGAATGATGGAAGGAGCAAATAATACAGCGTTTATGGTGGTATAGCATCTGAAGTGATAGAGGGAGAGCTACAGAAGTGGTTTTAAGTCTCTTCTGGCGAAACTGGGAGCTACTGCTGGCAGGGCATCACTGTGAACAGTTCTGAAATTCAGCTGGTGGGTCCCAGATGGTCTGAAAGGGTTCACAAAACATACGTCTTCAGATGCTTTGAGAACAGCTGTGTTACCTGACTGAGTCTGGTTTTCTACACAGGATGGGTAGCTTTTTTCTCTCTTATTCTGTGTGATTGTTAGCTGCTGAATGTAGAGAAGAAGGTCACGCTGGTTGTTGTAGTGGTGGAGTTGGGCTTTCTGACAGCTGTCCAAAGGTCAGGCTGCTTGTTCTTTTATTATCTGTCTTCAGTGTAAATAAATAAATGAAATACATTGAAGCAAAAAAAAAAAAATCCCAAACTGTAATAGTTCAGAGTATCTTTTCAGATGAAATGGCACTTTGTTCCCATACAAAACATTGCATAGAAGAACACGAGGAAAACATACCAATTTGGTTTCTTTTGAAAGTGCTGTCTTAAAACTGCCAGCTTGGAAAGCAACTGAAAGAAGGAAGGGGAACCATTGATTGTTACACACGATGTGACAGCTAAAGTGTCTTCTTTAAAGGAGAAGAAAGTTCCTCAATAGCTCTCCTCCATCAGTACAAATTGCTACAGAAAGCAATTTACTATATGCTGCCCAGAATTAATAAATTGAGTTATTGATGTAGGATCCAGGTCACTGCCTAAACTGGAGGGAAGACTTAGGGGCACAGTGTCTTGCTCAAACAGTATGGGGTTTTTTTCTGTGCAGAAACTGAATTTTCTGAGATACACAGCTCATACTGACTCAGCACTTGAGATAATGAATCTTTTTCTGAAGTCGAGGTTTATGCCTATTAGCGACAGCATAATGTATTGAGGCTGAGACTGATAATGGTACAAAGTAATCATCCCTTTTAAAACAGGAATTACTTTGATGAACATTAACATGAATATCAGTGTAAGTACAGGGTGTGCTTAGTACCATTTAACATGACCTTCATTTTGATAACAGCTCTAATTGGATGGTATTTTGTAGAATCTGACAATTGTTTGCATTACTACAGTACCTCGTGGATTCTGTTTATCTGAAGTTTTGTGACTTTCACTCTTTCTTTATCAATTTTGTCTTATACAATGAGTTTAATCCCTTGAGCAGATGAAACATCCACAAAATATTTGTGTTCTCTGGCATGGGTGCTGGGAGGGAGTGCTTTTCAGGGCTGTGGGTTCAGTCTCACTGCAGTGTAAGGCCACAGCTCTCAGATAGGGCCAGCCGGGCTGTTCCAGAGAAGGAAGAGGCATTAGTTCAGCTGCATCAGCTTCCTGAAGCAGTGTACCACAAGGTCTCTTGGACACTAATGCTGCCCTGAAAAGAGGTGATAATATACCTGAGATAGCGTAGTCTGGGCTTTGAAGGATCCGGGGCTGTTTGACATGCATTCAGAGGATTTGCTTGTGATTTGGTTGTGCTTTACAGTTATGTCAAGTTTATCAGATTGAGCTAACATGTTGCGATAGCAGATTTTACCGCCCACCAGCACAACAATTAGAGCAAGACTGCTTCTTTAGGTCTAACATCTTTTTAAGATATGTTACATGTTTGCATAAGCATAAAGGGGCTCACGGTGTAACTTGAATTTCTTTGTCACATTTTCTTCCTTGGTTGCCCTGTCTTGGCAGGGAAAGTAAATCTTGTGCCCTCTTGTGACTCTTTTGCAAGTGTTGGACTCAGTTCTGTTGACATTACTGTTGAGGAGATGCAGTGTGATTTTAATCCAAAGGTTTTTCTGTATCCTTCCCCTTATTCATGGTGTGTGTCCTTGCCTCTGCTTTCCCTTAAACTTACACGTGATCTGTGCATGGAACTGTTGCTATGTAGACTTTGAGGGAGTCAGGTCACAGAAAAGTTAAAGACAGTTAAAAAGCATCAGTTCACAACATCATCTTGTGATGGGCCTTCCTGTTAATTGTATTGTTATTTCTCTATTGGAAACAGTGAGGGCAATAGTTTGTGTCTGTTGAAATGCAAACTGCTAGGGAACATAAAGATGCCTTGTTATTTGCATTTGCAAATTAAGAGTTCCTCCTTATTTTTTAATGAGCCTTTAGGGTATTTTGGGGTCACATATAAAAACTTTAATTTCAGCTGTTAATTCTAAAAAAAACTACTTTTTCTTGGAAAAAGTTCAGATTCCCTCATTTTTTGATATGGTAAGATTAGGAGCCTTCAGGGAGTATTCCTGTTCATGAAACACATGACATTTTTCATCACTGCTAAGATTCTGTATAATGTTTGGGTCTACAAACATCAGTGGGATTTAATAGGAATAAACAGCAATTGCTGTTTAAGCAAATAGTCTCATGGTTTGTTTGTTTTTTTTTTTTTTCTTTATAGTTTTAGTTTAACAATCCTATGGCTAAATTTCATGTACAGCCAAAATTCTGGATGTGGATGAGTCTGGATTTCTCCAGAATATGTAGAAATTTCTCCTTTGGGATTTGTGATATTTTTTTTTTCCCTGTGTATGCTGCTTTACATGATATTTTATCAAAAGGTAATTAGAATCTTCCATTCCTTCACTTTTAGTGTACAAGGAGTTAGTAGTTTAAGGACACAGTTACTGAACATCCTCTATAAGGCCATGTATATTTTTCCCCAAGCAGGAGAGGGAGAATTGTTTCGAGACATGGCCTGTGGGTTTGAGAGCTGCTGTGGGCTTCTGCCACATTGTTGGAAACCAAACAATTTCTCAGAACTCTTGCAGATTAGGATTAGAAGAAAGAGAGGATGAAGGACTGATGAAAGGGGAAATATGGAGGGACTGAAGCCCTACTCTAAGCATATTTCTTTCTCTGAAGCACGTCCATTACAAAGAGTTACTGAATGTTTTTTCTATTCAAGGTCAATAAGAATAAAAAATTGGGTTTGCTAATCAGATAAAGACTTCATTACCTCGTTTTAGAGACTAAGCACATATCATTTTTAGGACCAAAAGTCATGCAGTTATAACTTCACAAGGCTAATTAGAGAGTTAGATTTAAAAAGAAAAAAATGTAGAAATGTATGTTTTTAAAGGTAGTTACAAGAAAGGTGCAGAAAGTGCTTCTGCTTTGAATGGGGTTAAATATGTTTAAGAATAGATTAAATGATTTTTAAAAATAATGCTTATTTTTACTGAAGGTATTTTCAACCCAATAATATATAATAGAAGAATGCATAATTGAGCATGGCAGACAGGGACCATTGCGCTCCTAGAGTTAAGAGTGCATTAGTGTTTCTATTACAGTCTTGTGTATTTTATGAGATAAAATGGTTATAGTAATTGGTTCCAGACTGAAACGTATCTTGAAAGATTGAGACCTGAGATCACGAGTTATATTTTTAGAAATGTATTCTGGGAATTACTTAAACTACTGTGGTTTGTTTATGGTATACTGGATTCCCAAGGTCCCCATTAAGGTTCATGGTCACATTAAAGGCAGTTTAGTATAAACAGGTAGGTAGGCACGATACCCGTGGAAGTAGTTTACAGTCTCATATCCTTAACCAGTGGGTTTCAATTTAAACAGATACTTAATCCTACCAGATCAGGATCTATGAGTGTATTACTAACTGAATCATGGGTCTGAAATTCCATTCAGGCATACTGAGGTCTTTGTGCTCACTGGGAGCATGAGAATTAGTGAGTCCACTCTGTATCCAGAAGGCCAGCTTTGAGGTACCTGATGGCAGATAAGATGGTTGGGTGCTCATTCTTTGCTCCTCAGCTGTGCAGGCTGGCTCAGGGGAAGCAAGGGCCTAATCCCAAATCCTTCCTTGGACATGCTCTGGGATGCCTCTGCTGCTGACTCCACTCTTGTGTGGAACAACGTGGGGAATGGTGTCATGTAAACCAAAAAGACGTGCTATGTTTCTCATCTGGGACCTAATTTACTTGAAACTTAGGGCTAAGATGTAAACTAAGTGACAAAGCAAATTGTTCCTGTTGTTTTAGGCTCCCCACAAAGCTTTTTGGGTCATCTTTGGTTCATACTACATGATCTGCACCTTTTCTATGGCTAAGCAGACCATGCTGTTAGGAGTGTCTCTGTAACATTCACTGTGTCCTTCAGAAAAGGAGGCCCCATTCTCTTCTTGCTTGGGTTTTTATTTTGAGGTGCCTTTGGTTATTTCATTTGGGATCACTGTTTGCTTGGACTGAAGAGAAATAGGCTCAGGTTGTTGTTATTGCCAAAAGCAGGACAGGTTCTCCATGCCTTGTTCTATTCCTACCTGTATCTTGAGGACAAGGGTGTTGATTTACCCTTGCCATCTGACAGTGTTATACCAGGAACAAGTAATAGCTTTGAGAGGAAAGAACTGAACTTCACATCGATATATTTTCTAAACTATTATTTTCAAAAATGAGCATGAAAACGGTTTCTCTTTCAGCATGAATGAGATGTTACTGTTGCATTTGGCCTGAGGTATTTATGATTTACTCCACAGCATCAAAACAAAGTTTATAAAGAGTTTGTCACAGAGCCTCAGGTAGTTATTCACTTGCTGCTGAAGAAGAGATATCAGATAGGAAGAGATACATAGAATTTTTATATACAGAGAGACAACTGTATATAAGGGTCTGTGTTACTATAAACATTTGTCTTTTCATACTGTTAGACTGTTGAAAAGCTTTTTATGCTATGTATTAATTCTTGCAAATTGCTTGCCAATTTAATATCAGCAGCGTCTAAACAGTAAGTAATTGCTTATGATAATGAGTGCAAACTAATTTACTGGAATATGTTAATATTCACAATGCACTTTAGAACAGCGGGGTATTCCAAAAATACTACTCTCCTGTTTAACTGCAGTGTTTAGGTTGCATTGTTATTACAAATGCTAGCAAAATCAGCACAAAGCCAGCCTCTCATTGAATAGCCATCTTAGTGGGACTCTAGCATGTGTGAGCAAGGAATATGCAGTGTTCTTTGAGAACTAAGCAGGATATGAACAAAACCTTCCAGATTTAAATAGTGAATCTTAATTTCTGATTGATGTTCATTAGATGAACATTTATAAGACAGACAGAGCCTTCTTTCCCTTATGACTTGTAAAATTGTATTTAACGAATTTAAGTCAGCACACAACCACCTTTTTAATATTTGATTGTTCTTCAGTGGATTTGTTCTTTGTGTGAGATGTAGAAACATTTCTAGAAACATCTGTGAAAGAAGTACTGTAGTGCAGGAGTCCTCAAAACTTCCAAGTTACTATGCTCTAGCTGATTCTGCAAGACTGGTTTATAGTGTGTACGAGTCATTGTTTTTTCCTTCTTTTCTTGAGAAATGTTCTGTTTGGATTGGGTTGGGTTTCTTTAGCAAACTTAGATAATGCATATTGAAAAATGGGTTATCTCGGAGCACATTTCTGCACGGAATAAGTCTCCCCATGCATTGGTATTACCATTTAGAAGGGTTCTTAACATCTTTGTCTATGTTACTGTATTAAAGTAAGGCTTCCCAAACTATTGAGTAGTGATCTTCACTTCAGGAAATTAAAAGCCATCATCATTTCTCCAGCCAGACCTTAGGAAGTGAAGGACCTACACAAAATCACTGCTCTAAAATTAGTCTGGGTTAGTGCTCAGGGGGTGATTAACTGCTCCCCTTTCTTGCATACACAGGTGATCTAAGTCACAGCTAATAGTACTGGCATGTGAAGTGTCAGAGTTGACACTTGAGTTAGTCCCCATTGAGATGAGTGAGTATCTTACACCCCAAAACTGTTTTGTCAGGTTCCCTCCAAACAACGTTGTGAAATCCAGCGGTTAAATCGTGCTCCCTAATTAGTCAACTATGTAAAACAGTGAAAAGCGTAAGATGCATATTTTTCACTACAGCTCTTTATCCTCTGAAGCTGGCAGTGAATTGTTGCTTACAAACAACAGCATAAGGACTTTCCAAAGAAGAATGATAGCAATTATCATAATGACAAGGCATGTAGGTTTTTTGTGCCAGACCACAATTGGAAATCTATTATGTAGTAGAACAGAAAGAAGTAGGAAGGAAGTGAATTGGCCCAACCTGGCTGGTCCCTATTAGCTGTTATTATAAGGGTCTAATAACCTTAAAGATTCAAATACAGCTGGATTTCTGTACCCCTGTTAAACACGATTTGTTTCATGTGCAGATTTGATAAGTAAACACTGATGTCACAAGATCAGTCCTTGGGGTAATGGCTAAGAAATCTTTCCACATGAAGTATTATTTGTAGCTGCTTGCTACAAATTTCTTAATTTTGGGCTTTCCTTGAGCCAACCAACCAGATATTTTTACATCATATTGCTCTTTTATGTGATATTTGTCTGAGGTTTGAGTACATGTAATACTGCTGAAGACTAGCTTTGGTTTTAAAATTTGAGGATTTTTAAAAATCAGTTATTACTCTGTGTATGAAATAAAATGAAATATCATGAATTTTTGGGCTTGCTCATGCTTGGAGTTAGAAAGATAATATAATGCTACAAGACTGAAGTTAATATGTAGACTGCTCATCAGTCCTTCCCTTTGCCAGGTCTGCCTCTGAGACGCCTCTAGCAACTGAACATCTGCTTCAGTGGTGGATTCATGTGCTTCAGGGAGGCTTAAGCTCCGTGTTTTTCCAAAGATTTAATATCTTTCATTTCATTTTTGTTAGAGGAAGAATGCTATTTTTGCATTTCAGGATGTAACATCTCTAAGAAACTATGCCGTTTCTGTTTTTCTGCAGCTATAGCCCAAATATGTCTACTTGAAAATATTCAGAAACACTACCACACTATTTTTTTTTTCTGCTATTAGTAATTGAGTAATTAGTAGAAGAGCATGTATGCAACAGAACTTCTTGTTCTTCACTCCCTTTACAAACAAGGAATATTAAACTTCATTGCACATTGTCCATAATACAACCTGCTATTTTTAGAAGAGGCTCCATTTCAACTCTGTAAGTTGCAGTGTTGCCAGTACCGTCTTTCTGCTGCAGGTAATAGTAGTATTTTATCTTAGTCCAGCCTCTGACATCCTTGTTGTGCTTGTATCATTTTTCAGTGAATTTAACAGACTTGCAGTAAACAGTGCTTTTATTTTCAGCACTTCATACATTTCTTCTAAGATAAGTTTTTACTACTTTTGAAAGCTCTCTAAGTATTTTAGGATTTTTCAAGAGTAAATTATGAGATGCACAATTTAGCAAGGAAGGTAATGTAAATGTCACTTAAAAATAGCTAAGTTAATGCAAGATAGGATAGCTGGTGTATTGTATTAGTAAGGAAGCCAATAAGAAATACGGATTTAGCCTAGAAGCATACTAGACATTTTCAGCCAAACTCCTGTCCATTTTAACATAATTAAATGACTTAAGGCCAGCTATTTCAAATGTTTGTATCTTCATTTAAAGAAGAGGCATTTGATTTTTATAGGTTGCCAGAAATGCTGCAACACTTCTAAGACTCAGGATACTGCTGTAGGTGCTTCAATAAAAACATAACTTCAGGCACTCTGTTTTGCATGACTTTTTTTTTTTAAAAAAAAAACCACCAAACTCCATTTGTTTGAAAAGTACATTACATTTTGATGGACCTATACAGAGAAAATTTAATTTTGGATTTTCTTCTAGTGATTTTTGGCCTGTATGCACATCTGTGCAGAGCTGCTTTTGTGGAAGATGTTCAGATTCTGATGCATAAGCAGTTTATCTTCAACTTACAGGCTTCCCAGTTGAGTCAGCAAGCTTGGAAACTCAAGTTACTTGGCTTACGGAATTTCTAACTTTTGCCAGGTATCTGTTGAGTTTGTAAGGTTCCCTGGACTGGAACCACTGAATGATTTCACGTAGGCCACCAACAGATGGTAACAACATTTGGTCTCTATTGACCTGCGTAGTATTTGAGCTAATGTCCTAGTTTTTGCATCCTGTTACAAATCCTTTCAACTAACCAGCCCCTTAACTGCATTCTTGTATGTTGGCACAACTAATAAGCCATAAGAAGCAAATCAGTGCATGTGCAGTCCATTTATTTTAATGGAATTTAATGTAACAGTGGCTAAATTGAAGTGAAGGGCCTTGACATTTCCTAATGTAAGGAATGTGGGGACCGGAACAGCCCTATTGTCTTCAAGAGTACTTGAGTTTGCTAATTTCAGTCTGATAATGCCTTTACATTATAATCTGTCCGGAAATATTTTTCATCTCATTGCCTTCTCATATGTGTTTCCCGACAATGCAATTTCCACTTCTCTAGACAGTGTTCAAAAAATTTATGTTTAACTATATGTTGACAAGGTTGTAGGAGGAATAAAACCTGGCCTTATTTATAGACATTTGACTTTTAATTTCCAGCTGACTTTTTGGCAAGCTTTCAGAAGCAGACACGTTGTATCCTTGTTACTTTTAATAGAGTTATAATGGATTAAAATGTTTCATGTTGACTGCAGTATGACATTTAGAGCAGGCTTTGATTTCAGAAATACATAATTTTCTAACCATCTACATTACATAACAGTGCGAGGCAATAATGGGGAATTACTTGGCTTACATTTCATACAGAAATATTCTAAATTCATTCTGAACAGCCATCCATACTGGAAAAGTGCTAGATAATAGGCAGCCAGTAAAATTTTTAAACTGAGAGATTCTGGTGAAGAACAATAATGTTCTTTTCCCAGTCTGTGTCAGATTTGCGTTAGAAACACTGTACCCTTTCATAAAATAAATCACTGGCTTTGTATAAATGAACGTGCTAACGAGATCAAGAAACCCCAGAACTTTTTTACTGTGGACTTTTCAAATATAATCAAAATAATTTACAGAATCAGTGCCTAAATGCTATCCAGTCTATTGGCATTCAGTAAATCAACTCATGTTTTGTTAATAAGTCAGATGATTTCAGCTAGGTCTTGCTTAGCTAGGGTCCTTCTCAAAATTATATTCATTTTAAACACAATTGAAAGCTCTTAGTTCGATGTGCCTACTCAAACTGAGTAGTACTTTAATCCAGTTAAGTGATCTAATCTAAATCAATGGGGTCATTCAAGATGTAAGATGCTATTTGGTTTGAGTAAAGATACTAGAATCACTCCAGTTAGAAAATCCTTTAGATGCTTTGAAACTTTTATTTTAACCAGCTGTGTCATTTGTGATGGCAAGAATGATGCCAACTTGTAATACTGATGCTAAACTGCATAAGGATTGTCCTTTACAGACATATGCATCCGTTGAGCCATCATTACTCACAAGTTTTAGTTGCTTGTCCCTTAGTGACCCTATTGAAATCAGTAGAGCTATATGTCCTCATTGTAGATAAATATTATATATTTTTGGCTTAAAATATGAACATTTTGTTGCAAAAGCTGCAAAAAAATGAATCCTGAATTTTTAGTGAATGGTGCCTTGTTTTCCAAGGGTTACTCTCTCTTACTGCAAGAATCCAGTAGCTTCTGTTCCTTTTTCCTCCCAGAGCTCCAGGTGACACTTCAGATATGAGGTGCCATTCTACGACTAGCGTAGCACACTGAGTGTATTGATCAGCCCACCAATATACAACTACCAAGTGCCCTACAGGCTATTGCCAAACAAAAAGTATAGCGGTTGAGCTGTACAGATTTCTCCTTTACACAGACATTGATTTTCATTAGACTGCTAAGAATAAATTTTGTTTGAAATTTCTGCTTACCCCTCTCTTAAATTTGGCTAAATTTGACTGTTAGATTGAAAAATTACTGGAGGATGAGCAAGGATGGTGGATGTGTTGTGCAGCTCCATAAGGTTATCCTTCACTGAGAAACTTTCTGAAAATAAGATTTCACGTTTGAAACTGGGGAATTACAATTACAAGAACAATTGAAACTGGAATGGAGTATTTTTTCCACCACTTTATTGTGGCACGCGGTGTAAAATATGAATGATGAGATATAGAATGAGGGTTTGTATTTGTATAGCACCTTTAACATTTAAAGGGTCTTAAATAAGTTTGCCAACCTCCTCATATGGAAAAAGCATTTCTCTCTTGCATTACTGGGAGAGATATCATGTGACCTAGTTCATGGAGAAGCACTCCACTGAGTTCTCAGCAAATGCAGAGAATTAACTGGAATCAGGCCGTGCGTCTAGTCTAAGAAGCTGAAGCCAAAGGTGGAGTTGTACATTTGTCAGTCGAGCCTGTGACTAGTGTCAAGTTGAGTGCTCCTATTAGTCAAGAGACTGGTGCCAGAAAGTCAAGCTATGGAAAGACCCTAGGGATGATTTTAGACAGGTGAGAATGCTATTGTGCCACCTACAAAGTATTTACCAGGTCATGGTACTGACCAAATACCATTGCCATAGACTGGAGGAAAGAAGTAAGAAGGAGTGTTTTTCTGCTTTTCTTGTTTTGTTTGTTTTTTTCTTTTGTGCTCATGTGCATCTGTGTGTTTGGAGGGGGCGTGTGGTGCTGAGCTGATTAAACTGCTTATGGCAACTCTTGTGGTCTGAGGAGAAGAATTTGCTTCTGTGTTACTGCTTTGAATCTGCAATAAATGTCATTGCAAAGGCCAGGATGCTCAGCTTGACTTGAGACTGTGTTGTTCTATTATCACTTAGACCTTTACCTGAAGACAGCACTTGGGGATAGCTGAATATAATAAACCGTGCACAGCACTGTTTTATAGATCTTTCTGAAAACTTGCATGTAGTGGGATGAAAAGCCTTGTAGGCTCTGATAATGCAACTCAGGGTCTCTATAGTGGTTTGGGAAGAGAAGTTCTATAGACGATATAAAGTTGTGTTTGAATTAATAGTAGCTGCATAGCATGGTTTCTGTTTATCGAGGAATGTTGAAGGCTGTGTCTTATCTCTACCTGTTTAATACTGGCATTGACAATCTGGAAGAGGTAGCAGACAGCAGCAATGAGGTGAAGGCTCTTCTGTTTCAGCATCTTTTACATACTGGGGATACTGCTTTGCTGGCTCATTGTAGTGAATTGCTTCAGCTGGTGATTGAACTGGTTGAGGGGTCATATTTATCTAGTTACTGTTTGGGTGAAACTTGCTTCTTGACCATAGCTTTTAAGACATGTCATGTACTATGGAAATAGGCTCCCATTCTAGATTACAATCAGCACAGTAGTAACCTATGCAGAGAGTGGAGATGCCTCAGTAGTATCATAGACTGTGTTGGAAGTTTGGAGATTCAGCTAGCAGCAGCCACTGTATGTGTCTTCAGTCTCTCTTTAAGAAAAAATGAATTTCAGACATTAGCTGTAGCATAGTGTGGGTGACACAGAAGGCAGACAGTAGGCAGATAGACATTTTCTGTTCTCTTTATTTTCATCAGCATCTTTACCTGAAGTGGTAAGATGACATCATTAATGAAGATATTAAGAACAAAACCCAGCAATGGTCTTGTCAATGCTTGTTTGGTCAGTGAGTCTTCTTATGGTTACTTGGGTAGAATGGAAGCTCAGTGAATGAAGTGATGTAATTACTAAGGAAAGTTGTTATGTAGTTTGTGATCTTACTGTTCATAAAATGTACCAGCATAAGACTGCTAGTGACAGTCATAGTTTGAGTATGCAGTCAGATCGGTTTAAGGATCTAACTAGAAATTGGTTTGAGTGACACTCAATTTCCAGGAACACTATGACCCTTTAAGGTTTGCCAAGGTGAGTGTGGTCAAAGGAACATTGTAAATAGCCTCCTAGAGCCTGTTATCCATGAGTCTAAGAGGAACCTGGCCAGAAAAGGGGACATTTCTCCATTCTTACCTCTGTGACTCAAGCTTTTTGGAGAGCTAGAGGCAATGATCCATTTCTAAAACTTCTTTCCCATCCAATACACCTCTTCTGCTGTTAAATAGACTGTACTTAGAGAACCCTGATGTCATTTTTGCAGCAAAGCAGTTACAATCCATATTAGGCCTCCTGCCCAAATTAGTGGGATGCCTTCAGGAAGTGTTCAGCTGAATCTCATCTTTAGTTTGAAATGCTTCTTCCAGCAGCTCTTCCCTTCTTCTTCCCATGGTTAACCCTAATGGCCATTCCCTCCTTACCTCAGCCCTGTGACATATATTCTCTGTTCTGTGTAAATAATTAATAATGCATCACAGTCTAAAAAGAAACATACAGAGCACCTGTTCTTTAATCTGCCAAAATTATTATTTTGAAACACCCCCCTCTCTTCCCCTGGCATATCACGTTGCAGACTTAAAGCATTCTTTCTTTACTTACCGTAGAAAATCTCTACAAATCTACATATGGAAGTTTTGTGTACTTTTCTGGAACTTCAGCTTGGACAGGATGAAAATACATAGATGAAAATGTAAAAACGAAGTATTAATGGAGATTTGTATGCTTCCCAGAACATAGCAAGTGTGATTAATGCCTCCATATAGATGTTTGGGCAGATGTATGGAGAGAGAGAGAGATTCATATTGAAAATTCTTCGCTCTTGGTAATTAATAGTAGCCTGCACAAATAGTCTCACTGGATTCAGCAGGTTTATCAATGCAAGTAATTACCTACCGGTGGGAATAAGAGGGTTCACATTCTAGCCCAGAATGAAGTACTGATAATACACACAAGGAAGAAAATTACATTATTGGGTAATTTTTCGTTATAACCAGCAATGCTTACCCTGCATATTTTTTACAATATTTAAAAATTGCTTTACTATTAATGCAAGGGTAGCCAATAGTTTTCGTTATTGACGTTTACAGGCTTCAGTCTGTAGCTTTTCAGCTACAGAGTGTGATGGAATCATAGTTCATTGGGGTCCATAGTTCAGTCAAACAGGTGCTTTCACTTAGTTGGCATCTGAAACCTGATGTGAATGTTGAAAATAAACATTAAGTTACTAACGCTGTATGGGAAAAATGGAATTATGTACATTACCCTTCAGTGCAGTGTACCTTAAACACAAAATTGGGATGAACATGAGTAAGGTAGAAAGCTGTTGGTTTGTTGTTGATTTGAGCAAACTGTTAAACTACATCAGATGTGACTTCAGAGCAATAAATATTGAAAAGCTTTGCAGTCATACACAGTAATAGAATACAGTAAATGGGTACTAAACAAAATATTTATCTGCTTAATACTGTATAGGTAAGCAGATGTCCTTGAGTTGCTGCCAGGCTTCACTGAAATGAATGCACTATTTCATAAAGATGAATTTTGCAAACAAGTAAGACTTGAGAGACCCAGGCCATTAAAAACCATTACTGCATCTTGACCACTGGCAGTTTGTTGCAAAAGGAACCATGCTTTCATGGTTAAGAATTTCAAAGAGCTGTATGGACATTTTTCCTAAACATTGTGTAGATGCATGGACGCATAAAGAATTGCGCAGTAAATTCTGCAGCTGAGAGATATAACTGGCTTGTTACAAAGTTGCCTACTTACAAGTACTGTGCTGATGGCATTTCTATTCTTGACATTCTAATTCTGCTGCTTTCAATTCTCTTGAGATGATAAACCCCAAACAACACAGTGCCATAAGCTAAGAGAGAGAAAGAAGATGACTGGTTTAGTGACAATGTTCTGAAAGAACGGCGGAGACATTATAAGGTTTGTCAGAGAGCATAAAAGCCTTCATGGAGCAAGTGAATTAGGATTCCTCTGTTGTTTCTTAACATATCCAAAACTGGTAGTAAGCAGGGTGGTTTTGAACAGCTGCTCAGTTTCTAGCTTTTAATAGTTAATGGGAGGTCAGACTATAAGCTGAGATCAATCCCAGAGTAATAAATTTTACATTATTATATTTGTCTTTCTTGAAATATAAACACTAGAGGATCTATTCTCAAATGGCTTCCGACCCATTTTTTTCATAATTAATACAGGAAATTCAAAGAACGTGACTCCCTGTACAGTTTAGACAGAAGCAGATCTGTATTCATCAGCATGGATTAATTAGCCTGTTACCAGACACACAGCTCGTTCGAAGAGCTACAAAATGGACAGTTATAAAGAAAGGAGAGCTTTGCCATAAAAAAACATAAACCACATGTTATCATGGATAAAAGATAAGTTTTTTAACTTTGATGTTGTTTCTACCTAGTTTAAGGTTTACAGCTAGATTTATCCAGCACTACTGACATTGACCTTGGCTTCAATGCAGCAGCAGTATGGAATGAATTGCTCTTCATTGGTTTATTTGAAGGGCAGTGTTTAGCAAAAAACTGTGACAAAGATTCACACTGAATAAGATCAACTGAGTCTCTCATTGTTTAGATCTGGATACTTACTTCTGGGTCATTGTATTCAGTATGACTCCATTATGGCTTGGCAGGCTTTTTCTTTGTCTTCTATATTGGGTAAACACATCTGTTAAAACCAAGAAAAGAATTATGCACTCCCACTTAAATCTTATGTACTATTCTAACAGTTTCATCTGTGACATTGAGGTGTAAGGAGTTGTTTTTTCTTAGTCTTCTCATTTTTGTTACTTATAAGAACCTCATTCATGACCTGACACAGTGTTTTATGAAGTCAACAGAAAGGCTGTCACTGTTTTTGGGCAAGCTTTGGACCAAGCCCTCTGTTTTTCAACACGGAATAAATCCTTTCACTAGACACCAGTGTGACATATGCTGTATGAAGGTCCAAACTCTGTCACTCCTCAGTTGGCTCAAGAGTTGGAGTCAACACTAGCAGCAATGAGGAGAACTTGGGGACCATCAACAGTGATATTACCTGTCTCATGTATCTTTGGTTTGGGACACACTAGAACTGGAGATTCAACCATCATTACTGAATAGCATGCAACACATTACTGGGCATTTCAGAGCACCACATATGGGGACGGCAAGGTGGGAGAGCAGGAGACTAGTTTTTTCTTACACATATTCCTAAACCAGTCCAAGTCTATTTGCCCAAGTCTATTACCAACTCTTGCACAACTCTTTACAATGACGATGAGCCCTGATTTCACTTGGGAGTGTAAGTGAAACCTTAGATATCAGAGCTGTTATTATGTTTGTCTTTGCTAAAGAGAGTTGTCAAGTCTTCTTAAAACACACGCAGGTTGGTATTTTGCCATCAAGAGAGAAGCCAAGAGATCTATTTGAAGCACAGTGCAATCCTGCAAGTGTGTTGATATAAAATGAGCTTTACAGTTTTTTAAGTGCTATGCACAGTGCATAAAATATTACAAATTGATGGTACTGGAAAAAACTCATGAGTAGGTATGCAATTCCATAAAGGAGAAGTGATGTTAGAAATAAATATAGGCTATCTTTTCAAAAAGACGAGTTCACCTTTTCGCTTTGCATCTGACACAAAGCAGTCTCTCTCAGCAAATAGAGTAAAATTTTGAGGCATCTGGAAGTTGAAGGAGTCGTGTAACTATACAGCCCTTCTTGGTTTTAAAAGTCTATGTGTTCAAGGGATTTTAGATCCTTTTGTATGCTCACAGCATTTTTGGTCAGTCTTGACAGAAAGTAAGAAAATGACAATTATGTTGCTATGCACTGTCGCATTGCATGGACATGGGAAGTATGTAGTGAGATTATTGGGTGGAATAAACTGAATTACATTTAATAAAACTGAGAGTAGCCACACAGTGAGCCATCTTAGAGCAGCTAGTAAAACTAAACGTCTCTATTTACAATGCGTTGACGTATCTGCCTAAACTTTGACCTATCTTCATAGAAAAGAAGTGAACAGTTTGTAGTGACTTTACAAATGAAAGATCAAGTGCATGCACAATTTGCCTGCTATATGTTGTTTTTAGGATACAAGTTCTAAATGGAAAATGTCCAGATATGCTGCTGGTTTAGTTCAGAGGAAATATGCTGGTGATGAAGTTAAGCACCTGAGTGCCAAGTGGTTTTAGATTAAAAAACTTGTTTAAAACAGATTATAGATTTCGTAAATTCACACTGGATACGATGTGCAAAGATTTCCACTCTCATATTTCTCTTATATATTGAGTATTATGCAAATAAACCACTGCTTACTTGAATTGTAGACTGATACCTTTTTTGTCCTGGCATGACAAGTAAAGTATGTTTCCGTTTGTTATCCCCGTCTGTCACAAGCTGATAAACCTCAGATCTGTAAAAGTCTCATCTGAATATATTTGTTAACATCTTGCTTTGCTGGGCACAGTGACGTATCCTATAGTATGTATCATTTTCGTTGTGTAAATAAGGAACTGCATTATTTTGTCAGTCATGAGATAACAAGAACTACTTCACTTCTTCCTCACATAGGCCCAGTTTGGGAAAGCATTTGGTTTGACTTATCCCTGTTCTGCACATCAGAGAAACATGTTCTTTCAAGCATATGCTTAAGAACTCTCGTGAATAGATATGCGTTTCTGAATCAGAGCTATGGTATTTTAAGTCGCTGCATATGCAATTATGTTATATTCTGTGTTGATTGCACTATATAAAAAGCCCTAATATATTGCTTGCTGCAAAATTTTCAGAGATAAAGACCTCTTCATGCTGAAATATAGTCTTGTTTGTTTCTATGAATCCATTTGCTATATGAGAATATCTTGATTTTTGTAGGGCATGATCTCCATGTGAGTTCGCATGGGCACAGGCAAGCTAATTATATTTATTTCTGTTTTACAGCGGGAACAACATATATCTTTAGCAAAGGTGGTGGACAAATCACTTATACGTGGCCTCCTAATGATCGGCCAAGCACTCGTGCGGACAGACTGGCAATAGGGTTTAGTACTGTTCAAAAAGAAGCTGTGTTGGTACGAGTGGACAGTTCTACTGGGCTCGGAGATTATTTAGAGCTGCATATCGTAAGTATTATAAACAAATGCATGACATGCCTTCTTGTTTTGATTGTTTCTTGTATTTGTGGGTTTTCAATTTATTTTATTTTAACGTAGATACAGCAGTTCGTTAATGAATCTTTTAGGGTCAGTAGTGAACTAAATGATAATGGCTTATAGCATACAATACTGTACAGGGTCTCAGACATTCTCCAAATGCCTTTTACTTTATACAGTGCTACTTTATATGGCTTTTCGATTAAAAATCATACCTGGTTACCTGTAGAGATGTAGAAGTTTATTTCAATCTAATTGCATGAAACAGTATTTAGCAATGTCGGAGGAAGGTACATTAATCCTGGAGGATTTAATCTGGAATCTAGTGGGAGAATTACAGTGTGCACAATTGGCAGTGTTTATTGTTAATACTAGAATTTATCCTCTGATTTCACCGTTCCTTTGTGATGATAAATCTTAAGCAGAAAGCAAGATTGTCAAGCTAGGAAGTCTAAAAAAGTAATTTCAGCTGCCATAAAGCAAGTAACTAGCAATCAAAATTGAAAGCATCTGGATTTTTATGGCAACATAAATAAATGATCAGTTGAGATAAACATAACTAGGGCAGTATAAAATTTTGTTGTTTAGATTAGTCTCAACTTTGTTAATATATTAGTTTGATTTTGATTTAAGAATCTCTCTGCTTTCAGGAACAGAAGAGTTCCTTTTGAATGAAATTACTTATTGATCTATAACCAATTACACTTCTACCCTCAGAAAACATTCAGCAGTGATAATTTTCAAAATTAGAGGGAATTATGGTATTCAATCTTCCCAGGCTCCTTATTTCTGTAAAGGCACTCTTGCATTGTGGACCAAGGTGATTTTTTTTTTTTTTTATTTACTGGCTTGAGTAAATAAACAAAGAAAGAAGGCCACAAATAAAATCCAGAGGTTGTCTATACCCTTCTCTTGCATTGAAACGCACGGACAAAGCGGCTGGCTGGTATTGTACAGTCTTATTTTAAAAATGTGAACAAAGCAACTTCTCCGAGGTGCCAGAAAAACTGAGAGCCTACATTTTTCAAGGCAAGTATTCTGTTGCTGAAGAGAATTAAAAAATTTGCTTTCCAAAGCAGCATCTAACTTCAGATGCCTAGTCATCATTTGCTTGTTTCCTTGCAATCTGAGACCAGATCCCCCACTGTGGTCAAGAGTGTTACTTTCTTCTTGCAGTGTTTTCTTTTTCATTAGCATGTTAAGGATGTTTTTCTGGTAGTTTTGCTGTATCTGAAGTCTATCAAAACCATAATATTTTTGCAGTCTTCTGTCTGGCCTTGAATTTTCCATTTTAAAACAAACATTGGGTTCATTAATTATGGGTTGGAGATCAAACATTATTTCATGCTCATAAGTGTTTTAGTTGATTTTTTTTTTTTTTTCCGATAACTTTCTTACACCCATGCTGTCGCAAAAGATAGTAAAAATAAAGGAATAATTGAGAGTTTTCTATGGTCAGAAACACTACCAGCTTAGTGATGGGGAAAATAATAAATTATACTTCGCTGTTTTTTAAAACTTCTGTGAAGCAGCAAAAGGCCTTTTATCATCATGCTCTGAGAGGTGATCCTGGCCTCCTCCTATTGTCTTTGCAAGAGACTTTGGGAACCTCCCTGAAGCCTGCTCTGCTTTAGAGCAAAATCTGTGATAACTGTGCAAAAATTTCACTGGAACGAGGTCTGACCTTCTGAGAGCTGCTTTAGTGTATTCTCTCTCTAGAGTGGAGACACTAAAGTGGAGACCTGAAATCCTGGCGAGGATTTTTTTAAGGGTCATTAATGTTAGATAAAGCTTGGAAAACTACTGGGATATAATTTCCCAGAATCTATTTCAAATAAGGATAGTATTCAAAAGAAAGTTGAAAGGCAGTATTTTCAAAAGCACTCAAAGAACATATATCTTATTAAAGTCAGTGGAACTGTAGGCACCTCTGGGAATTTTACCTGAGATCTATTTTAGCTCAGCAAGATATTGTGAAACATCATGGTTATAAAAATGAAGAACGTAGAAACGGAGAGGCCTAGGTATATGTTGTACCTGAAAAATAGTTTATTGGATCGAAACTTTTCAATAGTGGTAGCTATTCTATTAAACTAGCTGTAATAAAAGTAGTACGAGGGCTGTATCATTCAAAACTTCCTTCTTGCACCAATGCTGAGATGCCACTAAGAATGTCTTATCTGCTAAATAAGCAAAAGCTGTGAATAGGGGAAAGAGGAAAAACTGGAAGGGGGGAAGAGTCTAATTCTGCATGTTCTTTTGCATGCACCCGCTCACCTGTTTGCATAATGAATATGCATGAGCAATACATGCCTGTGTACATTGAGGTGCACTGTGCATGGATAACTTGTGTTATAAAAACTATAACATTATAACAAGGATATAGTTGTGATTTAATTATGCTGAGAATCAGTTTTACAGTATGGTAGAAACTGCTTCTTTTGTTACTGAGGTTTTCTGGAAGTCATTAATCACTCATATCCTCCCCAGTGACAAAATTTGGGACAGATGTGTAAGGATAGGTTTTAAGTGTATTTTCACAGAATGGCTGCAAAGAAAGTTTGGAACTATTGCTTTGAGTTAAAAAATTTTAGTTCATAGTCCTCACTATCATGTTGGGGACAGTGCTTGTTTATGATATTTCATAACAGAGCTATGAGGTAGCTGGCTTGCTCTTAACCTTCTTCATTCTAGAAATGGAAGAGGAAATTACAAGTTTGATTATGGTACTTCAGTATGTGCTTGCCCTCTTTATTATTCTGTTTACTTAAAGATGATGTAAACCTAAGAATGAAATCAAGCTCATAACAAATTCTGATTTTGAAAATTGCTACTTGATCGTCTGAATCACAGCTTTAGTGTTAGGTTAGAAACACATTTATTTAAAGTAATCATTTAACCTCCCCAAATAACCATTGTTAATATGAGAAACATTTTAAAAAAATGTATAATCTTCATTGCTACCAGATGCTTAACAGTTCCAGTGCAAGTATTTTAAATTCCAAGATAGATTCTTATAAACCTCCACCTGTGTTGTAGCAACCTAGATAGAAAGGACTGGTTGTGTGTATGACACATATGCATCCCCGTGCTTCAAGGAAGGGGTGTTAGTATGGTTTAGTCATCCAGAGATGCAACAGTTACCTTTCATAGGAATCACTTGACGTCTGTTATGGAAGTGGTCTCCTGCTCAGTTTCTGCTGGGATGTCTAGTTCAAGAGGAAACAGATATCATGCCTAAAAGTCTACTGTCACTTCCTTCTCCCATTGACAGATAAAGGAAGGACAAATAGCTCTGAGAATTACTATAATCCTCTTTTTCCCCCCCCTTTTCTTGGCATGGTCTGCATCCATCTCCATGCCAGATGGAAAAAGGCGGGAGCTTATTCACTCAGTGTTTGGTTAATCATGTGCACTTCTCTGCTTTTCATTGATTTCTAAATCGTTAGGGGATTCTATCAGTGTTTGCTATTCCTATCTCTGCTGTTCGTCTCTTCCCATCCTCTTCTCCCAAGTCATTAGACAGAAAAGTGTGTATATATATATATATATATATATATATATATATATATATATATGTCATCGCCTTCCACAGGCACTGCACTGTTGCTGCCTTGAGTTTCCAGTATTTCTGTGGTGAGGAACAGGGTGAAGTTAGACAAAGATATTACCTTGAAGGGCTAAGAAATCATGTTAAATTGTTCTTTCTGGCAGTGCTGGCAGCATAGGGAACTGGTATTCTCCCGTGTGGCACAAGTATTTGCTCTGCTAATGAAAACAGGAAAGATTAATTTCCATCAGTAGACCTCAACCATTTTTAACAGTTGTTTTAGGTATAAATTATGCCATGTTTTCATCTTTAATTGTTAAAATGAAAGACTTCAAACTATAACAAAATGTAACATTTTGTGTGCCTGATGGAAAGCATCATCAGTTTCTATGTCTACTTTGTTCGTGTATTTGTTTTAAAATCGAAGTATTTGGAGAACACAAAACCAGTGTGCTGTGTTTATGGCTATGGCTGATTTTGAAGTTGAGAAAAAGAAGTTTGTGTGGGGTATAAGGCCAGCAGAGCATTTCAGACCTTACAGCTTTGGCGTTCCAGAAGACACCCAGCCTACAGGACACTAGCTACTTAAACTAAACTGGTTCACTCTATTATCTCACATAGGGCAAAGAATTACTAATTAAGCTCAGTTACAGATATGAAGGAATACGACAGATGTGGCAGCATTTTGAACATTGTCCTTCCTGGGGGAAGCTTGGAAAAAACGCCCTGTAATTCCAGCAAGAGAAGACTGACAGTCCTACCTAGGATATAGTAAGCACAGAAAAAATAAAAAGGAAATAAACTCAGAGTAGGTTGTGGTCGATAATTTTTATTTCATTCTCTTTAATGTTATTAGGAAAAATTATTACCGGGAAAATGTAAACCAGAAAGATTAATACTGTGATGGGAAAGTGTGGAAAACTTTAAAAAGATGTAGTTACCTGAAAAAGTATTATATGTTTTAAGGACAGATAGTATCAATATATGCAAGGTATAACACAATTAACCAGAAATATTCTGAAGATGCAGCATTACTGGCATGACAGATTAATCAGTGTTGTATTTAGATTTTCACAGTGTGAAGCCTTCAGAGTTAACATTAATGACTGAGGTGAACAGTCATAGGAGAGGAAATGTTATATGTCTTACAGAAAATTGGGGTTTGGATCGTGAATAAATTCTGTTTGTGCTCTTTGTCCCAACTATTTATATACTATATCTATAAAAATATATATTGTGAGAAAGGCATTTTTCATTTAAAACTTTTTCCATGAGGAAGACGTGGTTAAAAATCAAGTGAAAGCTTTTGTGAGTTTTTGTCAGCTTTGGTTCAAAAATTCTCTCGGTTTAAAAAGAAGTTAATCTTTCCCCATTTTCTGAGCTATTTATTCATTTTTTGTGCATGATATGCTTATTTTTTTATAAACTAGGGAAATATTTAATATCTTCAAATAAAATGTTGACTTTTGTGTAAAAAAAAAAAAAAAGAATATTGATATCAAGGGGTTTTAATTTTCAGCTTTAAGTTAATGAAAAATTCTGCAAAACTCCTCTCTCAACTTTTTTTCTTAGTCATTTTTTTGAATTTTTTTTGGTAAACTTAAAAGGACTATTATTTCCTGCTCCCCTCCCTCTGTCTCTTGGTTATAAATATGCAGTATTCTTCTGCACCTGGCTTTTAATAGCTGACTCTGTTAGATTCTGTTGTACATATACATAATATATGGATAATTTTAATTTATGCAGGTATAATGATTTTCCCTCAAGTGAACAGAAAGAGTAAAATTCGAGTGAGGATAAGACTTCTGTGTTTGAGCGTACCAGCGAAAATAATGCCGAGTATTAAGATAAATGAATTTGTTATTCTCTTTTGAATACTTCACATCTTGGGCTTAATGCCTAATGGAAAGTCAATTGAAAGATTCTTATTGACTTAGTTGTATTTGGATCAATGCCTAGAGTTGGATGTACTTTCAGTGAGATTGATGGTACAAATACCTTTGATTTTAGTGGCTTGTAGTGGAGCTAATTAATTTTCCCAGGAAGAGTTTAATACTCTTTTAAAAAAATATTCCCAGAATAATGTTTCTTCTAATAATCATCTCTCAAATATGGAATTCCTTATTATTATATGCATATCTGTGCAATGCAATAATTTGGTAATGCCAGTGATGGCTTGTATATGCATGAAACACTAATGAATATAAAATCAAATTATTCATGGCCAGGAAGGGCTAAAAAAACCCCCAGAACTAGGTTTCAGAAATCTGATAATTCTAGAAGTGCTGAGCATGCATATCAGTGGCTAAAGTCAATGGAAGCTGAATATAGTTGGCACCTCTGAAAATCAGTCCATAGTCATATCAGCTAAGTGGGCATCAGGGGTCACTCTGGAGCCCTGAAAAGACTTTGGATCATTATGTTTATCAGAGTTGTGATATTTAATATTTTGCTACATTGAGACACAAGAAAATTTCATAAGGCTGATGTTATCTAAACCAGAATTCTGCTAATATTTGGCATTTCCTTATGATGCTTATGTACATGATATTTATTTGTGATTTTTTTTTCTCATTAATATAAGTGCATGGAAAATGCTGTATGAAGTTTAACTGCTGTGGGCAGTGATTGTTCTCTTTGAGGAACAAAAAACTCAGCAACCAGACTATGTATTAATCTTTTAACTGAAGAAAAATCACTATGGAAGAAGGATTTCTAGACTTGCTTATGGGTTTGAATAGCAAAAAGCAGTGCAATCAAAAAAGAATCATTTATGGGACTAGACAGGCAGGTGAGAATGCAATTCAATGTACACAAACATTAAGTTAATTAGAATGGGAGCAATGAATTAATCTAGGGAATTTGTGCTAAATGCAGCAATCATTTACCTCAGTGATCAGGTTAAAGATCTAAATTTGTAGGAAAGAAAATAAATAAATCACCGAAATGGTCAAGCCATGTTTGAAAACATGCAATTGAGTTATTC
The DNA here is from genome assembly GCF_003259725.1 of Athene cunicularia. Classification (NCBI taxonomy): domain Eukaryota; kingdom Metazoa; phylum Chordata; class Aves; order Strigiformes; family Strigidae; genus Athene; species Athene cunicularia. The sequence goes on along the minus strand of NW_020799097.1, from coordinate 109,044,682 downwards.
TTTTGTATTAGCAGAGACATAGATTAAAAAAACTCTGAAAAGGGATTTTATGATATAAGCTGTTTGTTAATGCCTCATCTTGAATACTCTGCAAGCCCATTGTCGTGCGCTGAGCAACAGGGGTCTGTTCTTACCATAAACAGGCCAAATTGCTGAGAGAAGGTTATGGAAATGTGCTGATTCTGGCACAGAACAGACTGTTACCTTATTGTATGAAAAATATGAATGGAATTTGGACAGTTGATGTAATTATTTTTGCCTGTGGCTGCCATCATAGAGTGCTGCAAGAAGAAATCCTGATGCTGGCATGGAATGTCCAGCGTGGATTTCCACCAGCGTGGCAGGTCTGATCTCCCAGCTGTGATTTCCTGGTTCCCCAGCCTAGAAATGTGCTTGAGGGAAGCAACCCTTCATCTTCTTCCTCTGTTTTGGGATGAATATAAGTTCTCACTTCTTCCTCTACTCACCTAATAACTGTTGTATGCATATGTGCTTTTGGGAGGGTAAAAGCTTCCTTCACAAGATGCATGCTGTATGACGGGGTCACCACCTGCCAGCCCCTTGGCAAGAGAAAATTGCACAACCAGTAGGACCTAAGTTCTCAGCTCAAACACCATGTGTCTGTTACAAAATGCTCTGTCCCTCAACACTGGTGCATCACCCGAGGTGCTTTCTTCTAGCAAAGATTTAGAGCCTGGCTGAGGGTGAGTATGTTTAAAGCACTTCTGTTGGCCCCACATATGTTAGAATGATCTGATAGCAATTTGGAAAGAATTGCATGTGGCCATGGTGATGCATGAAATGATCTTGCAGACCAGATCATGGACTTTGAGATCCCGTCTGATCTTGCATATCTCAAGATTACACTGTAAATTGAATCCATCTGTTGGCTGAACTGCTTAAAATCCAAAACTTTGTCATTGAATTTGATGGCAAGTCTTCCTTTGACTTTACTGTTGCAAACTGTACACAAATGGGACTTTTGATCCAGCACAAGGTAAGAACATAAATATGGAACTTAATTTTCCTGGGGCCTTGTTAAATTTAAAAAAAAAAAAAAAATTGCTACAAAGTTTAAGAATATAAGGAGTTTGGGCCGAGTTGTTACACCCAAACCCTGCATTTTTAAGAACAGAGGTGGACCAATTTGGAGAGACAAGCAAAAGAGCAACCATATTTAATTAACATCAATTAGAAAAGGCTTATGACCTCTTCATAAATCAGGTCTTATTTTTTAGATTGTTACTTTTAAAGCTCTGAAGTACTACATGGCTTATGTCCAGTCTTACTTTCAAGGATTCTTTCTTGCTCTTCCCTTTCCCTTGTTCCCCAAGTTGTTTTTTCTGCCATGTCCTCGAACACAAATTCATGTGCTAGGCATATACTGCAGTCCCAGTGAATCCCAGTAGAAGCAGGTGGCAACCTCCAGGGTCTCAGTGATTACATTCATTTTCTTTCCCACAGTGAGGCATACTGTATAGCTAAAGGAACAGAAGCGTCACTTCAGATGGTGATTGTATGGTGTACTCACATGGAAGACCTTCTTGATGAGGACCACTGATTAGTTCTCTTTAATTAAAGAGCAAAAGCAGCACGAACAAAACAAATAAACATGTGGCCAAAATTAGGAGACATATCCTTTTGTGGCTAGGTTTTTTATGTATAAATACCAAATTTCTGGCTTCAGAAGGGAGGACAGAAGAATTAGTTTATAATCTACAGATAAATAAATAGCCCATCTCCTCTGTAGCAGCACCTTTCCTAGTTAATATTATATTCTCCTATTGATGTTTTAGATCACTCCCAGTCTAATCAGGTCCTTTTAATCCAAAATTCTCCGCGCTGGTTATTAGCCAACATCCTTGCATACGAAGGTTACAGATATTTTAATAACTTGGCACCAACTCTTCCAGAACATTGCCATGTATAAAAAGAGCTGATGAAAAATTTAGCAGACATATTAGCAACCTTATTAAGATTTAAAGAATGCTTAACTATTTGCAGTAGCGGAACAGTTGAGGTGCTCACTGAAACCTGGCTGATCACCCAAAGGAAGAAGCATTGAATCGTAGGAAATTATGGTGATTATTTGGAGAATGAGAGCTCTGGATGATTGAGGGTCACTTCTAAGAACTAGCCACTTTTGTCTACCTATCATACATAGGTACTTATTACATCCTTATTACATCTATTGTATATTTTATTAAGCATATACTGTTTGTTATATCTAGTAGTATAATAGAGTCAGCTCTGATAATATTTCCTAGCTTGTTACTGCCTAGTTCTCATCTAATTTTAGGGAAGCACAAAAAAGATTTGCACCCCCTCTTCACTGATGGGCATGCCTGGCTCAAAACCAAGTGGAAGGCATGTTTACCCAGTGTGTTAGAAGCCATGACAGTGCTGGGTGTAGGCAGGTTGTAGGCACTTTGGGCTGAAAATGCATGCTTTGGAAAAAAATGACAGATATGAGCAATGGCTTCACTTTCATAGTATCCTAGACTACGCTTTTGGTTCCTCGGGGCAGCTTGAATAACAGAGAGTAACTCTCAGATTGCTCTGACCTGTTGAAAAGGGCCAGGTTTGCACAGGACAGATCAAGGTTTGTTTCGTATGAATATAAGCCAGAGCCCAAGATCTGGCCCATTAACTCCCTGTCTTTTAAATTTATGAGCTCTAAGTGAGGATAAGGATATAGTGTACACTGCAGCGCAAAGTACCAGTGTAGCAGTTTTTCAGTGAACATGCAATATGAATAATATCATTTTTAATACCAGTCAGAGAGATTAACCTGTTGATGCAGAACAAGACTAGGGGAAAAGTGATGATAGTGACCTGAACAGATTCTGATCCTAACTCCAAATAATTCTTAGCCCACCAGTTCCACTATTAATTTGTCTGAATAAACTGCAGAAATACCCGTAAGTATGAGCAGGATCTGCATCAGGCCAGGAAACTGCTGGAAGGTGAAAGGTGCAGAGGAATTTTACAGAGCTTGCTGCTTTGCTTCAGGCATTTGTTTAAGTAAACATTGCTATTATAGTTAATCACTTTGCGCTAATAAGGAAAGCTCATCTTAATACTATTCTGGTTTTGTGAGATACTACCTTAATTGTAACTTATAATTAGTTAATTAGACCACTTAAATCAGGTTTTGCTCTGTGATGCCTCAGTGTCATCACCAAACTGGAAACTTGTTTTAATATTTAATGCTAGTTTGCTTTTTTTCTTCCAGACTGCTTTATTGTCTTGAGTCTTTCTCACTTTTCACTACACCACTGTGTTAGTGAAGAGTAACTGTAGTAAAAAATCCCTGAATTTTATCTGATGTACTGGAGGATAGAACTGAATGCACTGGGCCTGGCTCCTACTGTCATCCAATTCAGTTACTTAACTTTTACAATCTTTGTCACTAACTCATTGCACTAGGGTCATGCAGGAAATAGAGCCAGAGCAGGGAATTTATACAGATTTCCTGAAACCCAGGTTACCAGTTATATCCCCACCTGCTTTTCAGTAACTTGCCTACACTATCTAATCACTATCTGAGCACTATCTAATTACTATCTAATCACTTACCTGAGCATGGTATGCTTGACATCAGTGTGTCTCCAATGCTGCTGTATTACTGAGCAGCCTTTTCCTTTCTCTCCCAGAAAAAAACATAGGTGTATATTTGCCTTCCCTATCAGTCTTAGAGGGATTCTTCCTGCCTGACTGGGCCATTACCGCTGTTAAGTCTCATTTTGTCTTTACACTTAAATCATGCTGGTCACAAGAATTTCTGCAACAATAACAGATAGGATAAGGATTTAATGTACTGATATTGTCAGTGTTCTGGTGGTTTACACTTAATGTAACAGTCCCACTAACAACAGGTGAGTTTTCCTCTTAAATGTTTGGAGAGGCTTAAATGTCTCTCTGTGAAAGCCCATTTACACTGAAGCATTCTGATGCTCCAGAGGGTGGATTAGCTGAAGGAACTGACTCATGCATTTCTTGGCTTTTGATAATTACCTAGCTTACACTGAATGAGGGATGCTGAGGAACAAAGGAAAGACACAGGCCTTCAGTTCTTCCAGTTCTCTGTGAAATTATCCTGAAGCCTTCAGTGCAGCAGCATGAAACTACTAATGTGGCTTTAACTTCTTGTGCTAGAATTTGTAGGTGATAATCTATGTTCAGTCAAGGGTGAAATGTAAGTCCAGGTATTCCCTCGGGGAGATGTAAATCATGCTTGCTGCTGCAGCATTATACATCCTCTGTGGTCTAGAAAAAGCTGCTCATACAGGACTGGGAGATCTTCCTTCTGCCTATTCTGCTGTTGGGTCAGGTACTCCTCCTCTTCATCCCAGGCCTCTGGATTGAAGGATGGCGTTGAAGCATTACATCCTCATTGGATGCTTCATTTTGAGGCTGGAATCTCTTGTTACCTTCTGTTCAGCCCTCACCCTTGGTGGACTTGTGACTTACTGTCTATACGCTGAATGCTACGGACTGCGTTCTTCCTGTTCGCTCCGAAACCTCATTCATATCCTGAAGCATTATTGTACCCCATACAGGTTTTTCCTTTTTTCCTGACCCAGTGAATTCCAGGGAACAGGAGAGACTTCCTGGAGCAAAAGTACTCAGCCTTTCCCTTTCACAGCAGATGGAGTTTTTAAGACTCGCTGTGGATTATGTAGCAGTGCCTTTTTGTTTAGGGACAAGCACAAAGAGCATTATCATACAGGAAGCTAGTTTACAGTAACTTCTACCAATTAAAATAAAAAGTGAAAAGATTATGGCATAGAGCCTTAATAACCACTCAGCATATTTGATAATGTCACTGCTGTCGGTATCATATTCACCACTATGTTTAATAGCTGAACAGATGCAGCTCACTAGAGCACCACATGGTATGCAGCAGCAGGGAGTCCCATTTGACAAGTTGGTTTTGTTTTATTTCCTTCCCAGAGAGCCTTCCCTAATATCCCAAGTTTCTGTACTGTTTGGATTTGCTATTCAGCAAACAGAAAAAGGCAAGGGGATTCTGTGCTGCTTGTTTACAAAGCAAGAGAGGTTTTGACTTTTTAGTGGAAGTACTATGAAATTCCTAATACAGCTCATATAAGTCATGTTTTAAGGTAAAATTGTCAGCTCTTGTTCTGAAAAGTGCTGGGTGTTAGCAGGTAGCATATATCTTCATGCACAGGTCGCTTGTAGGATAGCAACTATGCTGTTTTGTGGAGGTGGTTTCAAGTTTGGGGATTTTATTTTTTTTTAATTGCAAGATTTTGTGTCCACATCTGCAAGTCACTTTGCAGAGTGAGCAATAACTCTTGGCTGTAATAGCACCATGGGATGTTGCAGTTGTTTGGCGTTTCTAGATTTGCTCTCCATGGAACAATTCATGGGAGCATTTTGTGAGACTTTCCAATCTTCTAATTACTTGTCTGGAAAAACACTCTGAGGCTAAAATAAGATGGCTATGCGCTTAATATTTTCTAAAAAAAAATCACAGGATAATACAGAGTAGATAATGAACCCTTGGCTGTATGATTTTGTTATTTGTTTCCAGGAAACATACAATAAAGATGGGAACAAGACTGGAAGTGCTGTAAGAATTATCAGCCTTATATTACCTGGTCCATAAATAAACTCAGAAACTCCCTTGGTTATATTTTCTGTTCCTTATTAATGTGGTTGTATACTTACAGATGGGTGCTGCCAAGGGCTAAATTAATGGGCAGCGTCTTCCCCAGAACTAAAAACTTTGTCACAGCTTTGTGCTCAGCTGATATGCTCCTTTGGAAGATATTTAAAATTTTGGGGTTTCTATTCCTAATCTACTTTTAAAATATTTTGCTGGCTATATAAACTGACATTCTTAAGGCATTGATTTTCTTTCCTTCTTTCTTGCTTTTCACTGCATATTCAAACTCAAAGAAAACACCCGCACGTCTCCTTGTCACAGCTGTAGTGTAGTACATGATGACACCAAGCTGTGCTAGTGTGGGAGGAGGGGAGATAGGGGTTGCAAGAACTGTGGAGAGCTGATTAAAATTCAAAATGAGCTTGATAAAGTGGAGAAATAGTCTGAAATCAGGAAGATGAATTTCTACAAAGGAAAGTGCCGAGTTCTGTACCTAAGATGGAAAAATCAAATGCACAGCTATAAAATGAGGAATAATTGTGGCCAAGAATCAGTTCTACAGAAAAGTTTGGGAAGTTACAGCTGATTGCAATCTGCTGCAGAGACAGACAGGCATCAGTCTGGGATGTATTGACAACATGTGGGGTGGCAGAGAAGGCAAAGAAGTTAATTGTTCACTCAGTACGACTGGGACCTTAGCTGAAGATTTATGTTCAGCTTTGAGTGCTCAGCTTTGAAAATGAGGTAAGCAAATTAGGCAGCTAGTAAAAGAACTAGCAGTATATTCTAGTTTAATTAACATGTAGCTCCTAGGAAGAAAATGAAGGAATGGGTTCTGCTTTCTTTATGAAAGAGAAGACAGGGATTGACTAGATGTGAAAACCATCTTTTAATGCATATAGATTGTTACAAACTGGACTGTGGCTAATTTGTTTTGACCGTCTGTCAGGATAAGGTAAGAAATAGTTGGTTTAATTTGCAACAATGCTATCAAGTATTGGAAAAAAAGAACCCCAGCTATGTTTGATGGTTAGCAGTGGAGCGGATTATGTAGGCAGGCCCTGTCAATTTATTCTTTCAAAGTCAGACTGTGTTCCTATCAGTAATGGGAATGCCATGGAGACTTCTGCTGTATGTTTTTGCTAAAGTTAGCCTAGATGTACTTACTGTTGCCAGTGAGTGATGGGCGTAGTGAGGTCTTCTTAAGCTGTATGCTCCCATTTATGCTGCAGCTTTTAACTGGAAGGCTTAGGTCCAGGAATGATTTAAGATGAGCGCTTAGATGCAAGCACGGTGACGTTCTCTGTTTTTATTCCTAAAGACACAGAATAGGGAGAGAGAGTAAGCCGCTGCTAAGCATTTTCTTTTAATATCCATTGGTCTTAGTGTCATCAGCAAACTCTTAACACTGTGCAGTAGCACAAGGTAGAACGTGCTCTCCCTTTTCAACATCAACATCCCCTCGTTTAACAGCGGCCAGGTGCTTTGCCACTATATGCAGGAAAGAAATTTGCATCCATATGTCTGAGAGTTGCTCTGCGGCCAAGCAAAGGCCTGTTGGTGTGTTCTTCACCGACTGTTTGCATGTGCCTCCTCTTCAGCTTGTGGGAAAGGTGGTGGTGATGTAACTAACTTTGCCTCCTCGCCCACCTCTCAAATGTTAGCAAGTATTTGCTTTGGTTGCTGTGTGGGAGTAGTGAGGTAATTTGAACTGTCCTGCTGTAAATCCAAAATAACCCGAACGGGCTAAATAGATTACTGAGCAAAACTCTTTTGATTATATTGCAAGAATAATGTGCAATTGGCGTGAATTTATTTTTCAGGTTTTTCAGCTATTTGGCCAGTTCACTGGCTGCAGGTATAGCTGCACAGCTGTGTGAAATGCTTTTTAAATTTTCTTGTCACAATAGTGCATGGAGATTATCTAAAATATAATAATCACTCAAATCACAGAAGATAAGCTTCCTGTTTAATTTCTAAAGTAGACTGTCTTGTTTCTTAACGTTAGTGACTATTTGTGACAAGGCTTTCTAATGATTTTAACAATGAATTAAAAATCTTTAGCTATTAATTGTTGTCATAACTTTGGGCTCATATTGTAAAGGCTCAGGACACCTTAAGCATGTAAGAGGTTTTATCTTCTTGGTGGTGTTCTCTGGTACAAGATCTTGAAACTCTGTACATGCCTTTGTCAATATACTGTATTCTGGTGTTTTCTCTGGAGTAAGGGCAGGGTATTGCCCTGAGCACCAGCCATGCTGTATCTGCAGGAACTTGGTCTGGACTAAACTGGCTTGGGGTTTGGGTTATCGCTTTGCAGTGACAGCTGGTGGTGGTCTGCTTAGATGTGAACTGGCAGCCTCGCTCTTTTACTGCCGGCAGCCATGTGCTGTAGAGAATGAGCATGCAGTTGCCTCTGTGCCAAGGAAGGTTAAACCTCCCCTACTTGTGCCACCCCTTTCTTTAATCCCACTTTCTAACCCTCTTCTCTGTTATGCAGCTTCACCAGCTATCTTGCACTTCTGCAGTCACAAAGGTAGGTCATGGATTTTCTTCACTGACCCAAAATATAGAAGTCATCCAGGCTGATAATGTATGTCCTTTCATCAAGTTGGAAGAAAAATGATAAATAAAACCATTGCTGTGACTGTGTCAGGATTGTCACTTTATCCGTCTTGTAATGGAGATGTTGTTCAGCATTTCTAATTACAGTATTAATCTTCACTATCCTCTGACACAGGTGTAATATCAGGAATACTAGTGCATGACAAATATATTACTTTTGACCCTCAGAAGCACCAGTCACAAACACTTCTGGTTTGCTGGCAAATCTAATTGGTTCCCTATAGTCGTTCCTTTTCTCACTGAAAATATTTGAGAGATTCATGCTGCGTTTTTCCTATAATGTACAGTAACATTAAAAATCAAGACAGGGAAATGGTCTTGCATGAATCATGTTCTCCCACGCGCACACTACTCATAAAGTGATTATCAGAAACATTCCTTGCGTTGTTAGTATTTTCTGAAATTATAGACAGGTTCAGTTTCTGCGTCTGAATTTTTCACACATCAGTTTACGCTTTAGAAAGCTTACTGACTTGGAGTATTTTTTAAATTGTTTTCTAAGTGTTAGATTGCAAGAGAGTTCCTAACCGCAAGCAAATGACTTCCCTGTGGTTAGTTTGAGGCTGCAGAGAAAGCAAAGTATATTAACAGAACTTCAGGAGGTGGAAAAGGTGGTGGAGCCTTCCCTCCATCCTACTCTGCTGCACTTCCCTGTGGGCCTGACTGGTTCTGAGCGATGCTAAATTATGCTATCAAGGGAAAAGCTGGTGCTCATCCTTTTGGTCCTATTGGGGATGTAATAGCAGTGCTTTGAACTCTTAAGGCTGATTTTTAAGAAGTTGGTGGGCTTTTCTGCTACTGCTTGGCTGGCTCTCTTATAAATGTTTCAGGTGGGATGCAGGTGCTTAAAGTGGAAGGAAAAACTTTATGGGTTTTCAAATGTCTGCTATTTTGATCTAATATAGGTAAACCCACCATTTGTCAATGCATATCAAGGGCTACCATTTAGTAACTGTTCATGTGTTTCTCTTCACCGCCAGGACTTGGATGCAGAAGGAGAAAGATCAGTAATCTGATCCAGGTAGTAGTGCTGTGTAAGTTAGAAAATGATGTTTGTTCCAGTCTCATTTCTCAACTGGAACATGGAAAATTTTTAGGATTGGGACAGAGTGTACAAACGAAGGTAAAATAATGCATTCCTCTGCCCCACTAACCAATTGGTGCTGACTTCAGTGCGGCTGGGGAGAAAACTGGATTCAAAACTTTTCCCCACCTTGTTCAGACTGGAACCTGATCCAGACTTCCACACTGCAGCTTGAGCACTTTAATGTCAACTTTTGACTCACCTTGGTGACTGAATCTTTGTTTCATTGTGTTTTTAAAATTTTTATTTTTGTTGCTATATATCAGGAAAGAGACAATTTTCAAAACTTCCATTGCTTTTTGGTTTAATGTTTGTGAAAATGTTTGTTTAATGTTTTCTAGACAGTCTTAGTGTAAACATATCTTCTATATATTTATGACAAAATGGTCCTATTTATTTTATGGCTGTCATAGTCCTGATTGCTGTTGCTTGTTGCTAAATTCAGGATCCATATAGTAATGACTTCCTTTTGGAAGTTGTCTGAAACATTTTCAATTAAAATTCAGGATGGAGATTTAATTTATACCTTGTTAAAATAAATCAAAAGAATTCCTAACTGTTGTTTCTAGAATTGTTTAGAAGTGCAGGAGGCAAGGGACTTGGAGAGCACTGCAACAGTTGCACAACATTAGGAGCATATTAAAAGAAAAATGATCTGTGCACCAGCTCGTAACATGAAACATGGCATATTCGCATTTCCTAGAACTCACTGTACATTTCCAAAGGCTAAAACCTATTCTAAATCCCTTAATACCACTGAATTTATTATGTCTCCTTAGCCCAATTGAATATGTCTGGAGAGGTGGACAAGGGACATGATGATAAAGGACTGCGGTGATGGGAAACAGAGAGAAATTAGGTGAAACATTCTCTTGTATGTTGTAGTAGGTATTTCCCAAGCTGTAAAAGATGTTTATGCATTTTTTTATTACCAATTCTAGCCACCTGAGATGTTTTAAATCTGGATTCTGTATCATATTTGCTTGATTTATTAACATCCTCAGGAAAACATAGGCGATATAATGATTCTCCTTATCAATCACTTCTTATAAAACTTCCAAGAGATTTAGTAATTCTAACCCAAAATTAACGCATTAGAAGCATCACTACATACCTGAAAGATGTTTTTAAAAAGGCTTTTTAATGGTTTAAGAACAAATAACCTTTTAAAAGCCAGCTGCAACTCCCCACTTTATTTCCTGCTTGTAATGAATTCCCGCTGTATTTATTTTAAGGCTCTAAAATTAGATGGAGAGCTAAGTTGTTGGGTTTGGTTTCTATCAGCTATCATGCAATTAAGAGGTTATTTGTGATGGCATAAGTGTAAATGGAGAAAACTTGCATCACTGTTCATGCAGAACATTTTGGTCACTTTTTCCTCACCTCACATCCTCTGAGTAATAGAAAATAAATAACTATGGGTTGCAACTGGAGAGTCTTTTAATGGATGGTATTAAATCTGATAGATTCTTCAAAATTCAAAATACTCTTTTGATGAAAACTGTGTCAATTAATTTGCTTCATATTTTTTTCTAATTTCCAAGATATTTCTATTGTAGCATGTACTCCGTGCATATTATAATAGAAACCTGTTATTTGGAGCTTGCGTGCATGTGCATTTTGAACTTTTATGAACTTTTTTGTATAAAACATTTCTATTTCTGAATGTGAACCTGACACATACCACTTTTTTGTTGCATTATAACAACAAGTTCTATCATTAGAAGTAGTAATCCAGAGGATCACCTGGCCAACATGCAGGTCCCTAATTTTAGCTATAAATCTTAGTGTTAAATGAAAATAGCAAGCCAAAGAAGTTTTTTCAGTGTTGCATCACTGCCCTGTTCACTTTTTAAAATCTTAAGACCATTTACTTCCTTCCACTTTGATTGCAAAATTAGGCTTCTAAAATGACAGACATGCAATCATAAGAAATCATATACAAGTAATAGACAGGATAAGTTTAGTGCCTTTTCCCCCTTTTTTCTTCATAAACATAAGATTATATACTTGTTCCACTTTCTGTTGCTGTTCCAGAGCAATACACTAGAATCTAATTCCAATTTTAACGGTGTTAGTTGAAATAAATTTAGACAACATCCTTTTCTGCAAGGTCATGAACACTGACTAGGTGCTTGCTTATTAGTATTAGTAGTAGTAGTATTTTAAGGAATGCACTGTTAGTTGCATCTTCTGATAACAGGAATAATACTGTTTTTACGAGACTGTAGGAAGGGTGATGTGCAGTGAAGATATGCCTAGCCACCATCTCAGCGACGAATGTAGCAGAAAAGTGTGTCTCACTGGAGAAGTGCAGTTCTGAAACAAGGTTTCTAACCCCTGTATGAGTTTGAGGATTGTTCATTTAAAAAGCAGTGTGCAAGCTGCAAGACTGTAGATCTTCAAGTTTAATTGCAACACTTCTTCGAATATACAGATCCAGAGCCGTAGCTGGGATTCCCTTTTAAACAAAGCCTGTCTAGGTTCATGTATGAATGCTTCATTTGTGCAGCAGAGCCAGATGGATGTGCTGCTTTTAAGATCTGCCCCGTGATTCTTATTGAAAAGCATAAAAATTGAATTTTTTAATTCAGACCTGTGGCTTCTGCACAAAAAAATATCCTGAGGAAAAGGTGTCAGACTTGATTGCTAGAAAATTTGTTATAACTGCATTATGTATCAAAATTATTATACTGGATGACAATTTCTATTATTTTCACAAGGTCCCTTCAGTTTAATTGTAATTTACCACTCAAGTATACCATTCTATTCATGTTAATCTTCAAATTATTCTTGCTTTTGCTCTAATAGCTATTTATGAGTCATAGAAAGTACACCTAATTAATACCTCTGCACATTGCTACAATTAAACATTAATCAGATTTGATTTTTAGAGTAATGTGCTACCAGTCTTCTAGTCTTCTAAGTTACGACCTGATAAAAATTTCATTACCCTAGTTATAAAGTTCTCAATGGGGAAGAAGTTTCCATTTAGTGCATTTAATACATAATGGCATCTTTGATGTCTGTTTTACACTCCTACAACTCTATAGATAACTTGGTTAGCAAATCAGAAATAGTGACACAAGGTAAACTGACACTGACCTTCTAGAGATAAGTTTTCAAAGAATATGCAGTTGTGAGCTTGTCAAAAGGATCTAACCGAAGCAATGGATGATGTTTTTTATTAACATGGGATGACAATGTTTAGTCATCATATTTCCTTCTTCACTTTAAGTTTAGAAGGGAAAGTCAGTAGATGTGAGTGTGAAACAGTTCATGAACTTTCAAAACCCACCTTAACAGTGAGTTTCATGCAGTTGGAATAAGCATTTGAGCCTGGTTTGGTCTTTTTTTTTTAAAAAAAAAGAAACAAAAACCAAACAACAAACAAACAAAAAAAACCCAACAAACAAAGCAACCAAACACAAAAGCAACCCAAACCCCAAAATGTTGGATCCCAGCATGTCAGAACGGACAAATACCTGACCTGTTGATTAGTAATTGCTGTTGAGTTGCTCACTGAGACTGTGTGCTCTTCTGGTCTTGGTCACTGCTCCCCATGCCACCACCAATTCCTGGACTCAGAGAAAGGCTGTTGGTAAGTCAAGGGATATATGACAAGAAGTGGACAGGTGGGGAATTAACTTTTATTGCATCCCTGAAACTTATCTCTGACTCTATTAACTTGCTTTCAATGATGAAAAATCCTTTTCAAATCCTTGGAAGTTCAGAGCAACAAGATGGAATGAGCTCTGTGTCATAGGTTAGCTCTCCCTGATCATCTGCAGCTTAGAGGTATTTCTTACATTTTTTTCCTCAGAGAGCTAAACCCTCTCTCTTCATTCAATAAAAAAGCAAAAGATAACTGGATCTAGGCAAGGGCATAGCAAAGACAGTAGATAACCTCTTAGAACGGCTTTTGGTGGAACTGGAGAGATTCCAACTTTTATTCTTTCTTAACAGGTTTAATTTAACCCTATACTTCTTTCTTTAGCTCTGACAATGCAATAAGCTTATTTGTTTAATGCTCTGGCATTTCTACCCCATGCAGTGAGTTTGTAAGGGGAACATCTGATTTTGAATTTGGTTTGTTGAAGTAATTTTGTTACAAATCCAGAAACTTTAGACTATTCAAACAGTTGTATCTATAAATCACATTTTCAAAATATTGGGACCGATACTAGTGGGGGAAGAGAGTTATGAAGCTGTTCTTTCCCTAAATTGAAAAAGTGTCTGGGTAAGAGCAAATACAAACATAAGTGGCACCCTCTTTAAAGGATGGGGCATGTTTTGTCCCTGTTGTGCTTGTAGAGAAAGGATGAAGTTTCTAGGTCCCCTCACAGATCTTCTGAAGTCAGAAGGAGTTGGTAAGGTCTACGCTGAACATAGTGTGAGGGGAGGGGGGCATTTGAGAACGTTGAAGCAATAGCCTGTATGTGCTGGAGGGCTCCATCGGGGGTTTGTGGGACTTGGAGAGGTTTAAATGAGCATGCATAAAGTGGTAGGTGCTGAGCTGCTGCACGAGAACGCCCTTGCTTCTCCACCCCGGCAGAGGAAACACTGCTTTGTGAGCCAAGCAGCGGGGTTCTGCCCCGTCTCTTTCGGGCAGTGGTGGTGTGTGTATTCCCCAGTGTGAAATGCATCGTGGGCTCCCTGCCTTCAGGAAGGGACGACTCAGCCACTGAGAGCTGCCACTGCTGCCTGTTCTGATCTTTGAGAGGGTACCAGTGTTGCTGTAAACACTGCGCAGGATGTGGACTGAGAAAATAAACATGTAATTTTGAAATATCCCATAAGCAGTATGACTTCCTTTAAGTCTATAGGGAGGATGCTGAATGTGAGTTATGCCATTGTCCAGAACACATAATGCAGTGTAAGAAAAGAAAATATCCTTATTTCTGTGTTCTGTCATAACTGAAAGTTATGTCCATTACCCTTTGTTTTCCTTTTTTCCCCTTAAATTTTACAAACTAGGGACTTATCTTTTTAAGAGGTAGCTACCAATAGTTCCCTTCTGCTCTATTTCTGTAGTAGTAGTCATGGTTATTTGCTTATTTTTCTCAAGGTTTGGTCTCTCTCTATTATTTTATCTTTCAGGTATTATATCACTCGTGATTATATCCCTGCTGTGCTTGCTATCAAACCTCTGCTAAGCCCTATTTATAAAAGGTTGTTTTTGCTTTTTTTCCCAAGAATTTAATGAAGACTAAATATCAGGTACATCAGTGAGATCACGAAGAGTTTCCACTGCAGGATCAATCATAAGAAGGTGTAAGAATGTTTTTAAGAGGAAGAATATTAATTAATTTCATCTTTTAAACACTATTTGGAATAAGGGAGTAAAATATAATTCAGAAAATAAAAATAAAATAAAATCTGAACTAGCCAATTGGCTGATACCTTCAAAGACAGAGCTCTGCCAGTCCCTCCCCCAGAACTACTTTTTCTAGTTTTAACATCTACTGGTTATTTCAAATAGCCGTGGGCATGCTTCCAAGAATTTTACACTCAGCTCTTGTTAATATTAGCAGATTTGGTAGAGGCTCATGCACCGTTCAGAGGCTCTCTGCTACACTGATGAGAGAAAAAAAGATGACTTGCTTTTTTGGAATGTGTGGATTGTGTGCCCTGGCAAGGAGACTTAAGCACTTAATCCTGAATTCTTTTGTGTGTTTTCTTAGAAAAAACATTCAGCATCTGATATGAACCCAAACAGAAAGCAGGAACAGGCAACTTGAAATTTTTAATAGATGATTCTTTCTGGCAGTTCTTAAGTTGAAAACATTGCTGTGCTTTCTTTCTCAATATGTACTTTATTGGCCTGACCAGCATTAACAGCCTAAAATAATATTGTTTGGTTTTAATTCAGCCAAGCTGCTACCTACAAAGGTATATATCAAACATACTTAAAAAAAAAAAAAAAAAAAAAAAAAAGAAAAAAAAAAGGACAGGTCAAATTCCCTTCTGCGTGTGAGCTATCTGGAGGACCCAGGAAACCTATTTGCCCTCAGTTGTTAAAAAAATAGAAATATGTCTACTTGCCAAGTCTTTTGAATCATTCTATGATAAATTGTGGCAGCATTTTAATGGTCAAATATTACAAGCTTGCATTTTGGATTTACTGGTAATGTTGGTGATCTCTAGAAGTACTTTTTAAAATTGACTTTTAATGAGAATAAAACTTGCAGAACATTAAAACAAAATATTATTACTACTAGGAAAAAAATTACATGGATATTACTAGGGAGGGATTTTTGTCCATCACTGCTGTTCTCTGGTTTTAGAGCTCAAATGGGGTCATAAATAGGAAACTAATGTTACTCTTACCCGCATACATATGATTTTCTGTAATGATCTGACCTAAACTAAGATTTATTCTTGCAAAGTAAATGCTTATTTTTGCCTTCTGAGTTCTGAGCAGTCACACTAATTTCACTTGGGTGATGTGTAAACCTAATAGTGTCTTTGGGTTTGGGTTTTTTGGGGTTGGTTTATTTTTCTTTTCCAGGATCAGAGCTTGAACTACTGTACCTCCCCCCTTTACTTGTGTGTGTGTTTGTATGTAGTAGCTTGCAGCGTTACCTTAACTTGGAAATCTTTCTGGGCTGTTAACCCTTGTATGTTGATAAACTAATGCACAGGAGGACTGTTTTGTCCATCAGATGTTAATGCAAAGTATGACAGAAGGGTTATTGTTTTGCTTAATTTATAAGATAGACCTCAAGTAGAAATGCTAACCTCTCCAGATAAAGTCAGTAATGTAACAGTTTTATTATTCATTTAAATGTCTCTAGGGTAGTAACTCTTTTTTTTTTAACTTTAAATTAATTTCTGGAACTAAGCCTATGCTTGTGTGTTTGTCTCTCAGTTCTGAGCCTTGGGCAAGATGTAGGGCTGGGCAGAAGATGACCAGCACAATACATCTTGATAACCATGACAGTTCTCTCTTTTGGCCAAGATAAAATACGCTTCTACCTGGATAGTAAATGAAAAAGATGAAACAGTGTAATGTTTGCTTATGCCTCTAGCAGTAAGGTTTATATTTTTTCCCCTTATTTTCTAGTTTGAGGGGGGGATACTGTGTCCAGAAATGGCCATTTTTATTGTGATAGTTTGAAAGACACATTATGGCTGTTGAAGGGTTTTGATTTTTCAAGGAAAAGAGTTTTATTTCCAAAGAAAACAGGTTTCTGTAATCATGTTCATCAGTCGATCAAAGTAGACAAATTTAATAGAAGCCTGAGGTATCAAAGGTATTTTTTTTTTTTTTTTTTTTTTTTTCCTTTCTTTCTTTTTTCTTTTGGTGAAAATCAGCAGCTCAGTAATGGAGGGAGACCTGTTAATCTCCCACTGGGAGAAAGGTAAGGAAAACTCAGATATTCTCCATTCTTTTGGTAGTAGCTGAATGGTCAATCAGTATTTGAACATTTTGGCCAGCTGACCAGCTTGTGTGTAACTTCGACCTAAGGAAGACATTTGCTGTGTCTTAATAATGTGGCAGGACATAATAGGAGAAACGGGAAAACCAAATGTTTTGGGAGGCCTTGGGGGTCTTCAGATGGGGCTGTTGGCATGGGAGGGAAAGAACAACATCAGAGATGAAATCAGTAAGAAAATGGCTTCATTAATTATGCTTGCAGAACAGTCTGTTGAAGATTCCCATGAAATAAAAATGGTAAGTCGAGAGCAGGTCTCCTTGTTTTCTTTTTAGTGTGGCAAAATTTTCATTTTTGGACAACGAAAGCACACTAATAAGAGTAGAAATCCCACAGCACACTTTACATTTAAGTATTATTGTATGTTGATTTTTGTGAAGCTTAGCAACAATGGTAAGCTAGTTTATTACCCAAATTCAGCTGCATAAAACAGTTCTAACCCACCAGCTATGCTGCGTCTTTCCTGATTTCCTTTGGGGACCACACCTAGCCCAGCTTGTATCAAGCTACCAGGTGATTTTGAAAATTGGTTTAAAAATGGACCAAGACAGCTACCACTGTAAAATGTGCTAAACAAAAAAAGACCTCCCCAAAACATCCCCAGAAAACCTGGTGAAATTGAAAGCCAGGTTTCCAAAGTTTGTGGTATTGAATTTAGTGCTAGGATTTATTAAAAAGAATGGTTAATAGAATTTTATTTTACCAGGAGGAAGGAATGGCATCAGCCTCAGGCTGTTGAAGAGGTGATTAAAATTTTCTGGTGCTTCTTGAATTTTCAGAATAACAGATAGTCTTGGGATATGTGAAGCTGAAAAAGTAGTTTCAAATAGGTTAAAATAGCTTTTAAAATTCAGTGGGTTTTATAGCTTGTCCTCAGTTCTTAAGTACCTTGAATTATACCCACCTGTGATTGTAATAGCTTGAATGAAGGTGAAAGTATACAGTATTACAAGTAGTGCTCAGATGCAAAATTTACAGTATTCTTGTTGCTTTGCTGGGTCAAGACTATGTAAGCTGTAGGAATATTAATATATTGGAAGGCTATATCATACAGCAGGGGGGAAATTAATGAGGCAGATTCAGTATGATTTCAGGCAACTGACAAAACTGGTTTATAACTGCAGAAAGTACATAAGTTATGTATGAAGTCCTTCCAGCTAAAAATAATAGTTCCTATAGTTTCCCAGTGTGGGGGTCCAGTGAAAATATTGCTGTGATATACATTAGTAGACTCTGAAGTATTAGCATAAAAGCTTCTAGAATGTGTAGTTTATTGATGCCTATTTCTGTTGCTAAACCAAAATATTTATAGCGATATGTAATGAGTGGATTATCATTCATAAAAAATGAGATCATAAAAATGAGAAATAATGGGATTATTAGCAGCATTCAGCAGTAGAGAGGCTGTCGCTTAGTGGTTTCCTCTTTCTCTAGTCATTATCACTGCAGCTGTGAATTGTATTACATTTCAGTGGATTCACTAGAAGAATTTGTCCAGATAAAAAAATAATAATTAAAAAATGATTTGTTATTTTTTTATCCTTCCCTAGTAATTACGATTACAATGCTGACCGAGATGTGCAGAATTTACTCTGGGATTTGGACTCTAACATGTAACAGCTCTGGTAACATATTGAAGAGAAATTGATACATAAATAAATTTATTTTTTAACCTTTAATTTTGTAGAACCAAATTCTTATTATATGTAAGTATAAGTAAACATTGCATATGATCACTTGCTGAAGTCAGCTCATATTGAAAGTGGCCTGTTTGCATAAGTAAGCATTCTGAGTCAACTCTTGATGAAATGGGCACACTTGGTCGAGTAAAAGTGCATGACACGCCGTTCTCAGAGTTTTGTTTTTTGTTTTTTTCTGCCTGCATTATTGAGTTATTTCTGTTAGGATCTTAAATCATCATGAACTCCTAAACAATTTGTGTTTCCCCACAGTCATTATTGAAAAAAAAAAAAAAAAAAAAAGACAACAAAACCAAAATAAATAAACAAACAACTCATTTGATAGCAATTGCAAACCAAAGTGCTTTCACGTAGAGGAATGATTCATTCATTAGTAATTCTAATTAGTATCAGTTACAAAAAGACCAAAACTGTGTTTTATGGAAAGGTTATAAAGGTACAAAGTGAAATTAAACATAGAGATAAGGCATATATTTTTCCAAGAAGCCTCTTGAGTGCTGAGGAGGTTATATTCTCTTTTCCAAAGTCACCTGTGGAGATATTCAGGGATGCAAAGGCTAGTAAGTTGTCAAATGTTAATTGACATTCAGTGAGTCCATTTTATTTATTTATTTGTTGGTCTTTAAAAATCTTGCTTTCATTATTGTGGGGGCTGTTGATATTGAAGAGATTTATGATCATGAGAGCCCCAGTCACTCTTCCTAAATAATTTAAGTATTTTGAAAATTATAGTTTGAATTATATGAATTGAAGCAACAGCCTGTACTTGCATAAAATGAGTAGCAAAGGAACAACAGTATGAACAAAAATAAGCGAGCATAATGTGTGTAAACAAATAGAAGTTTACAGCTTTTAAAGTTATGAATAAACTGAATCTAGTACCGGTTATTGTAGACTGCTGTATGATCAACTTCTGTGGGCATTACAGCAGGAGTGCTTTGTGAATCAACACTTGAAGGCCATATAAAATACTTTGGGAAGTGCTATGTGTTCAGTGAACAGTTATGAGAAAGAGCTGATGTTTTTTAGGAAAAATGAAGAGAAGGAGACAGCCCATGCTTGGTTTCCTTGTGGAGTACAGTGATACAGCTGATGGAAGAGACTAGGCTTCATAGAAGGAGGGAATAAATTCTAGTGAAGGCAGGAGTGGGTAATGATCTGGTCAGAGTTGAAGGACCTCTGTAGCTGTACGTCTTACTGGTTAAGTGATTAATACATCTATTTGTGTTGAATCGTCTTTTCAGTGGAAGTGAGTTATCTTATTTATGGCTTTGAAAACTTTCATGTTCCTGGTGCTTTGGAGCTGGGTTGAAACACTGGTGTACTTCAGATTTACCTGAGACACGAGGAAACTTAAAGCTGGTATTTTAAGATATAGAACCTGTGTATGTTAGGTTATTTTACATATATTTATTTTCATGCTATCTGCTCTCTTACTGGGCTTAAAGTTGAAATCAAAACATAAATGACCAACAAACTGTTATAAAATATCTCGGTTTGGCCCACAACTCACCTTAGTGCTCCTTCCTTTGCTAAAATGTAGGTGCTCTTTTATACGTTGTTTCTAATGGTTTTTGATAAACCAAGCAGAAGGAAGCGGGCTGAAATGCAAGCTGTTCTAGAATTTCCTCAATAGATTTTCTGTGCTGACTTGATGGAGTCAAAATTTATCTTGGGAATTTACAGGTTTTGTCAACACCTGCAGTGATGATCGCTCGAATAGCGGGTGCCGGTTCTGGTTAGTGCCAGTGAAGGAGCAGATGCTTGTCTTGTCAAACAGCTAATAGTCTCAGAGTTAGGCAGTCACCCAGCATACAACAGACAAAGGCTCAAGTTTTCCTTCCATTTTACTCAAATAATCCAGTTTTCATGCGTTCTCATTGTTATACTAATGGCATTTCAGGATGCTTTCAGAATTCTTACTATTTTATTTAGTTAACATAACTTGAGCAGGATCTGAAAATGTCTTCGCTGAACATGGATATTTCTTTTCTGGCTTTCTCTGCACCCCCTAATTGATGCTTTTGTTCTTACTTATCTGATAACTTCAAAATTGAGCTATTTTTATAATCTATGGAGATAAATGTTTTATTGCAGTTCTAAATTGGTATGGATCAACATCTGAAACTGAGATTTATGATGGCAGTGGTAAGAGACTCCTAACTATTAACGTGCAAACAGCCAGCGCTTGGACATTGAGAATATCTTTGTTCTATCAGTGTTACTTTTCCAGTGGTGTGGATTTTGGAGACAGGAGGTTGTGTGTGTGTGTGCACCTGTAAGCTAATAACGGGTTAGGTAGGTGCAGAGCAGCTGTGGTAGCAGCATGTCTATTTGTTTATTGATGAGAAACCTCAGGAGGAAATGGTGTGGAATAGAAAATAAGCTCAGCTGAAGTCAGTGTCAGATTGCAGGAGATAGTATGTTTTGTGATATATGTAGTGGTGAGACCCAACAGGATCTGATTCACCTCTGCCTCTGCAAGGTCGCTGGCTTTGACAGATTTAGTAGGAAATCCCTGATTCCCAGACGCATGGCCTTGTCCAACTTTAAGTTGTAGTGGCAGTTTTGATTTAGACTGCAGATTTACACTCCTCATTGAGTGCAAACTGGTGGGGATTTGGCTGGAGTGGAGCTGTGTGTTCAATCTTGGTGTGTAGTCGCTGTTTGATGTATCGGCTACATCTGCATTAGCGAGTAATGTAACTCAGGAAAGGCAGATTTGTAGAGAGGAATGGTTGGTGCAGGGGACCTAAACCAACATTGCACATATTTCAGCAGATTTTTCTTCAAGCTAGTGTTAGGCTGCTTCAGTAAACTGAATGTCCATTGGTGACACTTTTGGAGCCCAGTTTATCTTTGTCCCAAAGATACCTATTTCACAAACCTTAGATGCCATGCTTTGGTTCACGTCTCGGGCAAAGTAGGAACAAAAGGGAGATTTGCTTCAGGAGTGGAGCACTGATGTGACATAAGGCAGTCCAGCCAGAGCCCCTCGGGAGGCTCCATCATGAGCCCTGCTGGGTGCTTAGCTGTCAGCCACCTCTACTGAGGTGGGTATTTCTCTCCGGACAGGAAGGGCACTTACCTTTCGGAAAAGACCTCCTACAGTTTCCTAGGGCAGAAACTAATTTTGACAATGAATAGCCCAAAGAACAGAGGATTAAAGCCTTTCCAGGTTCTGGTAGATGAATGGAGGAAGAAATTTTCCGTTATTAGCACAACTCTGTTGACTCCAGCAGAGAATTCATCTCTTTTCCATTGATTAATACCGTTTTTACTAAAGCAAGGGCAAGTCTCCAAGATGCTTGTATTGGCATAAGGCAAATGCTGTTGTGTAATTATTTTTATGTCCAGTGGCAGCTTACTTTCTGACACATTTTGCATTCAGATTTTTGACAGGTGGTCAAAATGAGGCTATAGTTAACATATGTCTTGCTATATTTTGCAGGTACTGTGGTAATGTGTGTGTTCTAAACTCCTACAAAGATCAAGTGACATTAATGCTTCACAAGTCTCAAATACTGGATTAAATTCAAACCCTTATTCAGGCAAAACTTATTCACAGAATCACAGAATCGTCTAGGTTGGAAAGGACCTTGAAGATCACCCAGTCCAACCATTAACGTAACACTGACAGTTCCCAACTACACCAGATCCCTCAGCGCTATATCAACCCAACTCTTAAACACCTCCAGGGATGGGGACTCCACCACCTCCCTGGGCAGCCTATTCCATGCCTAACAACCCCTTCTGGAAAGAAATGCTTCCTCATATCCATCCTAAACCTTCCCTGGTGCAACTTGAGGCCACTCCCTCTTATCCTGTCACTTATTACTTGGTTAAAGAGACTCATCCCCAGCTCTCTGCACCCTCCTTTCAGGGAGCTGTAGAGGGCGATGAGGTCTCCCCTCAGCCTCCTCTTCTCCAGACTAAACCCCCCCAGTTCCCTCAGCCGCTCCCCGTACGACCTGTGCTCCAGACCCTGCACCAGCTCCGTTGCCCTTCTCTGGACACGCTCGAGTCATTCAATGTCCTTTTTGTAGTGAGGGGCCCAAAACTGAACACAGGAATCGAGGGGCGGCCTCACCAGTGCCGAGTACAGGGGTCAGATCCCTTCCCTGTCCCTGCTGGCCACGCTGTTTCTGATACAATTTTGTACAAACACAGAAGACCAGTGGTGATTATTACACTTTCCGTGTGAGACAAAGTTGCAGAATTTTCTAGAATTTACGGTTATATTTGTACACTTTGGGACAGCATAGAGATAATGCATAAGGACTCTAATAAACCTTTTTCTAAACATGATATCATTACTGATAGCAAACGTGTAAGGATGTTCTAAAAATGAAAATTAACTGTAACAAACAAACAAGGAGTAAGAAGGTCTACAGTAATTGAAATGTACTAATGAAACTCTCTGTAGTTTGTTCATATTATGAGCAGTCAGGAATCATGCATAATTCAAGAGTGCAATTGCTAACAGTAGGCTCACATAAGATCATTTAAATTTGTTTCTCTGGACATTAGAAATTGATCTTTGAAGCGATCCCTGATGTGGTTCTGCTTGGTCCCATCATCATCTTGGGAGGCAAGTGTTCTATTTTCCCTCTTTCATCAGTGAATATTTATGGGATGTAAAATAGGAATAACTTTAATTATGTATGGAGAAAGAAATATATGCAGTTCTGAGCAAAACACTTCATTGTAAAATCTACCTGAAACTCTGACAGGTAGTATGCTTATGCACTAATTTAAGAATTAAGTTTTGTTGCCTCTCTGTGTGTATGTGGACATATGGGGGTGTGTGTCCATATTTTGTTAATTTTATTTTGTAAAATTTTGTCTAATTTTAATAGTGATGACTGTACTACTATTCCTTTTGTTATAATGCCAAGAGAGTCCTACAGGAGTTTGCAGACTAAACAGCTAAGAGACAAAAAATGTGGGAGAAAGAGAGCGCCAACATTCTTATTTTCAGGTGGTGATCAGATCTTGCTTGTATCACACAAACGCTATACAGCAAAACTCTTAAGCAAACTCACCTGTTCTCATCTATAAAGTCAAGCTTTGTCCAGAAGACCAAGCCTCTTCATAGAGAAAATACTTAGAGAAGCTACGCCCTCAGCTGAGTTTATGTTCACAATTGTTTCACCCATGCTTTCCTCTAAATGAGAGAAATTATTCCCTCCATCAGCTGCTTCTCTTGCAATATTATTTAGAAAATGTTGAGTTTCCCAACATAGATACTTCAGTCTATAGAACTTTAAAAATACTCTTACTTTTTCTTTCATGTTACATTATTACAGAAATGTTTGATAGAATTTTTTCATATGAACAAAGTGCTACGTGCCAATAAGTGACAGGATTTGAGTTGCACATAGCAATTAGCACCTGGCAAGTTAAGTGAATTGTACGATTAGGGCCAGGCTGTATGAAGAGCATTCTCTAAGGAAAAAATTTGGTGAAGAAAACATGGTGGAAAATTACTTGAAAGTACATAATTTGATCTGAATTTCTTCGGATAGGTACAGTAACAAGAATGACTTTGAAATGAGCAACTGGCTTGTATTAAGTAACAAATCTTGCAGATTTGTTGTGGAGAGGAAAAATAATCATCAGGTTGAGGATTTTTTTTTTTTTATGCACAGTTCAGTAGAAATCTTTCACATGTTGTTACTCAGTATGTCAGTGTACTGTGGGTGTTGAAAAGCTAGTGGGGGATTTGCAGGCATGTGCAGCAGATGTACAGTATGTGGGGAAAAAATTGAATCCACAGTGAGTCAACACACACAGAGCCTACTTTGTCTATGGACAAAATGCACATAACTAAAACATACAGTGGAAGAGAGCTGTGCTGAACAAATTACTGTTCTATGAAATACATGATGTATTCATGTATTTCAAGCTTCAGAATATTGGCGTGATAAATCCTGTGGTCATCCGTCTGCTTCGCTGAAGTAGGATTATTTGGTTTATTTTTAAAAGGAAATATGTCAGAAAAGTCAGGAAATGTCGGGGAAGTCAACAAGACTTCAAGAGAAGTCAACATCGCTGTGGTCTCCCGTGCAGGGAACATGCACAGACAAAAACTTGGGAGAACTGGGGAGTGTACCTTCTCTTTGGCCTTTCTGCATCTTGGCTGACATCCTCTGTCTAAAGCAGAGGCATGCTGAGTCACGTCTGCAGACCTTCTTGAGGAATAGGGAGGATCAAGGCAAAAGATACGTGTGCTAATTGCAGCACTGTAATTGATCTGTTTTTCTGTGGGATACTGAAATCCAAAGTCAAAACACTCCCATAAAAAGTTAATAAACAGAGATGCTTTATTGTATTTTTATGGCCTCAGTCTGCCATCAGTAATTGAGCATGCACTTTTTTTTCCTATTGCATGTAATTTGCATGATTAGTGAATTTAGTCATTGTGTTTCTGGGGATTGTTATCGTCTTTTTCTGTATTTCTTGGGAACCCTTAGCAGACATGTTGTAAAAGCACAACTTAGCTCACATCTGAGGAAGGAAAGAGAAACCACTCTACTTTTCTCTCTTTTTTTTTTTTTTTTTTTTTTTTTTTTTTTTTCATGAAATACAGCAAGCTATCAGAAGGTAAAGTGATCTGACACTGCTTGCAAACGGAAGTATCATGTGACAGTAGTTCAGAGCAGGCAAGAAATCCTGTCCTCATTAATGTGCAGTGCAGTCTGTGAATATATTTGCAGTTTCCTGTGCAATTTGAATACTTTTAAGATAGCGAACTGAAAATGAAATTATATGCAAATGAAAGTATTTTAATAGTTACACGGAAAATGCCACATTCAGTATTTTCAGTAATGTTTCATACTTTATGAACTTTGATGCATTAGTTGCTAACAAGGGAGTAACTTCAGATTTTTCCATGCAAGAAATTTCTCTTTTATAACTAAGTTGTTATAATATAGCTATAGTTTAATAACTAATGTGCTATTATGTGCAAATAATGCTCTGGACACAGTGTTCTTTGTTTGCCATGAAGTAAAAATAATTTGTAGTATAAAAGTCATTTTGCAATGCTAGAAAGAAACTGCATGAATGCTTGAGTCAAACTTGCATGTAAATGCTATTTTTAACATATAAGTATTTCTGTGTGCTATGAAGAATGTCAGCAGCATAGGCAGCTACTGATTAATGTCAGACAACGAAAACCTTTTTCTGAACTGAACCACTTGGAGTTTTCTTTCTGCTAGAAGTTATAGTTTTATGGCTTTCTACCTTCTAGTGTAGATTCAAAGAGAAGCAAGGGCTGGAACCAGGATTTTGCACAGGATGGAGATACTGAACTGAACTTTGCATGTTAAGTTGTTCAATTTCTGATGCCTATAGATATCACTGTAATAGATTACAAAATCACCTAAAGTATTGCTAGTTCAAAAGCACTGTCAAAATATTAACTAATTAACATCCAACATGTGTGTGAGAGATACTGATCTTCACTGGACTCTACTGAGACATGCTTTCTATGAATTTTGTGAAGGTACTTGCATTGGATCTTTAACTGTAGTGTTTAAGTACCTTGCACTCACTGTGACTTTTCTTCTTGGTTTTCTCTGAAATATAGAAAATAGTACCTTAACCTTGGACTATCCCTTCTGTGGGATGCCAACTGCAAACAAGTAAGAGATTTGCCCAGCTCTGCCCACTGAATCAGTGGGAGAATGGTGCAGAATTCAAACCAAGCTATTGCTTGTCCCCAGCTGTAAGTGCTATGCTCTCCACAGTGCAAAGATGCTCCACTGCATCTCATGTCAGTCCTGAAATTTCTGGGCAAATTGCTCTTTTATTTATTTTTTTTTTCCAATACCCGATGGTTGTGCAGCAGAGAACAGAATGTATAAAAGTGAGAAGAAAGTAACTGGAGACCCTGACTTTAAACTATCTCCTGAATGAGCATGTTTTTTTTGTTTGATTTTAGTCTTGCATAAACTGTATGTACCTATGTGCGATAACAATACTCTGAGACTCAAATTGAATATTTCCTATTTTCCCTCTTAAAGATCAGATGAAGATTATATAAATGCAAGGGAATTGGTATGTTCCTATTAGAAAGCTTGTTAAAGGGACTAAATTGCACACTGTTTGCATTCAGTTTTGTGCAAACTTTCTATAAAATAACTGAGCAGGAAATTTGTGAAAAAATTAAGTCTTTTAGTAAGATTGCTTCCATGTGGCTATATTCTTGAGCTTTCTAGTCTTTACTGAAATGAAAAGGCATTTGATCACAGAATTGAAGGAATGTGTCTTACCCAAATATTCTGAGAATTTGTTCTGAAATTTAGTCTAACCCAAGATTTCTCCTTATCTTCTTGTCATTTAGCTGTTTCAGTGGTATTTATTTTTGCCTGAAGAACTACTCTGAGAACTGAACTTCTTCTATTTAGTAGGTTCCTCTGGCATGAAGACATGATGTGTGAGAGAGTCTTCAGGTGGCAGCTCAGTTTTGCTCCTATGCATGAGGGTCTGTCTAGTAAATGAAGGGTCTGTATGCTTCGAGCATCCTAATTCATTTGATGCAGTAGAGCTTGAACACAAAAGGCATGCTTAGGTAACTTTGGGTTTCTTTTAAACTGTTTCCACTTGCAAGTACGTCTGTCAAAGCTGGTAGACATCCAAGATTAAACATGAATAACCTTAGCATATTTGCAGATGGAAAGCACAGAAATTGCTAAAAAAACCCCAATAATCTCTTAGTGTCTTGCTCTTCAAGATTTTGGCAAATAGTGTGAGGAAAGCAATCACAAATTCCACTAGCTTCTTATAATTATTATCCCTGCAGGCAATGTAGCTTCTTGAAAATATACATAAAGGTCTGATGATCAAGTCAGAACCAAACCGGTGCAATGAAATGTTCTTAAAATTGTTCATTCACAAGAAATAATAATGAGCCATGCCTGAGACAGCATGTGTCATTGCCTAACATGCTCCAAGAGAAGAACAAACAGTGTGTGTACCCATCAAATACAGCTATAAACATGTGATGGCAGGAAAGCTTGGGATTCTGCTGTTGTAACATCCAGCATGCCTTCATGTCAATAGGAAACAACTGCAAGCCAGGGTGACAAGTTCTTCTGGCCCACCATAATGCAGGCACATTATCATTTTATAATATATGCCAAACCTGTATTTTATTCTCTGGCTCATTTATATTCCAGAAAAGTGTTGAGAAATATCAGAAGTATAATAAAAATATATTTCACAAGGAGAGAAAAAAAAAAAAAAAAGAAAAAAACTATTAAGACAAATAGCATTTATGGGAAAAGATATGTAAAGAAGCAGAAAATCTCTTCAGGTTCTATTTAACCAGTGCATAACCACAATATTAGACAGTGATTTAAGGATTAAGATACTAAGACTTAAAAGATGCTGTAAGACTCACTTCACAGTGGATTATGTTTGCCAAGTTTTAAATAATAGTATATTTATAATATCAAGAAAAAAATGCCAAAAGAACATAAAAAATCTGGAACATCTATTGAGGTGTGTTGTGTAAACACATCTTGTTGTGTCCCCACTCCCAGCCAGTCTTCTGAGACATGAAGCTGTCAGTTATGACATGCCCTCCCTCCATTCTGGGAAAGTTCATCACTGATGTAGAGCACCTTATTTGATTGGCTGGTTTGGGGTTTTGGTTTTTTGTTGTTTGTTTTTGTTTCTTTTTTTTTTTTTTTTTTCTATCAGCAAGTGAGACATCTTCAAAGTGTTGCAGTAACTCAGTAGTTTTGAACTCTTACAGTAGATTCTGGAGACCAGAAACTTGAAGTGCTTCATTTAGTTTCCATGAAATTATCTTTCACCATTCTTTTTCTCATGAGGTCTGTGTAAGCTGTTTCTGAAGGCAACCTGGATATTTCATGGAAACAGAGCTGTTCTTGGTTCCCTTCCCCTGCAGAAGTTGCTGATGAAGTACATAAGGATAATGCCTGTAGTTTTCTAGTGTATTTTCTTATTAGCTGATCAGGTGTGGAAATGGAAAAAAATGACATGCTCTAACAGAGACTGCTGTGATGACTAGGAGTAAGGGAGCATTATTTGATCATTTAAACCTTCTAGTCCTTATCCTCTGTTGTAATGTTCTGTTCCTTGCAAGGAAAGATTTTTGACATGTCTATGAATATGAAGACCCAGAAGTGTGTTCTGGAAGAAAAACTTCTCATCCATCCCATCAGATAAGTACAATGACTTAGTCTTATTCCCCTACAGTTGCTTTTAAAGAAGTACTGAGAGCAGGAGAGGCTCTTGCAAGCACAAGCAGGGGATCTCCTGCCTGCGGACAGGGCTAGCAGAGGACAACAGATTCCTATGACTTCTGCAGTTCCTTTACTTAGATCTGAGGAGTTGCAGATTAATAGATTGTCTTTTGTAAGAAGCAGACTTTTCTCGACTGAGCATCTGCCGGTAAGCCAGTGTATCTCACTCTTCAAGCACTGTAGCCTGGAAGATTGCTTATTGACACGGAACTTTTTGTATGTAACCTTGGTGTTAGCCACTGCCGTTGTAGGCATGCTGGTGAATCATAGTTAGACAAAGAGCATCTTTTAATGCAATGAAGTCGTATTGTTCCTCTAGATTGGTCTATCTCTTTCACTTTGAGACATCCTGTTACGAACAAGTCTTGACAACTGCTGCAGTTCCATTCAGGGTAAAGCTTATTAGTTTAGCCATATCTCAACTTGTAAGTCCATGTAAATATGATTTTAAAAAGGAAATGCTGACACTACTGTGACAGCATCAGTTTGTTACCATGTTTTTAGGTTGAAGCATTTGAGTTTGTTTTTGCTGATAATGTTTAGGTTAAGAAACTACTGAGCTCCAGATTTTTTCTTATTATTTTTTTGAAAGGTAGTTTGGAGTACTGCAGAATAGATAGTCCATTAAATATTTATATCTCTGCAATCTAGCTCCATCAAAGCTGAAAAACAATGAATTGCATCAGAATTTGAAGGTAATACAAGTATTTTTTAAAATATATAGTTTGGAGTAGTTGCCTACTAATAAGTTCTTTGCTAGGTAAGGAATATTCTTAAATAAATCTTGGAGAAAGACTTATTTTTTTTAATACACTTTGTAAGTAAATAAACAAACAATAACAGGAAAATCAAGCACCAGCTGGCTTTCTGGCAAGCAAAAATTATGTTTTTTCTGATTTCTGTTACAGTTGTCAGTAACATTGACAGCTGCTAAATATAAACCCTGGTAGTAATAAATGTTTGCAATTAACGTATATGTTTCAGATGCCAGCTCTTAGTCTGTTGTGTAACATAAGAAGCAGATGCTATTAAGAAATACTCAAACCTATAGTAATAATTCTAATGATAAAACTTCTATTAGAAGTTTTGATCACCATTATTTATTCCTGTAGATATCTCTTTAAGGGATCCCTTTTCAGTTGGAAATTGTAACTTCTAAAAATTGCATAAGTTAATTTAGCATAAACTTGATGATATTTAGGAGTAAAGCACTATATAAACAAGGTAAAACCTTTATTTACCTTCTTTTGTATTTTACTGAGGACTTCCCCTTTATGATTAGAAAACATGGATAAAATCCTTCCTTGTTCAGAATTAATGGCAAGACTCCCACTGTCTTCAGCAGTGCCAAGATTTCATGCTTAGTCAAGTAGATGTGTTTCACACAGGGCTCTATGTTTCGATATCATGGCTCTTCATAGACACCTTGGTGGTGGTATTTACCTTCATGGGTTACTAACTTTGGCTATGTTTATGAAGATGAAACGGAGCATGTGAAAGTGGGAGCAATCCATTCTGCCTTACATCTCATTAGGCACAAATGCTGTTTTCAGCAATATAAATGAGTGCATTTTGTTCCTTATCCTAACTTGGAAAACAAGCTTTGTCCAACTTAAGAACAAGGCATGCTTGAAAGTTCACTAGCCATTCTTGCTGTAACTGATTAATAATATAGGATTAGATCTTTTCCAAAATTCTTTCTCCATCTCTGGCTTGGATTCCTCCCAAGTGTTTTACAGTTATGTTTTCATCACTGAAGTGACTAGTAGTATTAGCCTTATGCTCTGCTCTGAGTGTGCGTTGTCAAATTGTGTGTAGGCATGCACTGGTTTAATCAAAATCAAATGACACCTTTGCCTGGTCGTCCCAGCCCCTCCCGAGGCTGGGATATGGAGTGAGATCTCACCACTCCGAGAGCCAGCGTCAGGAGGAGCAGACTGAGCAGGCTGTGCTGCTGTGAATCCAAGCTGCTCCTGGCTCAGATGCAGCCATGTAGGATGTATTTCTAAAGTCATTGCTTTGGAAGGTGCTTCTGTATACAGCTTTACATTATGCAGCATAGTAAAACATATAAAATTCCTTCTGTCACTTTATTAGCATGTATATATTATCAGGTGTGCTACTGGACAAACTCCAGTGATCACAGCACGTGGCTACTGGACTCAGTAGAGGTTGCCATAAGACTGCACTGCCTTCCTTTCCTCTGGCCTTGGAGTTATGCCTTTAATGCCCCTTCAGACCTATGCATAGCTCTGAAAATAGCACTATGCATAGCTCCAAAAATTATGTTTTGAGCCTCAGTTTGTCTGTAGATAATGTGTGCTTTGTCTGTCTTGTACAGGAAGTTGCTATTGTTGGCATCTCATATGTTTGCTGTAAGGAAGTATACTGACAGTTGGTAAATGCTGTATGAGGTGTCTGATAGAAATCTGTGTGGATCTCTGTGTATAGAGACCATGCAACATTATCTGATAGATAGTTATTGTATGTTGAATTTCCTTTTCCACTGAAGATTGCTTTGATATTTTGGGGCTAATTTGTTTTTCATCCATATAAAAACTTTCATAGAAAACAATCAAAAGTAACCAATGTTTTTAACCATGTCCTTGCTTGGTGGTCTGTTACAGTGCTCCTGTTGTCTTACCTTTTCCATGCTTTCATGGTCTCTGGTGGTTGGATGCAGTTAGGAGCTGTCAGCCAGGTGAGCAGCTGGAAGATATGGCAGCTGACTCTGTGTGCACTCTTCCAGGACTTACCTGTCGTGCATGTCACATGCTTGCATCTTATCCAGTCTTTGTCTCCTTACCCTTATACCAGTTCCTACTTGACAGTTCTCTTGCCTACAGTCTGCCTTAAACACAGATGTAAATGCCAGAGGAGATGAGAAAAGCATCCTTAGTGCAAGGAAAAGGAGGTCAGGTCTTTTCTGGTTTTTGTGTCGAGGTCCCTAATATCCAGGGAATTAATTCTGGATTCACTGGCAGCACTGTATTTTGCTGCTTGTACTTTTGTGTGGTCATTTTCCCTAGCAAAGAGTGATATTTGACAGTTTAAAACAGTACCAGAGCAGAGCTGTTAGCCGCATACACAGGACAGCAGTAAGCCATACCAGGTGCAGAGCAACAGAGCGTTCAGTCCTCTGTGTACTATGTTGGTATAAATATTTCTTTTGCACTGACTACAAAATTGAAGCAGAAATATCTAATGGGATAATTAATAGTCTAAAATAGTATCTGAGATCCTATGAGGTGGTAGCCTTGACCTTCCAGTGTTTCTGGGCAGAAGAGGTGTCTTGAGTGCTAGGTGGGAATTGATTTACACTCTGATAAGGAGTTGTGAACTGGGGAAATTAACAGTAGATGGTGGATAATCCATTTAATCCCCTGTCTGTTAATAATAATGGACTGGCTGGTCTGCATCCACCCCCACACACTACCTTCTCTGAGACAGTACAGAGTACAGATTTCAGTCCTGCACTGAAGTGGGCAGGGTTGTACCCCACAACATCCTTATGCACTGCAGTGTCATAATCCCAGGGGATTTTGGCCCCACAGCTCCCTCCCTCCCAAGAACATGAGTGGTTGGTCAGCTCTTCGGAGGTGACTGCAGAACTGACAATAGCCTGTTTTGATCAGGAGTTTATCACAAATTGAGGATCTGTCCATGTTTTCGGCCATGGAGCAGAAACATGGGTAATGCATTCAGCTGACTTCCACCTCACTTCTGTAGAACGTGCTTGGTTAAAAAATGTGTGTTTTCTTACATTTGATGTTTGGCAGCTTAACTCTTATACCTCTGAAGCAAAATCCATTCTAAGATGAGGTTAAGAATACATGAGCAGAAAAACAGACAGTAAAGGTTAGTCTGAGACAAAATACTCTGAGTCTACTTCGGGATGTCCAGTTTTTGCTGTTGGCAAGATCACAAGAATTGAAAATATCATTAATAAATGTGCTGAGTGAACTGGAAAAGGTTGCATTTTTAGCCTCTTATCAGAATTTTACAGCATTTTCTCTTTTCAGAACTTCATTATCTGTCTCTTCTGTAAACATTTCTTTATGAACCTAAGGCAATATCTCAGAATTTCTTTGTTAAGGGATGAGGTCTTGAGTTACCTTGCGCTAGTAAGTGACAGATTCATAAAAGGGGAGTGTGAGTGAGGAGGGGAAAAAAAAAATATGGTTACCCATATGTTTCTAATTAATTTCCTCGGTATCCTCTTTATAATGAAGAACATGAACAAAATATGTGAATATCTTACTCTTGATTAAAAAAAAAAAAAAAAAAAAAAAAAAAAAAATCCAGCTGGCAGAGAATTTTCAACAGATTCAGGCTACAATGTAGGAGGTTGAAAAGAACTAGTGCGGTGCTTGCCTAACAAATAGTCTTATTTGTTCAGAC
This sequence comes from Athene cunicularia, assembly GCF_003259725.1. NCBI lineage: Eukaryota > Metazoa > Chordata > Aves > Strigiformes > Strigidae > Athene > Athene cunicularia. Next base: position 109,011,518 of record NW_020799097.1, on the reverse strand, counting down.
CAAATAGAAATTTTGGGTGAGCTGGTGGATTTGGTGTGGAAAAAACTGGGAGGAGAGTGGAAAACTGAAATTAGTATTGTAATGTAAAAGTGTATTTAATTTTAATTTATATTTTTTAGAAGAAAAGGCAGACAAATATGAGTGAGAGGAGGGGGTCAGTATTCACTCTGTGGGGGAAAAATTTTAAATAGTAACAAAATACAGGAAGAAACATCACTGATCAGTTTTCATTGAGCCTGTTAGCTTGAAGGAGAAGTGAAGTTCATGTGTTGCTTTGGACTTTACTGAATCTTAGGAAAGGAATTGTTTTCAGGATCAACTGTGTTTCAGTTAACTGTATCTAGTTTCTAAGGTGTTTATCATTTGGTGAATTTCTTAAAATTCTAACTTGTGAGGTCATGAGACAGATAAGACCTTTACCTTTAAAAAAAAATAAATATAGACATAGTAGAGAATCTAAAATTGGAAAGCGCACAAAGACCTCAGATATTTCTTTTTAAATGTTGTAAAATTATAAACAGTAAATAGTGTTCCATTTAAAAGAATAGTTATGGCATCTGCAGTATTGCTGTATATTTGATAAGCCTTGTAATCTAGGGAAGGGCCTTTGATCTGCATTGCAATACATAAGTAGCTGCTATTCAAGAAATATTTTGGTATGCTAGCACGGAAAAATGGGAAGTGCATCTGCTAGTAGAGATGGGGAAGATGTCTGTCCTGGCTGACTAACCTCCCTGTGGTGTAATGAGAGGTACAGTTAGTTGTACCTCTACAGAATTAACAGAAATGAAGTTGTTGGGACCTTCCACGTATGGGTCTGTGGCATGGGATAATGGATAAATCCTCTAAATCCCTGTTCAAGAAGGCAGGTGAACACTAATGAAAACTCTCACATGTGTGAGTGAAGGAGCCAGTCAGCTCCCGAAGTAAGGGCAGTTATAAGCTGGTCTTCCCAATAGGAGTGGTTTGCTGGGAGCTGATCAATGATTTTCTTCTTTCTGTGCTGCCTTGGAAGGGGGAATGACCTCTGGCAACTAGGATGCACAGCTCTTGGTGGATGTTTTTGGTAGGGATGCTTTTATTACAAATCAATAAATGAAAACACCAGGGAAAAGAGATCAAGAGGCGGCTGCTGCTGCTGCTGAAGTGTTATTTAGATATCTTCTCCAGGAAATGAACTCTACCTGCTAGCTTTCACAGGAACCACAGTACTTGTTTAACACTTGGTAGCTGCTTGTATGCTTTCTTGAGCCAGAACTTTAAATTTCTTTTCATGGTGGGAATAGTAACAATTATAATTTCTGTCTTTTTGAGTTAATGAGGATTCGTGATGCAGATTTTGTGAACACGTTAAGAAAATGCTAGGCTTACAAGTAGCAGCCAGATTGCTATAAGAGCCAGTAAGTGTGTATTTTGAAGAACTGTTTAGAACAAATAAGAGTTATTTGTGCATAATCTTTCTTCATATTGACAGGCAAATGTCAAACTATACAGAAAACTTAGGAAATTTTCAGAGCTGATACTGTCTTTTTCAAGTCCTTATAAAGCAATGAGGAAATCAAGATGATTTAGATATATGAAACTTCTGCAGGGGAGGAAAGAGAGACTGTTGTCATCTGAGCAGCTTGATAACTTTGTCAGTAAAGAAAGATGCTGGAAGTTAGAAACTTTGGGGATTGAACAAGGTTCTTGCCAGAATAAGAAAGAATACATGGAGCATTCCAGCGATACATTCTGCAACATCTATATCTTTCTTGAACAAAACACCGGAATCTGTTTAAACTCTGCAAGAAAAGATTATGGAGAGCTTAAGAACTTAAATTATTAATAAGTAACCATGTGTTTGGCTTAACATGTGTATAGACTGTGCAGAATGAATCGTTGGTGTGCCTGGCTTTTTCACATCTGTACGAGTTTACCAACCACCCTTCTGCAGCCAAGCATGACGTCGTGTAGGGGAGAGGTTCGATGGTGTGGTTTGGTTTGCTGATTATGGTGACAGGTTTTTTTCCTTAGCAGCTACTTGCTCTCACATCACCAAAATAACACTGATAACTGGTACACCGTCACCATGGAGTTTGATGTTGGGCAAGGCCTAGGTTCCCCCCATCCCTCAGCAAACTAGATCATCTTATGATATGGTAGGTAATTCCAGCTGGTGTTGAGCTTGGAACTGAGATCTGTACCTGCCACCTGTTGTGATGCTGCTGATCAGCAGTATCTGGTAGCAGTTAGTTGGTAGCACCAAGCTCCCGTTGGCATTACAAGGAAAGCGATGGAATGCCTGGCTTATCAACAACATCGTGGTATATCACGTGCTTCCCCTTCCTGTTACATTTTGCGGTCTAATAACAGATCTGGATGATTTTTTTCATGGTTTAGTCTGAGGTTTACCAGTCCTCAAACTGATGTCTCGACTAATTTGGGAAATGGCAATTTGCTAATTGATAGGCCTTGTTCTAAGAAAGGGGCCATGGGACGAAGAAATTCAGCACCTAAACATAGCTATCTAATGCCACATGTACTCCATCCTGGACTGTCCTGCCTGGCCTCCAGCTGCAACTCCAGGAGGTTGCACACATCCTTGGATTCAGTGTCAAATCTGCCAGACCCAGGCAGATGTCTCAGACACCCAGTCTGTCTCAAAGGCATATGTTTAGGCTAGTGATTCACTCTTTAAGTAATAGTAATATGTACAACATTTCAAGGCAAAACAAAAATACTAATACACATTTTCTTCATTCTGGTGCAATGAAGGGACAAGAATCTTATGCAAGGAATTATTTTTTTTTTTTAGGAAAACATTCTCCTACTGAATTAAATAGATGTTCTCCTATTGACTCCTATTAAGAAACGGCAGGATTTATTTGTAATTTATTAATGGGAAATAGCTTCTTTTATAAGAAGTTACTTTTCTAGTTGGCCAACTGTGCAGCTTTTCTTTACTTGATGGGATCAAAACAAGGATGACAATGAGTAAACATTTGCCAAAAAAATTGGTGTAATCTCCAATCTGTGGTCGACCAGTGGAATGATATTAATATAAGAAATTAGTTTATTGTTATTCCATTGCAAACAGCCCACATTGTTGTTCATATCCATATATTTTGTATTGCATTAGTCTACATTAATTTTCATCATTTTTGCACTTGTGGATAGTGCTTATGACTAATTTGTAGGTTATGTGGTGCCATGTTGACTTAAGTAGACTGTATTTTAATGATATTATGAGCATTTTCTAGTAAAATCATCTAATTAAATTGACTTTTAATTCTATTACAGTGGATAATTGACTGCAGATCAAAAACATAATATATGAGCTATCTAGAAGGTGCACAAAATCAATTGGCTCAGCATTGCAGTTGTTCGCTGTATCTCCTTTAAAAAGAATGCATCCTGAGGAGCCATGGTCTGGTCTCTGCTCATTCAGTAATCAGATGGCTTTTAAAAGTGCAGCTTATCTGTATCTTAATACTGCCTCTCTTTGTTGCATCTTTTCTATGACGATCTCAAACGAAAAAGGCTGCAGTCTCAGAAAGAGATGGAAAGATACTGTCACTATTGTACAAAAAAAAGTATGAAAAAATTATTTGCCAGCAATTGGGAAGGAGTAAATTCTTATCCCATCAAATTTGGTGGGAAAGCTAACACTGACTTAGAGACATAGCTGCATCCAGTATGGGGTTTTTTTGTTTGGGTTTTTTTTTCCAGCAGAAAGGCATCCGAATCTCTAGAATCCTTTTTACAATTCTTTTTGTTTCAGCATCAATTTCTCATTCAAAAGTATATCTTGTTATATATTTAGTTTTTCTTGCATTATACCAAATGAAGTAGTCACAGAGGCTGTGAGATGAGTTTTCATTGAGAAAACAAGTAAAGCTTGGACAGATTATATCTGGTTACTTGAAAAAAGAGCAACCCATTTTCTAATCTAAACAAAATGCAGCTGTGGTAAACTTGGTTCTGGCTCTTTTAATCTCAGGATAATAGAAATGAAAATCACTTAATCAGAGCACGAGAGGAACAGTTTATTGTGCTATAAAAAAGAATATCCCGACTGACTACTGATTGATAAATTCCTCATACTGGTTTTCCTGCTCTTCTGAGTACATGTCCCTGTTATAGTGTGGCCAGTTTTGTTTCTGACATTTCAGTATGATTCTACAAGATTCTGTGTTTTCTGATAAGGTGATATTCCTGTTACCTCAGCTTCTGAATACCAGTAGCTACAGATTTGATATCTTGGGGTTTTCAAACTGTAAATTATCTCCTGAAATACATTATCTCCCGTTCTGACTTTGGGCACTCATCTGCACCCTGCAGAAAATACCCTTCGTTTACAAACCTCCTGTTATGTACACCCTAAAACACCACTCAGATTAAATTGAGGCCTGGGCAATATCTGCTTAGGTCTTCACTGACCTGATGATTCTAGCTGCTATGGCAAAACAAAGAAGCACAGAAAAACTGCTAACAACTTTACATTCTTGTAAAGAAGTCAGGTGGGGAAACCAGAAGTAATGATCTGAGTGACAACTGCTCATGGGCTTTAGGAATGAAGAAAGCCAAAAAGTTGGCAGATTATGCCAACTCTCCAAGCCTGAGAACAATACACAGTTGAGATGGTAGCACATCCACAAGTCTCCAACATCTTGCAGGAGGCCGAGCACGAGGTAAAACCACTGCACATAAAGGCCAGGCCACCAGCCAGGACTCAGACACAGGAGCATGTGGAGTTGGATTCCTCCAAGTCTGTGGTGTTGGTTGCAAGTGGGCTGGAGAGGCAGGAGCCTTGCTAGGTGTGAGAGTGTCTGTACAGAATGTGCGAGTGTCATAGCATTGAAATCGCAGGATAGAAGGCACTATATTCACCCAGTAGACCCATCCTGTTTAGTAAATAAATCTTGGACTTGACAACTAAGTGGTATGTAACTAACTCATTTGTGCAGATACAGGGGAATTTAGGTTAGGGTAATACCCACATATATCAAGACAGGGCATGTCAACCAGATAAAGAAGGACTTCTATATTCTTACCAACTTTTCTACTTTATTTTACTAGGAATAACTGGCACCATGAACCCCTTTACATCCTCTGTGTGGGGGCTTTTTTGAGACTCTTCCTTGTACTACAGAAACCTGAGAACTCCTCCTTGCTAAAATTCAAAGACACTTTTGTCTGAGCCATGAAAGGAGTCAATTGGAATTTTAATGAAAGTAGTTACCAGAAGTTCAAGGAAGAATAGTAGCGTCTCCTGAACATTTATTGCCCTGTGACTGCAGGATGCTTCTTTTGACACTCCTATATTTGTTTTCCTTTACCCTGCTTACCAATTCCTTAAATGATTAAGAATTTAATAGTATTTGGAGCCACTGTCTGTTCTGACCTGCTGCTTTGCTGTTTCTAGTGATCTGCTTGCATGGTTTCAATTTGGAGCGGAAGTTTTTAAAGTGCAGCTTCTGATGGCATCTGTGAGAGGGAGGGAGCAGTTCTTTGAAAAAGGGGATCATCTATACTTGCCCTACCCAAACCCTATCTACTAGAAAGGCCTAAAGATTCCACCATCTTTGCCTGCTTTTAAAAATTATAGTATAAAAGGGTATGGTGTAAGAGTGTAGTATAATAAAAACCTTAGGGTCCTCTTTGTAATAAATGTGTAGGTTGCATTCCCTTTCGTTTCTTTTTTTTTTTCTTTTTTTTTTTTTTTTTTTTTTTTGGTTTTGTCATTATTTTTTCTTTTGGTTCACCAAAGTCCGCAGTCTTTGTGTGAAGAGCAGATTTGGTAACTCACTTAAAATTTCTAATTTCTTGATTCAGTTATTTGCTTACAAGGCTATTAAGGCAGGATATGCACAAACCAGATTGCTCTCCCATTTGAGCTCTCATGGAATATGCTTTCGGTGTGAAATGAATGATTTTGTTTTGACTAGAAAAAAATATTTTTTTTAATTAATCTGAAGGGTTCATTTTTATGTATTCTATTAAATTATTTTTAAATGCCATTCTCTCTGCTAATAGTTCTTTTCCAAAGGAATGTGAATAGATTCTCTTTACTCCTTAAAATAAAATGCTACTTTATTTTCAAATAAGAATCTTTTTATCTTTGGAGAAAATCTTCATAGAGGACCATCTGTAGTGTAGAAAAATTGTTCCCATCCCTGTTACCAGACCAATCGGTGCAAGTACTTCTGATCATTTTTCCCCTGTAGGAGAGCTCTTACCTACAAACAGCTTGCTGAATTCAGTGAACCTTTAGTAAGGAAGAAGAAACATTATCAGTAAGATATACATGAAGTTTAAAGTGCCTACAATTCCAGGAAAGTACATGTTCAGAAATCAGAACTGATTTGACCCGAGTACATCACTCCTGTTAACTTGAGTATGTGTTATAGAACCATTATTCAAGATGTTCGTGTTCAAGACGTTTACAATTCGGAGAATTTTCCTGACAAGAGCAAATAATTGACTGATGAGTACTTACACTTTTGACTATATCCATTGTTACTATAACCACACTGAACTTTCAGTGAGTCTGAAAGGCAGCAAGATGTTCATTAACAATTATGTTGGTAAAGAAGGGAACTTGAAGTATTTTAAATGGTTTTATAAGTGGTTTAATAATTAATTATTTTTCTAGAAGGTGATCTAATATTTACTGTTACAGCGTTTGAGAATAGAAGAAGAAAATAGAGGCCACAATAGGAATGAATATAGTTTATTGAAGGGTAAAAATAAATATTTTGTATGACTATAAACAAAAAACAGGGCTTACTGCTAAAGTTAAAAAATAGACATGCAATGTTGCCTGCTTTTATTCTTTACACAATCTTCTTTGCTGTATTGCCCCCAGATAAACTACAGTAAGACCTCTTTCTGAACTGGAAGTCACTCTGTGAAGACAGCAAATCTTCCCAGATTGGTATCTCACTAAAATTAAATTACCCCTGTAAGACTGTCTACCAAAATGCTTGGGAGGAGGCATTGTCTGGCTTCTGCCCTCCCTTAGTTGGAGCTTTTCTCCTGCACACACATACTTTCCTGAAGTAAGTGCTAGGGCCTGGCTGGACTTGGCAAGTGTCAGAAACGTCAGAAAGTTTTTAAGGACTGAGTATTACTTTTTTCCCTGTTCTGCAGTATGTAGAGGACTTAATGGGATAAAAGACGTTCTGCTTTACTAATAATGCAGTGTCAGTCTGTTTGGCTTACAGCTGCAGTGGAGCTGGGGGTGGGATGGTAGGTGGGTGGGCATGATGCCTGAGTGGGCAGGAGTCTACTTGCTTGGGGAGCAGCTGTGACAGTAACGTTGCAGCAGTATAGCAGTCACCCGAGTAAATACTTGAAGTTCTTTCTGAGCTTGTAAAGGTCATGTTGGCGCTTACACAAACACGATTTCATTACTGCTGAAACGTCAGTCAGCTGGCTTGAGCCTGCCTGTCTGTGTTGCTGGTCCCCCTCCTGACCACAGTCCATGACGTGCCCCTTGGTAGCTCATGAGGACGTCACTAGATCTTGCCATAGACTTGATGTTTCAGTAAAAGTAAAAAATTATTTATGTTTCTGTATTAACTGCCATGAAGATACTTAAATATTAATTATATTAATGAGTTGTGTCAAAATAGATTTTGAATACTTCAGTCTGTGCTGTTACAGACATGGAAGTTGAGTCACTTTTACAGTGCTTCATGAACACCAAAGCTGTGACTGAGAAACCTTGTTTTGATCTCCAAGCCAATCTTTCTCCTTCCATAGAGGAAAAATATTATTTTAACTTAAGAAAGGGAAAACAAAAGCCTGCTTCATCCCTAGATGCAGCATTTTACCTTTCTCTGATCAGCATTGGCAGCTGTTCATTTTCTGCCTGAGTGAGTTCAGAAGTCATTTACCTTACAAGCGATGAATGCTGTATGACACTTGCTTGTCTATATCTTACTAGCATTTATTCTCAGCCTGACAAAACCCTTCTATTTCTTTCTGGATCTGCTAGTAATATTTCATTGAACTAATTGTTTATCATGTTTCTGAATTGGGTCAGAAAGCCAATCATCTAACTGAGACAGCAACTTTCTTGTGCCACTTAGATGAAATCACGAGGGAAGGAATAGCCCAAGAAATAATGTCAGTGTTACCAGAGAAAGGGGTTTCAGATTCAAGCAGCAAGTATTACTAGACAAGAAGTTGTCCTCCCTGAAATAGATTAACTATTATTGCACTGCAATGTATTCACTGAACATCTTATTTCCATTTGGGATGTACTCCATTTATCCATAAGGATGCGCTTTTTTTTTTTTTTTTCTGATGTTTTTCCTCTTGGGCTCAACAAATAGAAATTAAACACTGTAATTTTGAGAGAGAAAAATGAGGGTTACTGCCTAGATAAACGTTAAGGAGAATACTGGTTTTCTTGCTGTTTTTATTTTTAAGTGCAGATTTGCAAGGATGAATCAAACGTTTCCTACATCACTTTGATTGCTGTTGTGTAGTTCATGTAAGACTGCATACTATGGCAGTGAATGTTAGTTATGAAATAGTAATGAGCAGCATCTCCAATAAATGTGTTACACATAAATAGATTAAAAATGTGCATATTCAGTTTTGTACTTAGTAATACTCTGCTAATCTGTAATGCTTTAGGAGATAATACATGCAAACACTGACTAATAAATGTAGTCAGTGCTGTGGAGCCAGCACTCTTCAATACTGCCACCACTATAAGGAGAAAAGTAGTGTTTTCAATAGCATGGAAGGGTCATCAAACTAAAATACCTTGGGTAAGTGTTTCTTCTTTCAAATTTGCAGATACTTGGTCCTAGTATCTGAACTTGAAGAATTTTAAGCGATGAAAACAGCTATTTGTCAAGAAGGTGGGAGAATGCTTTACATAGTTACTACCTGTGGGGCAATTTTTGGTATAAATGGATATAACTTTTCTGGTGACAGTAGATACACATAAAACCTATTCCAGCTGAGAGTCTTTCTTTTTCTCTCTCCTCCCCCCCCCCCC
>NW_020799097.1:108997732-109002467 GCF_003259725.1 Athene cunicularia | reverse complement strand
CCCCCCCCCCCCCCAACTCTGTCATGTGAAGGGGTTTTAATCGGAAAGAATGCATAGTGTAGCATTTAGGTGCAGTGCTTTAGCCTCTGCAAGAAACTTGGGTTAAAAGCTGAACTTTACAATCGTTGTGAGACAAAACTTTTAATTCTCTTGAACCACAAACCAAAAGTGTATTTGTATTTGAACTATCAAGGATGTAATAAAGCATATGACCTTGTATACTTCAGAATATATTTTTATTTGAAAGGTGAAGAGCAATGTGCTAGTCTGATAGATGGAGGAATTTAACAGAAAGGATCTTGCCAGGTGTTGCTCAGTCGATTTTTGAAACGGTTGCTTCAGGGAAGTCACATCCTATTGGCAGTCTGCTGCTTTTAAAAGGACTTGTTTTCTGGTCCCTGCTAGAAATCATTAACCTCAAGAATAAACTATTCCAACCTTAGTTCCTGTCAATATGTGCATGGTACTAGCAGAATAATGAATTTACATAGCATCAGGTTTGCAGGCTTTTGGAGTTAACTGTGTCTTAGGCTTGGGCAGAGCAAACGGGATGCTTCCTGATTCTTCTTCCCAGCACCCATGTATAGAAATACAAGCTTCAGTTTTGGTTTAGAGACTGCATTACTTTTTTTTCAGATGTTTTATCTTATTAATGCTTCAGTTAATAGCATAAGGGAATAGCTAGCATTTGTAGGCCTTCTTTTAGAAAAGTCTTTTATTTAGAGGTGTATAAAAGAAGAGGCGGTATGAACATGATGATCAGGGTTCCAAAGGGGCATTAGTTATGAAGGCAATAACTTGGTAGATGAGGCTCATATATTATAGGTTTTTGTGATATGTGACCCCATTAACAAGGTTAAAAGGGCATTAAAAAGAGAAGTAGCATTTCAGCTACTTTCTCAGGGTATTTTCTCCCTTGTGAAGCTCTTATCAAATGGCACAAGTGGGTAAAATGATGCATTTTTATCATATAGCTGTTTGCAGGAGACATGAACTGGTGAGCTCTACTATTGATCTTGCTCCTGTTATCTTTTATTATCTATTTCGTTGATTATATCTATACCGTTGATTATTCCCAATGTAAGAACGAAGCACTCTCAGGGTTGTTGCATGCTTCCAATGATGCTCTCTCAGATATTTAGGCCTAGAAAGTATTGGGAAGATTTTGGGATTGGATGGAGGAACAGCTTCAGATTGCTTGTTCCTGTGCAAGGTGTCTTGCTTGGGATGATTAGCAGACTCAACCAGTATGTTGGGGTATAAATCATCTCTTTCTGGGGGATGGAAGCCATTAGAACTGAATGCAGAGGGGGAACAGTCCTGTTTTATATCCCAAATATTTAATGCATTATTTTCTATTTGGGTTTTTTATGCGTCTTAGCTTTCTCTGTTTTTTTTCTTTGTTTTTCCCCCCAACTCTTTCAGCGCATCACACAGAGGATACTGGGAAATCGGTCCCATATTAAAGTCACATAAAGTTACGACTTCAGAGTATACCCAAATAGCTTATTATTCTCATTGTAAATGCCACTGTCTTTGCTTCAAAGTAATTTAGATTTCCTCATGAGTTTCTGTTTAGATTAATGTAGTTAAGTTTATGCTGTTGGGTATATTCCATAATCTTGTTGGCTATTTCAGTGATCAAGTCATTCAAAAAGGTGTATTTAACAATACTGATCATTGAAATTACTTCCTATTAAGTCATCTTCTTTCGAAAAGGCAGCCATTAATTATGCCTTCTCTCTCTCTCTCTCTCTCTCTCTCTCTCTCTCTCTGTTAGGTTGTTATTAATTCAGAACTCATTATCCTTTTCTTTTTCCTCTGAATAATCTCTCATGAAAGATCTTGACCAACATTAAGTAAAATCATAAAAAATTACATTCCAAATGTAGCTACAAGCTCCCACTTGTTTACCATTTAAGAATGCTCTGAAATAATAGGTTACAGACTGTAAGCCTTCTTTATAAAGCCAGTCCTCTGGCTTATTCAGTCTGTATTGATCATATGACTGCATTATCTTATCTTTACGTGGTGCTTTAACTTAAGTTGGTCCTGCAGGTTGCTAGCTGGAGCTACATTGAAGACTTTTTGTGACTGTGCCAGTGTGTTGCGGGTCCTGGTGCTAAGCACAGCTCTGTTTCATGGCCTGGGGAGTTTTTGAACCCTTAGCTCTTTGATGGGGCAGTGAGACTTAATTTTATTTTTGTTTTGGAAGATGGTTGCTTTACTCCTTACAATTAATAGCGTGGTTTTGTTTTGTTTTTTTTTTTTCTTGGCTCTGCTCCTCTTCCTTTATAGTCTTCAGGCACTCAGTAAACTGTCTGTCGCTGGGCATTTAATTTTTCAAGCTGTTGTGTAGATTTGTGTCTCTGACATCATGCTGTAATTTCCTTCTGAGATTGGACAAACATCTTAAATAAAAATAATCTAAGTTGTTTAACTCTTGATCATCTTGATGCCTTTCATTTCTGCCTTTATCCTTTAATAGCTAGTCTACAAAGGACTGATTTTCCTCCAGGCATTTCTTCTCCCAACTGGCACAGACCCAGACACGTAGGCCATACACCAGCCTTGATACTAAGCAATCACTTATGTTTTCTTTAATAAAATAATAAAACATTATTAATGAAGTGAACAAGAAAGTGCTAGTATCCTGCTGCTTAGGCAGGGGTGGGATTCTGATGGGATTTGGCTGCCATGAACTTGAGTCCAGATTGGCTCCCTTAAATAACATGCATCCCAGAACATCATTAATTGGTTAAGAAATCTGATCCTTCTCATTTTGTCACATACCAGTAGACATTTTCTTATCATATCACTGACTTGTGCATGTTACCTTTGCCATAACTGGTGCCATGCCAGACTTCATGGTGCAGATTTGAGCTAAATGGTGATACATAGTTTGAGTCTGGTTATAGCTGGCAAATCCGGTTATTTCCCCTGTTATCTTAGGCATTTGATTCTTGCTAGATGATTCCTCTAAATACTTGTCATCTGATGTGATCAACAGTATTAGTGCCTAAGACCTTCACAAAGCCTGTGAAAACAGTTTCTATTTGTTCTTTTGCATTGTAAGCAGTGTTTACCATGCCAAATCCTACACCAGAGTTTGCCTGTGCACATTTGGCCCTTTCTGTACTTATGTAATGGGGGAGATGAAGTTAAACACATTTTATGTATCTCATGGTCTTTGTGTACATGTTCTTCAGTGATCCTTCTTTATCATTCTTGGGACATGTTCTCGCTAGTTCAATCACAGGAACACATATGGAGATGCTGAGAGAGGGAGACTGTCACTCAAACCTAGGCAAGCTCTGCCCTGTATAGAGAGAGATTAAGAGGGAACATCATCTCTGTCTCTTACTCTTTTTTTGGAGATGTCTGACTAGAGAGAGAGAGCAGGAATACCCTTGGTGTGATGTACATCAAAACAGGAGAGCAGGCTCATTGTGAAGGGTCTTATCTTATTGGGAAGAGTTATCTTATGGCGAAGATAACTGGGCCTGTTAGGAACAAGCTCAAGGGAAGTGTGCCAAAGCTTGAAGGTTGGTGGACTGGTGAGGGCTCTCCCTCTGCCACTTCATTTGAGAGAAGGGAAAGATGTTTAGGAACTGTGGAAGCACCTGAGAAGGGTCTGGTAGGGAATGGGGCTCACGCTCACAAAATGGTGTTGGATTCTTTAGATCATCACAAGTGCTTCTATACCAATGCACACAGTGTGAGCAACAAACAGGGGGAGCTTGAGGCCATGATGCAGCATGAGAACTATGACATAGTAGCTATAACAGGATGTGGTGGGATGCTTCACACAACTGGAGTGATGCAATCGATGGCTACAAGCTCTTCAGGAGGGATAGACAGAAAAGGAAGGGCGGTGGAGTGGCCCTGTATGTAAGAGAATATTCTGAGAGCTCAGAAATCAACTACAGTGATAACGGGGTTGAGAGTGTTTGGGTTAGGTTAAGGGCCAATACAGCAGATCTTGCTGTGGGAGTCTGCTATAGACCCCCCAACCAAAGCAGTGAGGTGGATGAAGTTTTCTATAAGCAGGAGAAATCTTGCAGTCACTTGCCTTGTTCTCATGGGGGACTTTAACCTCCCAGATATCTGCTGGGAACACAACACAGCAGAGAGGGAACAATCCAGGAGGCTCCTGGAATGTGTGGAGGATAACTTCCTCACACGGCTGGTGAGTGAGCCGAGCAGGGAAGGTGCCCTCCTGGACCTGCTTCTGTGAACAGGGAAGGGCTTGTGGGGCAGGTAAAGGTTGGAGGCCGTCTAGGGTGCAGTGATCACGAGATGATTGAGTCTTCGATCCCTGGAAAAAGAGAGGGGTCAGTAAAACTGCCACCTTAGACTTCCAGAGGGCAAACTTTGACCTGTTCAAAAGACTGATTAACAAAATCCCTTGGGAGGCTGCCCTGAAGGACATGGGAGCCCAGGAAGGCTGGACATACTTCGAGAGAGAAGTCTTAAAGGAACAGGAGTGGGCTGTTCCCATGTCCTGAAAAACAAGCAGGTGGGGAAGGAGACGGCCTGGCTAAACAGGGACCTTTGGCTGGATCTCAAGAACAAAAGGAGAATCTATTGCCTTTGGAAGAGGGGCCAGGTCTCTCATGAAGACTATAAAGATGTAGTAAAGTTATGCAGGGAGAACATTAGGAGAGCCAAAGCACAGCTAGAGCTCAACTTGGCCACAGCTGTTAAGGATAACAAAAAATGTTTCTATAAATTC
>NW_020799097.1:108990985-108997682 GCF_003259725.1 Athene cunicularia | reverse complement strand
GGGTCTGGAGCACAGGTCGTACGGGGAGCGGCTGAGGGAACTGGGGGGGTTTAGTCTGGAGAAGAGGAGGCTGAGGGGAGACCTCATCGCCCTCTACAGCTCCCTGAAAGGAGGGTGCAGAGAGCTGGGGATGAATCTCTTGAGCCAAGTAACAAGGGATAGGACAAGAGGGAATGGCTTCAAGTTGCCCCAGGGAAGGTTTGGACTGGATATTTGGCAGCATTTCTTTCCAGAAGGGGTTGTTAGGCATTGGAATGGGCTGCCCAGGGAGGTGGTGGAGTCCCCATCCCTGGAGGTGTTTAAGAGTTGGGTTGACATAGCGCTGAGGGATCTGGTGTAGTTGGGAACTGTCAGTGTTAGGTTAATAGTTGGACTTGGTGATCTTCAAGGTCTTTTCCAACCTAGATGATTATGTGATCCCCACAAGTATAAGCTATGCTAGCATGAATCTGTAGGAGTTACTGGGATGTTAATACTGACTTAATGAAAAGGGTTTTTATGCATGCTAGGTGTTAGAACATACTTCTCCACTTGCCCAGCATTATTTCTAGCCCACATCTTTTGTCTGCCTTTGTTTCCATTCCCGTCTCCTTTAAGAAACATCCATTTGTAATCCATTCTGTAACTATTGGGCATGATTTTGGTTTCCAGAGGATTTATTGTAGCCCTAGTGATTTCTGCTGTCATCCTTTGATCTTGCTTGTAGGTTTAGTTATGAGATTAATAAGCAGCAGCTTCCTCTGCTAGGTATTTTATAGGTATTTATGGCTGCTATAGCTGTATCTTCTGTTTAGCTCCTTTTAACCAACCTTCTGAAAGCTTTAAAGTCTTAAAATTTAGCCATTTGAAATTCATCACAGCTGCTTGTCCTTGATGATTGTTGTCTATTAGTTTTTCATGCACAATTGCATACTCACGGCAATTGCAATACAATACTTCTCCCACATTATCTTATAAAGAAAATGCTACAGTTTTACGTACTGCACAAGATGTAATTGAGAACAGTTTCCTTTTATGCTGCACAATTCTCATACAGAGTCAATATTTTTCTTTAAATTGCCTTCAGTATGTTCTTTAAATACTTGATTCTGGGGAAGATGACATAAGAGGGGTTTGATAAAGTTTATTTTTCTGTGTGAAGCTAATCTGTCAACGGTATATGCCCAAGGTTTCGTGGAAAATTTGCTATTTGCTAAGTCAGTGGTATATTTCCAATAAGGTAAAGAATAAAGTCTCTTCAAACTGTCACTGAATGATAGGCTTTGCTTACTGTAGCCTGTGTGACAAACAGAGGGAGGTATTTTGGGCTGTGATTTTGAACATTGGCATGGCTGTGTGCAAGAAGCTTTCATAAGAGTAGCAGAGTATTCCTTTCCCATCTGGTATATTCATGTTTTCATGATAATAAATAAAATATGTGCTTTCAAAATGGGAAACCATTTAAATTAAACTATGTCTAAATATTTGCAGATGTCAAAATGCATTTTTCAGACCTTGAATGATAATTGCATCAAGAAATATTTCTGTATGTAAGATAATGGCTAAATGTTTAGTTTTGGCCCTGAACTTAAAACTGACCAATTGTTGACCTCTTTATCTTAGCAGATTGAAAGATGCGATATTATACTTCTTAAAATTCACTCATGTACTCAGAACAGGTTCTCATACTGTTTAAATAACAAGTGTTTACATGTAAATAATCAGTAGTTCCCTGTTGCTACAAGTTCTAGAAAGAGTATCTGAAAATGATAGAAAAAAATTAAATGAAAATTTAAATTCTCTAACAAGTTATAAATTATGTGTTCAGATATGCATTGCCAATTGGGATGTGTAAAACAAATAATATCTTGCAAAGATTTGATTTGGCACGTGCAGGTTATCTAGTAGTTGCTCTGCATTGCGCTGGTCTACGCTCGGCTTAGAAACACAGTACTGTCCTAATCAAATCTCTGAGTAGTTCTGGTTTTGAGTTGCTCAACTGGAGACAAGGATCAAGGCGAAAGGCTTTGAAGCTGATGATGACTGTTTAATTACCTTAGGATTCATTGCTTTCCCTCTTCTTAATTAAACTAAGGTAATCATGAAATCTGTTTGACAACTGTACTCTAAGTCATCAGTTTGTTACTTGTCTATTTGATAAATGGACAGGTAGAGGATCATTAGTTTCAGTCCTTTTGCTAATTCTCAGAAATGAAAGAAGGAAGATAAAGGTTATTTAGAAAGATGCTTGAGTCTGTCTTTTACAAAAATTGTGGTAGTAATAGAATAAAGAAGCTGTACAGAATTTGAAAGATTCAACCAACCACCCAGCCAATAAGAAAATCCCCACAACCTAACAAGCCATCTGAATTTCCCACACTTTTGCTGTCTGAGAGACAACAGAATATTTTTACAGGCTGAGGACTTTAGCTCCACTAGAGTGTTAGCAAAGATACATCAAATGAGTTCTGCAGATGAGCAAAACCGCAGTTTTCCAAAATTTGATTTTTATTATTAGTTGATATGAGGATGTTGCCTTAATGTGATTATTATATGCACACGATACTAAATGTCGCTATGTGGTGTTTAATATTTAGATTAATGACTGAAGTAAGTCAGGGAGCCTAATCAAACAATTTTCTTTCAAAGTGTTACCGTGACATCAATATTAAAATCCAGCTTGTGCCTTGTTAACGAGGAGGTGATTCTTATGGGAGCTTCGTGCTAAGTCAGGCACTCTGCAATACTTTTTCATGATGCAATGAAAGTTTAAATGTATAAAGCATGCATTGATGTTAGTTTACATACTTATGTGCATATTTTTGATACAGTAGTATTGGACCAAACAAAGTAAATTGACTGGAGATATATAGTAAACCCCATGTAAATACTTACTGTGACCACTGAACCTATCATTTCCTTGTGGAAGTTTCTGTTAATGGCTTAAGGGTAAATACATTAGTAGGTGGGGAATAGCCAGGAGGATTTAATGTAATTGTGACCTTAAATATCTAAAAGAGTAGCAGCGATTTAGTAGACTGTAAAAGATAAGCAGGATTAGAAAACTTTAAAACATATAAACATTCACAGTTGGATTTTGCAGTCCTGGTCTGTAGCGTAGGCACAGAGCATTAGGCTTGTGCAAGATGAATGGTCAGGATGCTTCTTACTGTGATTCATTTATAAATGATAATAAATATTGTCTCAGCTGCCAGAATACTGCTTATTCCTGTATCTGATCTTCCTGAATAAATGTTTTTATTAAGGAAAAGGTATTTAGAAAAATTACCTTGTCGCTTTTTTTTCTCTGCTGGATTGGCTGTTTGCCGTTTACTTACTGTGGTGTTGTGGATCAGCTCGGTTATGTATCTGTTGATGGGTTAATTTAGTCTGGAGTTTTAAGTCCTTGATAATTTTGTAGTTGTAAACGTCGTATTATTTAAGAGCTAGGATAAAGGTACATTGGACCTTAGGAATTCCAGAAGCAGAGCAGAGAGAAAACCATGACTTAGATCCGAGACACAGTTGCTTAGTTCCTTCAGTTTTGCTCCAGCATTTTTCCATGTCTGGATTGCTGCTTTCTCCATGCTGGGGATCAGGCTGCAATCCTGCCCCAGGTGTAATGGCAGGCTGGAAGAAGCATCTGCTCAGGACTCTTCTGTACCTTGCATTGTTAACGGCAATGAAGATAGGCTGTTACATTGCTGGTGTTGACTTTCATGAGTAAATGATGTTGATTGTGACTTGACCCCAGGTAAATAAACATTTGCATGAATGTGTTCTGAAGACAGAACTGCTGATAGACATTTATTAGCATGGAAAAATATCTAACTTGACCTATTTGGAGCAAATGTTTTCGAGTACGTGCTTGTAATGTTCACCCAGATCTGTCTACCCAGGCTATGTGCTTATTACCTCTACAGTCTTTATAGCGTCAGCTTCTACACCCTACTTTCATACATCAGTCACACCAAAATATCCAAAATAAAAATAAATATAAATATTCTGTTGTGTCACTTCAGTATTTCAAAGATTCTCTTCAGTCTTGATCTTAGATATCTGATTTCACTAACTGTCTTTGAAAGACTATGCTTTTTGGTTTCCACTGGTGTTTCAAAAACATCCAAGTGACCCTGTGGAATCCTGCTGGGGAAAGATGGCATTTTCCCAGCAAGGCACAGTGTTCCTAGGGGACCCACACAGGATACATGCGTTTTCATCTCTCTCTTAAGAAATGTAGACCTATAATTTATAGAGCTAGTCTGGGGTTTTTGTTTTTCCTATTTTTTCTTTTTCTTTTCTCACGGTATATTTCTTGTTCTGAGAGAACAGAACGTTGTCTCAATTCTTCCTGCTTCAACAGAGCAAGCCTGTCTTTTCAAGGACAGATCATTAATTCTTGGTGTATCCTGTTAAATTTTGCATGCCAATATTATCGAACTCTCCAACAGAGATGTTTTGGAATCCTTTTCTCCACTACTTCTGCAGTACTCAGGAATAATTTTCTTCCATATGACTCATTTGTTGTTGCTGGATTTCGGTTATTTTTTGTTATTGTGGTTTTGTCTTCTACTGCGGTATGTATTTTAATTAGTCTTGTTTCTCTAGAGAACTGTAGCTCCCATTTCTCCCCAGGTTCAGCTACCTAGAAACGTTCAACAAATTTTTGATTCCGAAAGCAGACTATTCCTATATGCATTTAGTATTTCATAGCTGTAAGTCATCCAAGCCATAACGTTGTGTGTGATTTCCGGATACAACAATCAAAAAAATGTGGCTGAAGGCACATGGCTCTTCAAACCAGATGGTGAGGAGGAGGAGGAGGAGGAGTTAACCAGTTCAGTAGCTTGAACTATGAGGTGATTCTCTAGATGCCTGATGTCATCTTTTTAGAAATTACCTGGTGACTTTTGTAGAGAAGCATGCATGATAGAATAGAGAATAATCAAAGACAGAGATTGAAGCAGCTGTGCTGGAAGGTTCTAGACCATCTTCCTCTTACTCTGTTTTTCTTCTTTATGAGCAGGGTTGGGAGTGAGAACAGTTGTTTAAATGTTTTGTATGTGCTTTTGTTCACAGTTCTATTACTGAAACAACTTCAGATTCGTGCTTTCTGGTGTTGGAATTTTCAGGGAATCCGAACACCCACAGTGCTCGCTGCCTTCAGTTTTGCAGCTGGAAGCACTGAACAATTATTTTATGTCCTGTTCAGAGATGCTTAGATTTCAGCTTAATCTCCTGCACAAAGGTGAATTTAATCTATCAAGATATAGAAGACAAGCTAGTTTCATTTTGATTTGCTATGAGTAGTCTGAACATGTGCTCAATGTATCTTTTCCTGTTTCTGCAAGAGGTCAATGTTGGAAGCATTTGCTCATTTCTGATGCTAAATCAGTCTTGTCATGTATCTTACAGAAATTGATGCTTCTATAAAGTCCTAGTTACTATAGATTTGTGCCTTTATGAGAATCTCAGCTGTTGTTTAAAGGCGGGTGTTTGTATATCACTGTCATTATGTTGGAAGCAAATTTGGAAACATGAGCCCTGCTGTCCAGAATACTGCAAACAAATATGCAAATATATTTTTAATCCAGTCTTGTAATTGGGGGGTGTGGTTCATGATTTCTGAATGTTTGAGTTAGAATATGTGTTCTGTTTTATAAACAGAGCCTAAATAGTGAAGAATCTTTTTATTGCTGGATTTCTACTGTATAGAGTTAGAGTTATAAAAAACTGTCATAGTCCAAAAAATCTTTGCTTACTGGTGTAAATTTCTATAATCAACCACTAACTGAGGTTATGAATAAGTGCTAATTGCAGCAGCACTAGAAATACTAGCAAGGATGCAGGAAAAAGCAGTGGTTCACCCAGACTTACTCTTCCCTCTGGCTCCATACACAGGCTACAATAGAAATTCTGCTGCATTCAAGGGTCACTTCTTGGGTTGTATCACTGATGCTTTCTTCCAGTAATATAAAATTGCACTTTTATTCTTTCTCTCTGACTGAAAACATGCACGTTTTTAGAACAACTTGAAGTTGTGGAACTACATTCTGAATTGGATGCCAGAGCTAGATGGCTGATGTCTAAATTGGTGTTTATCTCACACACTGCCAGAATTTTAAAGCTATTGCTCTTCCTTCCTCTATAGTTTTCTGGACCTTGATAGTTCATACTTAAATTTTTATAGCTTATATCTCTACATAAAGCTATGATGGTTGCTTATCCAGTGCATAAATGAGTTAAATATCTTCTCAAGATGATATTCTGTGGGTCTTATAGACACAGAGAAATGCAAGTTCTCATTATTGTTTATGTAGAATATGCAGCTCCACCAAAGAAAATGACAGATTTTGCGTTGGTCTGAGTAGCTGCAATTGGCTCTAAACCTGCCATTACATGGAGAAATTCACCTTAAGTTTTTACATGCTCTACATGCATTAATTGTTCTTTTTTTCATTACACTGGTAAACTGTTTTTCAACTGTATTATACTAATTATCTTTGGTTTTGAAGGGAACCACATTTATTAGGTGATGTAAATTCTAAAATTTGCCTGTTTACTTCATGGATCTGAAAATCTGCCTCTCCTCTCTCAAGCATCATCAAACTCAGGTGATTTCTGTAGGGGGAACTGCCATGATGTCTCTTCCCAAGTTTCCCCCACCATCTTTAAAATATCATTATATTCTTCTTCTTCTTCCCCCCCCCCCCCCCCC
>NW_020799097.1:108881903-108990935 GCF_003259725.1 Athene cunicularia | reverse complement strand
CCCCCTTCTTGCTATTATGTTTCCTCTCAGACATCTTTTCTCTTGACTGGTCATGGGTAGAGGTCCTGCCCTTCTTTTTACACAGACATTTGGTTTTGTACCTCTCGGTAAAGTCTAATTTCTTAAATTTCCATCTCCTCTATTCTTCATCTTTTTTCCTTTAAATATGGTGCCCAGAAATATAACTTAAGGGCTATTTCTCCTAAGCTGGTATAGCAAAACATCTGTGCTTCTGTTTTTATTGCAGATTCTCTCAGCAGCGCAAACAGCTAGGCACTTAAAGATAATGAAATGAAGGCTTTGAGTCTGCAGCTAATGACAAAGTTGCAGAATTTGCATTTTTTTTTCTTGTGCCTGCTTTTTCCCAACATCCTAGACTTTTTTTTTTGGTCTCAAGTCCCAGTTCGGATGACTTCTGGCCTCATGTAAAATATTCATTAACCAGAGCAACAAAGGTTCTGTTAAATACAACAGAACTCTTCTGAAACTCAGTGATTAAAAAAAAAAAAAAAAAAAAAAACCCCCAAGAATCCAAGCAGAACACTTCTAGTTTTACAGAAAAGGAGGCTAAACCTCCTGTTGTATCTTATGCAGGTCAGCATTTTACAGTCGTACCACTGGTGGGGCTCATGTTGTGTGGTCACAGTTACACCCTAAGGCCAGGACCCAACCATACTGATATAACCCACAAAGATGCTGCAGACATAGACCGAATAGGCTGTTACAGCACATCAGGACAACAGGATGTAAGATTCATATCAGATTCTCATTGTGAGTGTCTCCTCTTCACCAAGTCTGTAAATACCTTGCCCTTACTTGACCTGCTTTGTTATTGACAGAGAACAAGCAGCTAGGGGAAGGGGATGACACGCTTGGGGAAAGCCTGCTCCTTACACACTATACTATCCTTAATTGTTAGTTAACAAACTGCGCCCACAACAGTTATTTCTCAAACCAGAAACTCAGTTTGCTTTGTCTTACTTTAAACTACAAAATTACTCAGCATTAAGAATGATGTGCATAGTGTTTAACTGGTGACAGCATTAAATTAACTTTTCTTCTTGAAACACATGTCGTATGTAACATGAAAGGCATATTTGCCTAGAGCTTAACTGGTACCAATAGAAAAAACATAGCTAATTAATGTCAGCTCATAAAACTAATGACTGTGTTCTTTCCAAGTGGTAACATCAGTTCATTTGATGGCATGTACAGTGTTTGCTTTTAGTCACTTGACTTTGAATTTTTTATAAATCCTAAGTCCTGAGTCCTGTCCAGAGTTTCTGCTTTATGTTCTTCAGCTGGCAATCCCAGAAAGCATATGTTCTCTTCAAACAAACCCAAACCAGAACTAGGCATCTATGATTCATCCTGTATCTTTTTTTTTTTTTTAAATTTATGCTGTTGTATTCCAGTATCACTTCTATTTGAACCTTTTCACAACTCTAAACTCAGTATCTTTCTGTTCTCAATAATCATTAAGGTAGACCTGTTTTATGACCAAGCTTGCAAAGCCCCATCTTGTGATTTGCATGCCTGTCAGCACTTGCACAATACAGGCGTTCAGAGAGATGATCTGGAAAGATTTTCAAGGCATCTTATTTTGAAATTTCAGCATTTCTGCAAGTGATTCTTGCCCCTTGGGATGAACTCTGAGCTTCTATAATGCTAAGAATACACTTTCCTTTGCTGTGGGGCAAATAATAATGTTAAAGCTTCAGGCTCCTTGGCTATTCAGTCACCAAAAGCAAAATTCTAGTGGAGTTCAGTGACATTATCCCACCCAAAGCCTAAAACTACCATTCAGTTAGCCACTAAATATCACCAAATATGCAGATAGGAAGAAAACTACTCATGAACTTGTAGCAAGAGAGGAAGGAAGAAAAAGACTGTTCTTAAGAACTCTGAGAGTTGGAAGGACAGGAAAACTGAGGCCCATAAAGACATATAAGGCATTTGTGTGCCTGCAGAGTTGGAATGGTTTGGTCTTTGCAGATGTGCCAAGCATTTGGCAACTGCAGTTTGAGTCAGTGGAATCACATCATATGACTTGTTCACCTGAAAGACTTAGTGTAGGGCAGCTGTGATAACTGGAATTCCTTGCTAGGATAATAGCAAAGTAAGGAAAAAATCTGGAGGACATTATAAGAATGTTTAATTCAGTTAGAAAAGATCATCCCTGCTGCTTCTGTCAAATATTGATCGAGCACAGTGTTGCCTTATCACAAGTCCTAACCACAGATATATGCATGCAGAAAATCTAATCTATAAAAGAGTAGGGATGCTTTTAACCCCACCTGACAGACCCAGCAGAAGGGGTACATTAGGACTATACTTAGCTCCACTCTTCAGCCAGTTTTATAGTTGCTGTGTATTACTAATACTCGCTCTGTCCATAGTACATGTATTGTTTGCAGTGCTGCTGTTCTCACTCAAGCCTTTGGGGGTTTTGAATCTCTCTTTCTTCCTGGAACAGTAGCACAGCTGTGTGCCCCTGCTACAGTACTAAAGGGCAAGTATGTGTGTTAACTGCTGTCAATGGCTGCACAAAAATCAAAGGTAAGAGGTCCACAGAATACCATGAACTTATTAGCCACTCTCCATTTTCAGATTTCTCTACCAAACTGCTGCATTATGTATGCAAGCCTGAAACACCGGTTTGCTCTGTTTCCACATGCAGCCTCTTGCTTTTCACGCTGGCTTGGTCCAGCACGTGTGATCTCAGGCTGCAAATTCCCACTAGGGTTGTCTTTTTCTGTGGAAGACAGTTGATGGCATTTGCTTGCAAGTATGTTTGGCTGGCTTGACTAATCAAAATGGTTTGTTTAAAATTAGATGAAAATAAAATGCATGGAAAATAAAATGCATACAATTCCACTTAACTAGGATTGTACCAAGATATTTCACCATCGGTCAGCTCAACCTGAGGTAATTGTCATAGGTTTCAAAAATTAGCTTAAGGGTGAAGCATAAAATTGTTCTTCTGAGAGCAATAGCTGTAACTTCTGCTCTAATGAGAAAAGGTGGATAGGCTTTTGGCACTAGCATATGGGGAAACTGAATTAAAAAACTTCCTTTGGTAGATGCAGTGCTGAGAGCTTCATGTAGGACATGTAGACCTTTTAAGACACTGTTCCTCTGACACTAAGGGACTCCATGTGAATAAGATCTTCCGGAAAGGACTGCACATAAAAAGTAGCTGCTGAAAAGACTTCCAGTGGCTTAAGTTTTCCGTTCGGAAAAACTTGGGACCCGAGAGGTACAGAATCAGGCTTCAAGGTAGTGTTTTAGCCCATGAAGGAGGATACCCTACTCCCCTAACAAATCAAGTTGTTCAATATTTTTCTGCTCCATGCAGAATCATCTCCATCTTGCCTTACTTACCTTCTGCAGAAGCCAATTTTAAGAAATACAAGTCGCTAAATTCTGTTCTGATGAGGGGTTTTTTTGCCTTGTAGCCTATAAGAAGGGTATAAAAGAGGGAAAGGACTGAGTCTGTGGATTTCAGCTAGCCTTTTCCCAAGCATGAAAAGCCTTCATTATCTGGATGGCCCTATGTACTGAAAGTGTATTGACTTCTCACTTTCCCTGGGGAACCTGTAATAGTATGGAGCTGAGTTTTCATCAGTCGTTGTCTTTCTGGGTGCTAAAATAGCCAATGCAAGGGGTCTCTCATTTTTCCTTCCCTGTGCAGCACCCCTAAAAAGCAAGGTGGCACTTTAATGGTGATGTTTGGTCTGCCCATGGGATCAGTCTGGCCCTACTGGACCCCGTTTGAGGAGAAGCAGAGTAGAAATATTGCTGGGCTTGCACTCCCTCCAGCTGCCCTACAGTAGCCTCAGCAAGGGGATTGTATCAATATCACGGTGCAGTACCTCTTGGTCTCAGGGCTCTCTCAGAGTTTATTTGGCAGTCCCACTTCATTTATCAACGATGAGTTACAAAATGGGAGTTTCTCTGTCTGACATTGACCAGGCATCTTGCTTTGGCCCTCTGTGCTCTCTGAAGACTGATCTGAGGGTGTTCCCACTGCAAATTTATCTCACAGGGTCGGGGGAGAAGAAATCTGCACCACTCTTTCATTTCTGTGCTTGGCATTGCGTTCCTCTAGTGTGGTGGTCTTCATTCGGCAGGTTTGTCCATTTCTGAAGAAGTTTTTTATTAGCTGCATGACTATTGGGGAAGAGGCAAAACTGGGAGAAGCAAAGGGAAAGGAGCTGCTGAAATGTTCACAAATGCAAATACTGTTACAGAAGTGAGTTGTTTGCCTGCCAGTCATTTTTCATTTTCTTCCTCAGAACTGAATGCCTTATTTTCATTTCAGTGAATATTTCAATAAAGTCACCTTTTGCCACCAGCATTTATCATCTACATTTTCCTCTTTGCATCATGTTTAAATCTCTTTACCTTGATTCTGTTGTTTGGCACATATTTATTTATTTATTTACTTGTTTACTTAAAGCCTTATGCTATTAAGCAGCCTGCCACCAAACCAATAAATGGGTAAAGAAATAAATGTGTTAAAAGAAACTCTCTGTGCTGCGATATATGCAGAAGCAGCTGACTCTTTCAGGTTCTTAAAAGCTGCGTTGTAGCTTTGAAAGTGACAGGCTTGAACAGTGAATTGAGTTTCCTTGATGGAGCTGACCTCCAGGAATCTCTTCCTTTTCAACTGCAAGAATAAAAAGTTTTCCAAGTTTCAAAGTTTGTCTCTTTCTTTAGTTTTCTTTTCTTTTCCTAAACTGCTCTTGATAATGTTAGAAGGCTGGAACCTTGGACAAGTTGTTTTTGTACCATTTTACCATTGTGCTTTTTCTTATGCTCTGGCTTTGACAGATTTGCTAAGGAACTAGAACTACCCAAGCTTGCTCACTTGATGAATCACTTGGCCTTTTTGTATCTCAAGCTCTGTTCTGCTCTGTCCCTAATAGTTCCTTTCAGGAATGAAGAACATGGCAGTAAAGATGCTTTAAAAACATGATTCTTAAATTTCATGTGTAATAAAGTGTATGTAAAACTGTACTCAAGTTCAGCCTGAATGAGCACTGACCCCAAAGATACTTCATAACTCTGAGCTATGCCTTTCACCAAATGGACTATAAGAAGAAGTGGGAAAATAAAATCAAGTTCTACTTCATTTCCACTTGCTTCTTTCATTCCATTCACAAAGAAAATAGCCCTCTACTCTGTTTATCCAACTTCTGGGTCATTTGGAGCCAACATAAACAAATAGGAATTGCTGTAAGCAGAGCATCATTCAACCATTATGTAGTTATAAAACAAGTAGGAGCTAAGAAAGTATTGAAAATGCAGGTGCAAAAAACTTGAGAGCCAGAGTAGCAATTCTGTTATCCAGTCTAGCTCCTCAGTCTCCTGCAGATGCTCTGATCTTATTCTCAGTGGAATGATTTGACTGAAAACCAATTAGAAAAATTATATATGTGCCACATTCCTATGCAGAGGTGTAAAACACTACAAACACCAAGTAACCAAATATTGCTCTGTGATTAGACTTCTCTGCCCTGAGTCTCTTGTTGTTATCTAAAAGATAGTTTTCTGGTTTCTCTGTCTTTAGACAGGAGTTTCTTCAGGGGACAACACTATGCTAGCCCCTTCAGATGAGTTATTTTAATAGCAGTGTGCTAGGATCAGAAATAATGGTTGGTGTGACATTTTGTGTGTTCCTGGTCAAGTGGCATTGCTGAGCCTTGTTCTAAGATGCTGTGAACTTTTACACTCCTCCCTGAAGGGGCAGGATATCAGGAGCAGGTGATGAGAGCTCTTACATGGTAGCATGGCTCTTAGCAGCATGTAGCCCAGTTTAAGCTCTGGCCAGCACATGAAGCAAGATGTTTATAAAAGGGGGGGCATGAAAGAACACTTCAGTGTAATCATGTTGAATTGAGATGCTCAAGAGCTACTGGGGGGGAGCAGAAAAACTGATGGTGTAGGATATGCTTAGAGAACTGCAGCTGGGCGGTAGCAATAAACTTGAGGCTAGTACTAACTAACTGAAATAATAAAAAGCTGCTAGGCATTTGGGAGCCTTTCTCTGAGAGCTCCTTAATGTGTGATTGCTTAAAGACTGTCTTTGCGACTTTTTATTCTGCGGTGATATGATGGAAAGTATGTAGATCCAGGCTTGGTCTTCACTAAGGTGAGGAATTGCCATTTCTTCTAAAAATCCCCTTGTATTTTTTTCTTTAAGTGATTTGGTGCAACATTGAGCATGTTTGGAAAACGGGACTCCAGAGAGGACTTAGAGTGCTGGGATGCTTCATATCTGAATCCAAAATATCCTAATGTGACTGCTCTTGATGGTCACCCTAGACAAGGAAGAGATGAACAGGAACACAGCTTTCGCTGTCTAGGCAAATGTCTGTTTTAAACTGAGGTGCCTTAGGTAGCCAGGAAAGGTTAGCTAGCATTTTCTGAAAGGTGTTCTTGAGCTTCAGTGCACCATCAAGTGCCAGGTGAATACTGCTTTCATGGGAATAACTTTCAGCTGTACTTCTCAATGGTCTCTTTAGTCCAGATGTGTGAGCGATATCTCAAATAATGTCAAGATTAGTAGCAGATGTTCCACTGCAACTGGTCTCAGATTACCAACACCCAAGTCTTCCCCTGTGAATACCCAAATAAAAATCGGATACTGGTTTGGGGTTTTTTTGTTTGTTTGTTTGTTTTTTTCCCTTTCCTATTTTTCCCCTTTGGGTAAACCAGAAGCCAAGAGCACAAGATATTTTGTATTCAGGGTGTATTCCACAGCCAATTGCTACAGTTGCTGGGCTCCAAACGAGATTTTTTTAATGGATTTATTGTATCTATTTTTCTTATCTAATATAACCGTCTGTCTCTTAATGCTTTTGGTAAGCTTTCAAGGATTATATCAACTTTCACGACGCAGTGTGGGATACAAAGACTATTTAAACTGGCTGTAAATGTACTGCTTGGAGGTCAGGAAAAATCTATTGTGGTACTGTGGAGCTCCCTTTAAGTTGATTTACTGAACTGAGAAGTTACAGGTGGGATGCTCACTGAAAGCTAGCTGAGGTCTCTCTGCATTGCACTGCAGTTTGTGAATGCATACCTGAGCATGGGAAGTAATTTCTGCAAGGTTTGTTTAGCTTGCCTTTTTTTTTTTTTTAATGATTCATTCTTTATTTTTAATACTAGCATGATAGAAAAGAAGGCCGATCTTGTGGTGAAATAGCTCACATCAGAAACGGAGTTTGCTATAGGCTTTCAGTATGATAATTAATGTCATCTTACCCTTTGCATTTGTTTACAATACAAGCACATACACAATGTAAAAATGAAAAAATGGGATATTTCTGTGCCTGAAGGATACATTCTGAATGCGTGTGGGACATTCAACTACTGTGTGGCTGAAGTCTATGAATGTATAAATGACTAATGTATATTCATGCTGTCAGTAGCAGTTGAAAGGCTCCCACTCTCCTGACCACAAGAAATTGCATCCTGGTTTTTGTTTTCCAGTCATTGTGGCTTTTACACTCTACCCCTGAGGAAAATGGCCCTAAGACCCAGTGAAACAGAAAGGATTGCTGGAGAGGAGAGTGTTTGGAAGAATGTCTCTCTTTGTCCTTTCCCTTTTTTTTTTTTTTTTTTTTCCCCTTCCCTACATTGGCTCAATCTGTCCTCTGCCATAAAGATAAAGCCTGTGATAGCGTAAGCACTATGTGCACAGGACTCTCATGATTCTGGTTTCAAACCTGAGGGTGCCAGGCCTGTTGGAATTACCTCTGACCACTGTTTTAATTGCTGCTTCAGAGTTCTAAAAGCTCATCTCCATTTTTGATCAGATTTGTCATGGCACTAAAAAGAATCACCTTAGATATAATAAGCAAAGCAAGCCTGTCCACCTTTTTCTCTTTGCATGTTCAGGAGCCCAAAGGTAGAATCTAAAAGCCCGTTGAAACCGGTGGTTTGACCATGGCAGATTTTGGTGAGGTTGGTCAAATTTTTGTATTGACAGTGCCTTTTAGTTTGAAAATGCTTCCTTCGTCTTACATTCCTACTTTAGAAAATGGTAGCAAAGCTTCTGTAGCATCTAGGAAATGATTTGCATTGGAAGGAAAGATGAGGTGGGAGAGTAGTAGGATTTTTGGACAATGAAGACCATGTTATCCACACTTGAACTAAAGCAGTGGCAGTCATGACATGTGGATGAGAGTGAGATAACCTTAAATTCAAGCAATTCACAGGCTAAAGTCCTTATGAGTGATGATGGAGGGTAAAGAAGAATTAAGGAGCAGGACAGCTGGCAGGTTAGATGAGAACAGTGTAATGGTGATAAGTATCAGCACTGCAACAGGGTTAAAAAATGTCTTAGTCTCAAAGTATTGAAGTCTCCACGGAAGCCCTAAACTTTTCAGGGATGAAGTGTACTCAAACACTGGGGCGAAGAGACATGTTCATCTGAACTGTCACACCACTTTTTCCTAAAAAGAGGGTGGGAGGATGCTTGAGAGAGACTTGACCTACGACAAATTTTTGATTGGGATGAAGACGTTAAAAATAAAAGGTTGGAGTCTGAACTTCCCTTTGTTTAGTACCATTGACATCAGCCAGGTTGTTGCAAGTGGAGATTATAAAAGTTTGCTTTAGGTTAGATTAAAACTATGAAGTTCACAGCCACATTTGAAGATTTATAGGGTCACACCAAGCATCAGTTTTTAACTTGAACTGCCTCTTGAAATCTGCTTGTGTACCAAGGTTGGCTTGCAGGAGGTTTTTGTGCTGGTCTTTTTTCCTCTACAAGTTTTTCTGGTCCTAATTTCTAGATGAAGTCTGGGTTCAGATATATTTGGGTTTGGATGACTGTTTCAGGTTGATTGTCATGAGTTCTGAACATCTTTATCCTTCTTGAATCAAAACTGCAAATCAGGCTTTTTCTCAGCCTTTTCTGAATAGATTGAACTCTTCAATAGTGGTATACCTCTGAGGAAGAGGGTCCTGAAGGAATACATGCACAGTGGGGACAGTATGATATCCAGATACCACTGGATCAAACCACTAAGACAAGGACTTTGACACCCCCCATTCTGCAGCACTGCACTTTTCTTTCTTCAACACCGAATTCTTTATAGCTTCTTCAAGAAACATCGTGAGGCTTGTCAAGTGCTTTGTACTGATGATATGCTGCAATATCTCTTTTTCTCTTTAGCACTTTTAAGCCAATAGCATTTAATCTCTGACAGTGGGGTTATTTATTTATTTATTTATTTATTTTGTCATACCCCTTGTCCTTGGAAATTTTGTGGGATTTTGTTTGGAAAATAGAGTGGTTGTTTCTCATAATGCTGTTTTGATTCCTTAACAGTTCATATGTGTGTCTTACAAGAAGAGTTAAATAATGTTAGAATGACTTTACTCAGTTTGGACAGGGTGGGGGGAAATAGATGCAGGAACGTGCTTTTCAACTACAGTCATTTCTGCACTTGGTTGCAATATCTTTTGCTGGTTAAAGGCTACTATATCCTTTTATGTGGAAGATGCTAGACATAATGAGTCTGGCCTGATGTTTGGTAATTTCTTTTCTCTAACCACTGGCTTTGATTGCTGGTTTAGCAACAAACACCCTCGAGTGAAATCCTGGTGTCTGACACGCTACCTTGGTGCATATGACTTTCAGTTATGAGAAGCAGAAGGACATGTGGAGCCCAGGTTTCTTGAGAATTAGGTTCTGCACTTTTAATGTGTTTATTGAATTACCTGCTAAGTGACAAAAAGAGAAAAAGTTATTGTGATTAATATACTAAAGGTAATGTTTACTGCTACTGTCATTTTATTTATTCTACATTCATCTTTGATTTCACTCTGTGGACTGGATTATTTTAATCCAATATTTTTACGTTACTGCCAGAGGTATGTGGGATGCACCAGAAAGATAGAGAGGTGATTGAGTGTGTAGTAGACATGTCCTGCGACTTAAAGAGAAAAAAGATCATTCCTGGTTTTATCATCTAATGTATCTGTTCCCCCCGTGTGTCTGGAGAAGAGTCTCATGATTTTAAGAAGCATGAGGACCTTAGTGATAAAAGATAAAAATGAAAAATGAGAACATCTGTTTGTTACATAAGAGAATATAATATCTGGAGGTTAGACAGGGACGTAATTTTCTATAACCACTTTTCTAAGAGGCAGTAAGAGAGCATGTGCACATAACTGTCTTGGAGGATCAGCTGACAGTTCTATAAACATTTTTCCATGGCTAAATTATAGCTAATTTTGGTGAATGATTGTATTTATAGTCACTGAAACTTTGTCACTCTCCAATTTCTGTCAGTATTCTAGAATAAGAGAATATTCTGTGAATGTGGGCATGTGTCCTTTCTCACTTGAATTCATTTTTTCCTTTTTAAATTTTTCATATTAAAAATAAAGTAGCTTTCTACTTTCACATTATGAAAGGAAATTGCTGAGCAATTGGGGATTGTTTGTGCTGTACCTTACCACCGATTCACCTTAGTGACCACTGGCTTTCAGCCAACACTGTCCAGGGTGTTTAAAGAGATGATTACTATTATTTGGCAGCATCAATACTATTATGTTCTTTGATATTTTAGCTAAGTGGAAGAAAGGTTAATAAAATTATTTTCCCACTGGAAAATGCTGTTCCATCAAACTGATCTTAATGTATTAGATTTGTTTATTTTCTCTCTGAAGATTTTAAAATTTGCAGGTTTCATGCTGCTTTAAACAACAGAGCTCTTAAATCCAAACTCCTCTGCCAAACAGAATTTACATTCTCTGTACATCTCAGCTTCAATTATGGGCAAGGACTTCTGATTTCCTGCAGGCTCAAGGCAGGAGGCTAAACATCATCAGCTGCACTAATGTCCACTGCTGGTTAATCCATTATTAGTATTATTATTTGAATCACAGCAGTCTTAAATGCCTTAATCAAGAATGTGATCCATGTGTGCCTATGCACACATGTACAGATACTAGGAAATAGTTTTGATCAAATGTCCGACTGAGCAAGCAAGAGAAGAGTAGAAGTTTGGTAGGCAGTAGTGAGGACCATGGTGTGTGACATTAATAAAAGGGATGTGATGAAATCTCTGGTGCTGCTTTGAAATAAATCCAACTGAGAACAGGTTTGTTTGTTTGTTTCTGTTTTCACATTGACCTTACCATGTTCCTTTAAAATTTCCCCCATTTTTACCGTGTCCTCTGTTACTCTTTTGTTTTCACCCGATTTTCACGGTGTCCTCAGTGGCTAAGGGAACAAGGACTGACTGAAGAGACTGAAAAGCAGAGCTATTGCATTTCTTTTTATTGCTAATCATTTCAGCTTCTGGCAGATGTCCTAATTGCTAGAACAAAAGGAAGCTCATGAGAATCATGGCTGTGGAACTGGCCCAGTGACTTTCAGTAAGATACATGGTTTATAAGAGCTCACAGTACATTGGGATAGTAAACATTATTGGTGCTTGAATGTTCTCACAAGACTTTGAATAATGGGTTTATTAAATGTAATTTACAGTCAACTGTAACTTAAAGAAATGAAGCAAAAATATGTTTAGCAATTTCCTTTCATGATTTCTTTGGGGCAGCCAGGAGAGTAGCCACTGCATCTGAACCAGAAGCATTCCTTAACTGATGCTTTCACTTCTCTCTTCAGGTACATCATTCTCGTTAATGAGCTAACTGCAGATGTGAGACACTAAAGCATATATTCCAAAGAAAGAGAGTTGTACATATTGACTCCAAGTGGTTTGTTCCATGAATATTATATTAAGTATGTTCTGTCAGGGGACTCGAAATGATTTTCTGAAGCAAGCCAAGGAACTGCAACATTTCTGGGGTTTATTTATTTTTTTTAAACTAAAAAACTCCTCCTAACTCATTTCAGTACTTGTTTTCCTTCTTACTGTTTGAATTCCATCTGCAGCCTCAAGTAACGATCCAAAACTGAACTAGGAGTGGAGGAAGCTCTGCTAGATATATAGGAATGTAAATTACAAAAGCAAAAAGAAGGAAAATAAAAGAGCTTGTCTTGATCTTTTCTTAGGTCAGCAATGGGGCAGAAAGATTATTGTTTGATTGCTTAGCTTGCCTGCTTGCCAAGTTTCATATTGAAGTCGTAGGATGAAAAGGCATATATTTAAAAACTCATTAGATGGCAAACGTGGAATTGGAGTTTATTGCTTGTACTGCCTTTAGCCACCCCCCAGCTCCACCCTTCTGCTGATGTTCCTGTTGCTTTGTTCTTGCCATCCTTTGAAGAAGTCTGCAATCCCCTGTAATTTCAGTGGTACTGGAGAAGGAAAAAAACAGTTTTTGTTTTTTTTTTCTCCGCTGCGTTTCCTTACATTGTATCAGGCACTGACTTTGGTTGTGCTGAGGCTCTCCCTGGTGTAGCAGCCTCTCAGGGTGTCTGTCCCCATACCTGTAACTCAGTAAGTGGATCCCTGCAGCTGTTAGTGAACAATGAGATTATCGATACGGCATGTTAAGGTTGCCAGGTAAAGCTGCTGTGATAACAGCTCCAACTAGGGTTTTAATAAGGCCAGTGAGCGCAATAGGGTAAAAGTTACCAGTATGTGTTTTTCTCTGGTTGCCTCACTGTTACTTGTTGCTGATTTCCAGTACGTATGCAGTTTACTGTTATCTTCCTTTTTCTAGAATATAAATGAGTATCTCATTAAATTTAAAACTCAGCTGTGCTGGAAAATATTACTGAACTCAGAATCTTTGCTAATATCTGTACATGTGAGAAAACACTGGTACTGTATTTGCTTGCTTGCCTCATA
The DNA here is from genome assembly GCF_003259725.1 of Athene cunicularia. Classification (NCBI taxonomy): domain Eukaryota; kingdom Metazoa; phylum Chordata; class Aves; order Strigiformes; family Strigidae; genus Athene; species Athene cunicularia. The sequence continues at coordinate 108,978,150 of NW_020799097.1, read as the reverse complement.
GCTGCCCCAGTTTAATCAAAGCATTTTATGTCCAGGAGACCTGGTTGTCATGCAAAGTGCTGTCCTCTGAAGTTTTGGATTTTTTTCAGCCTGGCATGGGTTGGTGTTTGCACACAGGCACTACTTGCTATCGCACGGGCATAGGTCGAAGTGAAACAAAGAGCTATTTCATTCTGAATTTCTGTAGTGACCCAGAGAATTCCCATGGCACTAACATCTGTGTAGTGGGAGGTAAAAATGATGCTACTGGTTTACAGACAGAGCAGATAATTTGCATAGGCAGTTCATAGAGCTGCCCTAGATTTAGACCCTCTCCTTGATTTGAATGACTGTGGACCAAATACAGGCTGAGGAAGTTAACTAATGAGACTCCTTACTGCTTCACGCTTCCCTCTTACGAGCTATTGCAAAAAGAATAAGTTCATGGGCATGAATTTCCTGTGTAGAAATCGTTAATACGATGGGGTGTGAGAGCACTGAGTAAGTGCTCAAAGAGCATGTTTTGAATCTGGAAAGACAAACAGTGCCTCTGCGGAGGTGATGCGATGCAGATGCTTCTTCCCCCATGCACATTTACCTAAATTCATGTTGGGGTAAGGTGGAGAAACGAAGCTTTTCCCCTTCACTTTCCCATTCTCAAAATAGTGTCATTTTTGCACATGTCTGGTGCAGTGTTTTCTGAGCATCCCATTAAAAGCTGCAGCTGCACTGCTGCTTCAGAAAGTTGTGAACAATAGCAACAGCACCGAATCTATCTGATGGGTTCAGGAAAACATTTAATTCATCAAAAATAATTTTATGCATTTCTGGTTATTGGAATTGGTATTTTATATTCTGCAATAATTAGTGGTGTGAATTCATTCACATATTAGTGCAAGTTATTTTTTCTTCATAGCTAATTATGGTTTTGTTTTTTTTTCTTAAGCGTCACATGCTTTACCGATTTTAAGCATGTGAACTGACACCTGCATCATTACATTATGGGATTCTACCAAAAAAGTGAACTTGACCCTTTTAAACTCCTCAGGTGGCTTGAACTTTAAACTGTGTTTTTCACAGCTGGAAATGTAACTTTAAATAAATAAAGGAAGTTGAGTTTTTTTCCATAGCGTGACTCTTAATAGTTGAATCCTTAAAATAAAAGATCAGATATTTTGAGAGTGACATTAAAATAACAGGAGTTAGAAACATTACTTAATGAATTGTTTGCTTTGGAAACAGCTCTTGTTACTTTAGAGCATAATTTATACATCCCTACTAAGTTATGTTTTAGGGGGCTGCTCCACCATAGTTGCCCTATTTCCCCTGAAAATGCCCTAGTTTCCCTAACTTGCTGTATAAAATTATGGAATACAGTATGATTTCAAAAGATATATTCCTTTCTCCTTAAGGAGAGAACATCTACATGGAAAAACAGTTTTGCTCTAGCGCTAACTTTTGAGTGGAGAAAAAAGATGATCTCTGTGGCTGTGTTCAAGTAATCACTCTTAAAATAAGCTGTGCCTTATGAAACAAACAATTCTTTGTTATTATAAGATTTATATACTGACTTAAACTAAAGCAAGTTGCCAAGGCACGTTGCAGTTCTGCACTAATCCCATTCAACTGGCTTATGCCAGATGTGGTAAAAATGGCTTTGCGGTTGCTAGTCACTGAAGTGAAATGGAGCACTTTTGTCATAGTGGGTGGATAATAGCTTATCGTTCAGAACATAATTGTCATTCTTGGGAATTGGCTACCAGGAGGTAAAATCCCTAACAGTCAGATGCAGCTAATAAATACAGTTGAATATTTTACATTGCTGTGGTCCTCAATATAAGTCCCCAGGGAGAGGTTTGTTGTTTTTTGTTTGTTTGTTTGTTTTGTTTTGTTTTGTTTTAATCTGGAAAAATTAGCCTTTGCTCCAGTTTTGGGTGGTGATTTTCTGAGAGCACTAAGAAGACATCTCACAGCCCCTGGCAAGACTCTGCAATTCTCTATTGTCACCTCAGATAACAGAAGAGAAGTTACTTTTAATTCATTGCCACATTCAGATAAGGAAGGAGTTCTCCCCAGCAAGTGTGAATAGAGCCCTGTAAACACGGGGCATTAAGTACAAAGGAAAAACCAACCCTCAGAAAGGAGCTTTTGGTTGGAAGAACATTTTCAACTTTACAGCCATTTTTGCATCTTCACATTGCACAGCTGAGCCATGTATGAATAGTCATTGGCAGTACGGCTTCCTCTGTAGGCTTTGACTCGGAGATGTTCCCACAGGAACACCTTCCTTGCTCAGATTTACTGGAGTTTTCTCCTTTTTCTGTGCAACACTATAGGATGTGCATGGAAAATAGATTTTTTTTTTTTTTTTGACTTGCATGGTATCCACGATCCACACCAAGTCAACCTTGCATTGTTTTTCCCCTTGCGTAAAAATTGGTGAACTTTTATTGAGCATTAGGTATTCTGTTAATTAATTAGCCACCAATCTTGAGCAGTAATAATATATTTTGTTGAAATGAGTAGAAGAATTCCAAGCTCTCTCCCTAGTCTTTCAGCATACTGACAGTGTATTTCTAGGTATTTGGTTTGGGCTAGATTGTCCCCATATATGAGTGTAAATGAGATCAGAATTGAACAGACTGGCCCTAGCTGTTTTCGTAATAACCACTACACTCTGAATTAGCCTGTCCCATGCCCTCCGTCATCCTCTGCTTCATTGCAGTTGCTCTCTTTATTGCTTCTTCCAGTAGTCTTCTACAACGAAATGAATCACCTGTACATTTTTCATGTGAATTCCAGGAATTATTCAAAGGCAAATGCCCATAGTCTGTTATCATGCACTTGCCAACAGTCTGAAATCTGCTCAAAACAGTCACTGGGAAGCCATAGTTCATTTTGCTGTCACCTAATTGCATGCACCTGCTGGTGACAGCAGTAAAATGTGATATCTTTGACATGATGGCAGCAGATGGGGTGCTCGGAAGAGCTGCTTCCATTTTTCTTCCTAATGAGTATAGTCTTTTCTCTCCTTTTGCCTTTTCACTGTGCTGGGAAGATACAGAGATATGCTGGGAAAGATGATGGCTGCGACAGCGGAGCCTAATGCGACACTGGTGCTTTTTTCGTACTTTTCCTAATAATGTGTCAATCAAATATTCATGTATGAAACTTTCTTTTTAATGGAATTAGTGGAAGAAAAGACTTTTGCAAATGAAAGGCCTCACAGGAAGTCTGTAACAACAGTGGTACGATTGGCACACTTAAAGCTACAGAAGAGGCAAGGTTTATAGGGAGAGCCAATTTCACTTCTTTTCATTGCTTTTTGATGCTCATACCTAAACAGGGACTTGTCAGTATGAAAGTCTGTCCTTTTGCCACCTCATATTTTGGTTGGCCTAATGGGAAGAGCTTTCCTCTCCCTACAAGACTTGTTTCGCCATAGCCTTACTCTCACTAGCTCTTGTTCCACTGTTTTAAAACTGTACTCTGGTGAACAGTAATGCGTAAAGGATTTGCACTTTCTAATGAGATAAAACAAGCATTGCCAGCTTGATACATTCCAACAGCAAATGTGCTTAATCAGAAAAAAAACAAGAAGGCAGTCATAAATTTTCTGACAGACTGTTTTTGGGGGGTTAAAATGCTTATACATCAGAAACTAATAGGCTTTAGAAAGAAATCCTTTTCATGAAAAAGTAGTTCTGAAATAAACAATTTTTTTTCAGGAAAGGTGCTTAACTAAGGCCAGACTTGACAATTGAAAACTCAATGTTATTTTGAACAGTATAATGATGTACTGCTATTTATATTTACATGGCAAAATCACTGGTGTCCTGGTGATAGTGAAAATATGCTAGAGCATATGGAAAATAAGGTGGTGATTGGTGACAGCCAACATAGCTTCACTAAAGGTAAATCATGCCTGACAAATTTGGTGGCCTCCTACAGTGGAGTTACAGTGCTGGTCAATAAGGGAAGAGCAACTGATGTTATCTATGTGGCCTTGTGCAAGGGTTTTGGCACCATCCCGCGTGACATCCTTGTCTCTAAAATTGAAAGACGTGGATTTAATGGATGGACCACTCAGTGCATAAGGAATTGGCTGGATGGTCATGCTCAAAGAGTTGCTGTCAAAGGCTCAGTGGCTAAGTGGAGAGCAGTGACGAGTGGTGTTCCTCAGGGGTCAGTGTTGGGACTGGTGCTGTTTAACATCTTTGTTGGTGACACGGACAGTGGGATTGAGTGCACCCTCAGCACGTTTGCTGACGACACCAAGCTGTGTGGTGCGGTCGACACGCTGGAGGGAAGGGATGTGCCATCCAGAGGGACCTGGACAGGCTGGAGAGGTGGGACCCTGCAAACCTCATGAAGTTCAGCAAGGCCAAGGGCAAGGTCCTGCACATGGGTCGGGGCAATCCCAAGCACAAGTATAGGCTGGGTGAGGAGTGGAGTGAGAGCAGCCCCAAGGAGAAGGACTTTAGGGGTGTTAGTGGATGGAAAACTAACTATGAGCCAGCGGTGTGTGCTTGCATCCCAGAAAGTCAACCATATCCTGGGTTGTATCAAGAGAAGTGTGGCCAGCAAGTTGGGGGAGGTGATTTTCACCCTCTACTCCACTTTTGTGAGACCCCAAGAGTACTGTTCAGCTCTGGGGCACCCAGTGTAAAACATAGACTTCCTCAAGTGAGTCCAGATGAGGGTGATGAAGATGATCAGGGGGCTGGAGCACCTCCCTTATGGGGACAAGCTGGGAGAGTTGGGGTTTTTCAGCCTGGAGAAGAGAAGGATCTTGAGGGTGATCTTATAGCAGCTTTCCAGTACTTAAAGGGAGCTATAGGAAAGGTGAGGAGGGAGCCTTTATGAGGGAGTGTCGTGATAGTACAAGTTGTAACAGTTTTAAACTGAAAGAAGGTAGATTTAGATTAGATATTAGGAAGCAATTCTTTACTGTGAGGGTGGTGAGACACTGGAACATGTTGTCCAAAAAAGTTGTGGTTGCCCCCTCTCTGTCAGTGTTCAAGGCCAGGTTGGACGGGGCTTTGAGCAACCTGGTCTATGGAAGGTGTCCCTGTCTGTGGCAGGGGGTTGGAACTAGATGAACTTTAAGGTCCCTTCCAACCCAAACCATTCTATGATTCTAGTGGTGCTAAGCTTCACACAGTCCTAGGTCACAGACCAAGATATCATGCTGTGTAACCTCCCCACAGTAGAACAGTATATCTCAGGTGGCATCTTGGTTCCAGAGTGGGCTTTTAGGAAAGTCAGCCTAAGACATCACTCTATGTTTCTGCTCTTCAGCTTACTGTGGAGTTGTGACTTGAACACTAGGCTGTATTTATAAGCTTAGGAGGACTTGAGGAGTAAACTGAGAGTTCATAAAGCCTTCTGGCATATTGCAGCTGTGGAAATACAGTGGTCTTAATGGAAGTATTTGACCTCATGTGAATAGATGATGCTACAGACATAATTCTGCTGAATATTTTAATCGGTTGTTTGCTGGTGTAAATGCAGAATTTTTGCTGAATTTGATTATATCTTATTGTTTTTTTCAATAAGTATAACAGAAATGTTCAGTTGGTGATTCCCATTGCTGAGATGTGTTTTGCTTGGGACCTCCAAAAGCACTTAAATGACTTAGGAGCACAGCTTCCATTAATAGTAATTTAAGTACTTTGGAAATGTCTTCTCAACATCCAGTTCATAATTCTCCCAGAGGAATGACTCTGGTAATGTTGACTATATAGAGCTTTTTTTCAGTCTGAGCTTAGAACTGTTTAATAAGTGGGGGGTTTATTTAAAGCATTCAGAGGACTTTGTTGCTACATGCTGATCAACGCAGTCGGGGGTGCAGATAAGTACATTGTGCAAATGAGCAAATATGGGCCTCATCAAAGCCTACCGAAGGCCATCAAAAATCTCCTGCTGTGAAGAACATTGGCTCAGACCCATAACAAATAAATACAGGCAAAAAAAGCAAAGAGTTTGCACCACTGATTGCCCTTTATTCTTGCAGTTGAATAATAACGTTCTTTTAGTGTTAATTATTTTGTTTCCCAACTCTCTACATTTCGTATGGATATAGCTGCGTACTCCTCTCACTGACCGTGATTCTTCCGGGTAGAAAATTTTCTTACTGTCCCAGCATATTACAAAGCTTCTCTTTGAGGAGAGGGAAACCACATGCAGTCTTACTGCAGGCAATTCAGTCCAGTTGATAGAACTGGCTGTTAAGATCACAGCCAGATCCCAAACAAAAAACTTACCTCAAGCCCAGCTCCTTGTGCCTGCAGATCCCTCTCTTGGGAGCTGTGCTACATGGACTTGGCTTAGCTCTTCCTTTTTACCCCCTCCCTCAGACCCAGATTTCCCTGTCCAGTGTATGGGATGGAAGAGCTCAGCTGGTCCCACTCCATCTCCTCTTTCCACTCCATGCATCTTGGTCCCATCTGCAATGCTGGTTGATATTTCCTTGGCAGTGCATTTTTGATAGTACCTTCAGAATATGTGCAGAAATTGCTGGCAGGGCTAGAGCACTTGGTTTCTTTAAATGCACCAGCTCAGTTCAGTTTTATTGAAGTGCAGTGCTGCAATTTAGGCATCAGTTGAGATGGATCTTCAAGATACATCGTTTTTGTTTTCTCTTTAATCATGCTCTAAATCTAAATAAATAAATATGTAGCAGTAAATGCTCTGTGGTATATTTGGTAAGATTAACAGTCTTCTAGTAGCATAACAGCTCATGATAGTCTTTGCTATTTATGTTCCTGCTGAGAGGAGAGGAAAAGCAGATAGTTTGGTGAGCAAATTATAAAGTATGTGGGTTAATGAAGTGCCTGTCATAAAGCTGATTGTTGCTTCTTCACATCCTTTCTTTTTTGCTAACAAAGCTCTTAATATTCCACAGCTTGGAAGACTGAACCTTCCTCTTTATTTTTCAGTGCACACCCATATTCTGAACAAAAACAAAAAAAACCCCACCAGTGAAAGTTTTATTTTTATCAATCCAAGTACATACTATGAATAAGCAAAGGTATGGAAGTAATATAACTGCTTATCGAAGCATGTAAATCCTCAAAGTGTTCTTTTGGATCCCATTTCTACTAACAAGGTATTTTTAAGCTTGGATTACTGCAGATTTTCATGATACTTTCCTCTTATAACCTCTATGTCTTCTTGATAGAGACAATTTTACCTTTTTTAAAATACAAACAAGAGGACAGGGATCAAATGCACCTTTCCACATTCTGTGTTCACTGTTTTATGTAGCTCCCTAAAGCCATACACTTGTTCAAGAGATTATTAAGGTGGTTATTATATAAAACAATGAGCTTTTGATTTAATTTTTTTGCCTTGCATAGTAGGGGGTTTTGTGCCGGGAGTTGTGGCCTATACTCATAGCTGAGGAATAAAAAAATGAAACCAATTTATACCTATGAACCTGATTATTGACTTAGAAAGAAGACAGAGAGCATGAGAATGAGTTACTACTGAAGGCATTTACTGCCCCATATTTACCAGTAGCAGTAAGACAGGCAGCACTCTCCTAAGATCTAATCAGGAGATGTGATTGCAGATGCAGTTTCTTCTGTGTATTTTCCTTTCCATCTAAATATGCTCCTACCCCACCTCTAAAAATATCATCTCAAAGAGGAGATGGCAGAAATGTTTTTTCAGTTATAATATGAACTTGATTAATCAATATATACACTTTGCTTAAGTTCCCTTTGGAAAAGACTTAGGGTTATGCTGCGTAAAAGGAAAAAGTTCAAAGGCACACGAAGAGTCATCTCTTTTCCAAGTGTCCTGACTTGCACTTTGCAGAGCAAGAGGTGTGATTGAATGATGCCAGTCTTCACGGGGTTTTGGGTGCAGCACTATGTCCTTGCATCTTCCCTGGCATTGTAGATGTTATCCCTGTTGTACAGAAGATGAACTGAAGCAAAGGGATCCAGAAATTACTTTGGTAGTCTGTGGCAATAAAAAATATTAAGCTGGGAATCTCCTAACTCTGAGACTCTTTTGCTTTTTCCATGTCCTCTGCAACAATGAGACAAGTGTTGGCAGATGAAGGCAAGTACTTCATACACATCCTATCTGTTTGTTTTTTTTTTTCCATGAGGGTTTGAGGTTCAGTTTCATTTAACAGTAAATACCAGCAGCTTGCTGGTCTGCAGAAGCTGTAATGGGGTGCCAGCAATAATATAGCTGGAGACTGAAAAAGCTGGGGTTTTGTTCTGTTTTAAATACACAGTGTCATTATGTATTTTTCTTTGCAATGTGGAGCAGTGAAGCCAGCGTTAAGGGGCAAGTCGTGGCAGTGCACTGTCCTCTGCGAGCCCCCTTCACCGCTATGCTCTGCTGCTTCTCTGCGGGAACAACCCTGGAGGAACTCACCAGTGAATGACTGACTCTCAAAGGTGGAAGCACTGCCACAGTTGTTTCCAAGAATTACAATATTAAATTGAACATGTGATTTGGCCCTTTCCACCCTTAGAATGTGGTGCGGGCAGCAGCTGGAAAATGGAGCAATATGCAGCCTCTCCAGGCATTGGGGAGAGCAGTACAAAGCTCAGGGAATCTTTGGAGCTTCCCATCTCTGTTCTCCTTTAGGTGCAGGGCTCTAACATGAAGGTTTGGAAGGAAATTGTTTAACTTTTGAATTGCAGTGAATGGTTTCTATCCTTTTAGCTGCTGTGTGGCTCTATCCAGACTTAATTTTTCTCTTATGTATTGAGTGTCTGAACTATCAGGCACTGGTCAAATGCACAGCCCTTTTATATTTTGCTGCATTTGGTTGGAAACTCTTATAATTCAATTTCAGTTGCTCATTTTGTTACATGGGCAGTAAAAGAAATATTTACCCATATTTCCCTCCCTATGATTTTAGAAACCATGATCAGTTTGCACTCCTGGGACCTTCCCAACCCTTCTTTTCTCAAAAACGTATTTAAGGTGAGAGACTGAGTGCAAGTCACAGTATAGCCAGCCAGAAATGTAACTATAATATGGGTAGATGTAATCAAACTATTCTAGCTCTTAGGAGTAAGAGTAGTAAGGTTGGCTTGCAGTGTTGTATGCAGCACCAGCTGCCTGCAGCTTTGGATTTGGGTACCCTAGTCACCGTTGAAAGTTTATTAGCCCATATTTATAGCTTTTATTTGCAGGAGAGAGTGGCCCGATGTCCACTGCAGACACACCTTCAACCTGAACATTTTGGTGTCATCCCAGAGGCACTGGCAGAGGCTGACTGATGGATTGTTCATCTGATGGTGAATAGAGGACCCAAGCTCTGATAGGAATGAGCTCTTTTTTTTCCCACTGTCAGTAGGAGGGAAAATAAGTAAGATGATGCTTAGAGAAGGGAGGGGCTACACATAGTTCAGCCTTGTGCCATCCTTTCTTAAGATGTTCTAAGCCTTGGCTTTTGAAATGTCATTGCTTGTAGGGAATGAAGATGCATTCGTCAAAGCAAGCAGTGATCACTTCCCCTTAGCCCTGAGTACTGGTTAGGTGGGAGGAAGGAGGTATCAGCAATGTATCAACATGGGATAGATGAGCTAACGTCAAAAAATAAAATAAATCCACGTGGTTAGTTGTTAGGAGTCTGTTTCCCAGCAATAAAAAGAAATATCCAGCCCATTTCTTCTTGCTGTAATTTTGTTTCCAGCAAAACATGAAAACCTTAGTTTTGATTATTGCTATTGGGAAACATATGTGTTGTGTTTTATTTGATCCAAGATAGGCTGGAGCAGTCTGAAGCTGACCACATTAAACTTCTGAGTGGCTTAACCAGAGAAGTTGCAATCTTGGCTTTTCCCACAACGGCTATGCTAGCAAATACCACTTGCACATTTTTGTCACATATCAATAGAAATTTACAGCTGAAGAAAGGTTTTTGAAAAAAAAAATCAATAATTTTTCATGAGTGCCTGAAGCTTTATGATTTGCCTCACTGGGTTGGTTAGAACTGTTTGCTGAAGCTATTCTGGTGTCAGCAAGAAGGTATAAAATACTTTTTTTTGCAGCCAATATCTACATTGAATTGTTCTTCTAAGTTGACATAATATAAAATTATTTTGGAAGCCTGTACAATCATTCAATACATATTTCTGAATTATTTTCTCTGTGTTTGCATTTGTTATTTTGCATTTATTTGCTTTTTAAAGCAAAACAATTTATTACCAAAAATAATATCCATAAAAGGATTGCCCAAGGGGGGCAGAAAAACAGTTTTTATGCACAGTCCTTTTTATGTCCACATGTTTTACCATATTCTCTATGGAAAATGTGTTTGGAGGCACTGTGGGTACTGGGGGAACAGTGTGTGGATTACGAAATATATAATAATGGAGGGCAAGTACAGAGCAAGCCTTAATTTCATAATCCAATGCCACTGATTGATGGGAAACCTCCTTTGGACCAGCCTGTGTGGAAGGTGTTACAACGCTGTAGTATGTTGATATTTTAATCAGTAATGTGTTTTCAAAGATCCCTGAAGTCACCGTCATGCTCTGCTGACCCAGCCCTTCATGTTACAGTTCCCTTTTATATGGCTTTTTCTCCAGGAGCAAGGGAGATGTGGAGTGAGATCACTATTTTGTCAGGCTGTGCCACAGAATTGTGGAGGCTGGTGGTGGGAATTACCGAGTGGGAAAGCCTGGACTTGCTGGAGTGAAAAATACTCCAGCCTGCAATGATACGGTGTGGGATAAGAGCATAGCTTTTCCTCAACTAGGTTTAAATCCTTCTGAGTGAAGAGCTGCCCAGCAAGTGTTTTTCTGTTTGTTTTAGTGCCTTTTTGAGGCAGGGAGCCTGATGTAAAGGGGTTTAACTCGTAATTGGAAAATAGCTCATGTTGTAGATTTATAATCAATAGATTATAAATTCCCAGAAAAAGATTTCTGAGATTACAATTCACAAACTGAATCTTGAAGGTTAAAGGCCTCTCTTACTGCACTGCTCCCCCCACTTTTTGTTTGGTTTTGTATCCAATAAACCTTAAGTCTGTTGTCCAACAGGAATGGTAAGGACAAAGAAGTTGGATGCTGGATGTGGAAGGTTTACCTCAATGTACTAGATTTCAGGTATATTCTTTTATTTAAAAAATGTGAAAATATTATGTGCATTATATTGGCCATTAATTCCCTCCCCTTATTTATTTATTTTTATATTAAGTTTTCAAAGCAGCCCTCTCTAGTGGATCATAGGCCATCTCTGCATCAATTGCATCCTGAAGCTTCATCTTGTGTTTCATTGATTTCTAGAACAAAACAATTGTTGAAAATAAAAATATCTATTTTTTTTCCTATTTTTATCCATCCAAGTTGGATGAAAAGCATCCAAGAATCATGACAGAACCTTTTCTTACTCAATACCAATATTAATAAGTACATAAAGCTAAATACAGCAAGCAGTGAGAGTTCCGTAGTTTCGAACTGTGAACCCATGACACCTTCCCAAATGCGGTCATGTTAGCTGTATGTCAGAGGGGGAGACGTTTTTGTTTGTTGGTTGGTTGGGGTTTTTTTTAGAGGAAATTAATCTTTTGAAATAATTGTTATGAGGATACAAGAGAAGGAGCAGAATCCATCTACCCTCCCTTGAGGTATATGTAGATAGATACCTAGCTGTGACAGCACATAGCTCAAGATTTCCTGTGTATTTACCCAGCTTCTTAAACAGCTTTTGCAGCCTGATTTTTCTCAAATGACATAGTTGCTCCTCATATATGCATACCTGGGGTTGTCTATGCTATATATCATTTCATTAATGACTGGAGCTTTCCCACCCCTAGGTATTTGATTACATAGGTACATTGCAGAGTATTTTGGTTTAATGCTTCTTACTTGTTACATCTGCAGAGAACAAAGTTTGAGCTATCTGTGCTTCAGTCAAAGGCACGACAATTAGCTGTGTCAACATATCCAACCTGATTTAAATTGTTCCCCTCAAAGAGTGGGAGAAGGGCACTGAAGGGATAATGCAGTATAGGCTGACTGAGTATTAATCTGTCTTGAGATGTACCCCACTCTTGCACTGGTATAATCACGTGAAATAAGTAGTTTAAGGATACTGGAAGGTTTCAGAACTGTCCAGATCCCACTAGTAGTGCTATCTCTGCAAGAATTGTTTCAGCAGGGCAACAGGAGTAAAACCAGGAAGCATTATTTTTGATTACTTAAGGCAGTTGGGTCTTACAACAGATATACTGGTTTCAAAAGATACCATTTTTATTTATTTTTCCTTTAAAAAATACAAATAGAATCGAAGAGTTTGATTTGAGCTGTGAATCAATTGTTCTGTTGAGAGAAATGTGTTCACATACAGAAATTAAAGAATAAATTAAGATGTCTGCCATAGAAGTTGACCCTAATTAAGGTCGATTTTCCTTGATAAGTAATTAATCAGGAATTCTTATTAGAGTTTAGTCTTTCTGTTAACAATAAACAGAGCATTATTTTATTTTTATGGTTAGAATAAGTCTCTTAATTGATAGTATTCTGCAGGAGGGAAACATCCATCAGCACTGAAACTGATACACTGAAGACATTTTAAATTAGAACAGTGTTAGTTAAATTAGTCAAAGAACAAAACTGCAAAGCTCAAGATTGTACATCTTCTGCAAACCTCACCCTTCTGTAATTTGTTCCTTATAAAGAATAAAGGCATGTCACCGATCACTGCCTTGAGGTGATGACAAATGTTATGATTTAATGTTATCATTCCCACAGAATCCAGTTTACCATGGTTGTCCTGCTCTGCTCATCATTTTAACACCTTTTGCTAAGCAGTAGTGGCACATATTTGTTTTGTGTTCTTATCCCTCTGTGTGGACTGTGTGCACTAGGATGTTCTGTCTTACCTCATCATACTCATATATGTATATACATCTACTTAAAACACAGATACACAATCATACACTCAGATGCATCTGCATACATATATAGATTATGATGTATTTATGTTGGTGAAAGAAGGTGGAAAAGGTTTTGTTTGTCAGTACTTCTCTCTCTACTTAAAGTTTGGTTTCTGAGTGTGGGATGCAGCACAGAAAATAATTGTAATTATCTAGGAGGCAAAATAAGCCCTTTTGTAATATAAGAGGCAGACCTTAGTAGAAGAGGAGCTCCAGGGGATTCCTTGTTTGTGATATGTTCTGTATGTTGGAGTTTGTGGAGTTTCTTCACAGCAGAATGGGCACAGTACTTGCATGAAGCTCTGCCTGAGTGGTCCCCAAGATGTGCAGAGCTGAAAGAGGAAATGGGAGAGTGCTTACTGGGGAGATCTGTCAATCACAATGCCCTTTGCAATGGTGGGTGAGCCAAGAAATTTGTTAGCAATTGCACAGGCAAAGCAGAAGTGGCAAAAACCTAGCTTCGCTGTAGGTGAAGAAACTTGTACATATTGTCCTCTGATGATGCTACTGCTTAATGAGACTATTTGTGGGGGGAAAAAAACATTTGAAAAAATAGGAAAAAGAAATAAGGTTTGCTTTTTATAGCCCCGAAGTTATCAGATCTCATGCAGAAGAATGTCTGAAAGGCTGTGTGTGTGCGCAGCCACACACACATGCCCACACATCTACCTTGCCTGATGCTATACTAAAAGCCATTTTGAGTCTAATGCTCTTGAATAAATTGCTCAAGAGTGGTTAGTTCACCCATGTGGAAACCTCACCTCTGTGATGCTAGCAAAGTCAGCAAGACATTGGGTTATCTGCTGGAGAGCACAAGGCATTTCAAACATAAGCTATCCAGAAGGCTATTTAAGATGCCGAGTTTTTTCCCTCCTATGTTTTTAGGAAGTCTTAAGAGTGGGACTTGATCCAACAGGTCCATGAATCCCCTTCTCAGTGTCTGTGTGCTTTTTATTTTTTTTTTTTTTGTTCCCTTTCAGAGATACCTATTCTCTTCCCTGCCACCCTGATGTATTTGCAAAGGCTTATCTGACCAAATAGTAGAAAAGCTATTCACAGCCTTCAACTACTCAAAGATTTGTATGTCGAAAGTCATAGATATGCCAGCCAGCTAGGCTGCATTTTGGAGTGAGGGGGTGTATTTGTAGGGCAGCTATTTATAGTGAGGGTCTTCTGGTGTGTGAAATTTCCCCCCCCCCCCAAATAGTTTTATTAAAGTTGTAGAAGTATGAAAATGAGAACAGTTATATGTCTGGTTTCTACTCAGCTTTTTCTAGGAAAACTCTGATCTTAGTAAACCTAGAATTTTAATAATAATATTGAAAGCACATCATTTGCATCAGCTGTCTGTCAAATATTTTACATCACATCTTTTCCACACTGAAATATGTGAGCATAGCAGAAAGAGGAAGAAGCTTTGAAAAAGTAGCAAGTAAACCTAGTGAGAGATACCCTCGTTTTACCATGTTAATATTTCTAAAATGGCCTTGACTCCAGTGGAGTTACTTCAGCCTTTTAACCTTCAGAGGTAAACGTGTGCCACATACATAAAAACCATATAAGTAAGTAGATGCACTAAGGGCAGAAATCAGGCATATGCTATCAGTGAGGTTAGAATACTGCCGTAAGTTCATTGTTGGTTGCCTAACAGACCCTATTTGCAAAGTGGTAATTTCCAACAGTGGTAAAAATCTATTGTAAAGTACGTAAGTACTGAAGAATTCATAACTAGGAGGATGACATTGTTCCATTCCCTTGTGCAGTTTGAAGATAATGATGCATTTTGCAGTTTTGGTTGTTAATGGCTGTTCTCCTACATGTTGTAAAGCAAGTATTTATATACTGTTAGGGACTTTTTTAAAATACCATTGTGTTCATGAACACGAAGAATTTATTTGGACCTCATTCAAGCCTGATGCTGATCATTCCAGTGAAGGCAGCATTCGTGACTGTCCCCTGCTTTGGAGAGGCATTCAGAGACTGACAGTACTCAACTCTGTTATATGCAAAGCTCCCTTGATGTGGGTTAACTTCTATTTTGATTTTACCTGATTTGTTTAGGGTTAGCCTTTTCAAATATCTGGCAGGTTTCTTCTAAATACAGTTAAGTTTATTTGCAAGCTCCTTGCATTTTGAAAAGCATACTGGTGAAGCTGTTCGTGCTATTTTGCAATACTTCCTTTGGAGATTTCTTCCTTGTAGAAGCTGTTTACGAACACATGATTTCCTGTACACAGCCCTTTCATTGCTTCATGGCACTTTCTCTTCTACAGGGTGGTTTTTTGATTTTTTTTTTTTTTTTTTTTTTTTTGTCAAAGCAATGTCATTCAAACCTTGGCAACTGTTAGCAGCAGTAGCAGAGGAGAATGTGGAGGTAGCTATGAGGTTTTGCTTTCCCCTTCCAGCTACCAGTTGGTTTTCACAGTCCAGTCAACCAACGCTGTTTGATCACTTCATGCGCTACATGTATCCAGTGTAGAATTTTAACATGCTCTGCAGCATTAAGTGATCAAAAGAAGTGAGTTCCTCTGTTGTAGCATTGATAATAGGCTACTCTGCACTGCGTATCTCAACACGGCGCACAGGGAAATTGTCAAATTGGTTTTGATTCTGAAAGATCTTCAAGATGAAGAAAGACAAGATAAAGGAAACTAGCACCATTGAGAAAAACATACATGATATTAAAGCGTGCCATAGGATGACTCAACACTTGATTATAAGAGAAAGAAAGCTGACAACAGAAACAATAGTATTGCTCAGAAAATGGGACAATGACCAGGACTTGCCTTTCCGCAGGGAGCCCAAGCCTAACCTGTGGCATGTTGTGTTCTGCTGTCTGCTAATAACATAGCTATGCTTCCTTGGGTAAAGTCTTTTCACTTCAGTCATACATTTGTCTCAAACCAGTAATCAATTATTTTTGTTTGTTTTGGTTGTTGGTTTTTGGTTTTGTGGGTTTTTTTTGTTTGTTTTGGTTTTGGTTTTTTTTTTTCTGTTGTACTTCTAATACAACTTTTGGGTTTTAATAATTTCCTACAGTTTTTTAATGTGAAAAGCCCTTTGACCCACATTCTTAAAAATTTATTGCTTGTGTTTTCATGAGCATGTGTATTGATCATATGGCTATTAATCATTTAGCATGGAAGCCTGCTTGAGAATTTGCCAATTCTTTGCTTCTGGTCCCAGTATTACCTCCTACTGACTTTGACTTTGGATTTGTTTGACACGCAAATTATCAGGAGTTCTGTGAAGCCTTTCTAAGCACAGAAATCAATACCCTCAAACCAGCAGAATTTCCGTGTGGATTAGATTGTACCAATATCAAGGTGCTACTCACTTGGGGTTTTGGTGGTTTTTTTGTTTGTTGGTTTGGTTTGTTGTTTGGTTTGGTTTTTTTTTTTCCTAGGAGTATAATTACACCTTTGGATAATTATCTAGTTCAAGGAATGCTATTTTAATCATCTCTTTCTATAAACATTATACAAAAGTGTAAAGTGAGCCTAATTTTCAAATTCTACTGTGCTCATCAGAGAGTACATGTTGATGTATGTGTGTGGAGGAACAGTGTGCCATTTTTGAGTATCTGGAGTTCCTAATTAGTATGCCATTCCTCAGGCTGGCAAATATTTTGGGTAGACAAGCTCAGAGGTATCTGCCTAGGTGGAAAATAAGTGTGCAAGAGCAACGTCAAGGCATGTGAGTTATCTTGGCTAGTAGTTAAAAGACTTTTCCTTCCTCTCCATTTGGTATAACAGCATCTGTAGTCTCTTCAACCCATCCATACCACCACACCAAAATTGGGAATCCTTGGTGAGACACTAGCAAGGTCAAGACATCTCTGTGTGACATGCTGTTTTGACAGAAAGTATGATGTTAGGATCTGACTACTTAAATTGTTCTTTACTGCATATTTTCTCAGAAAAATTTAATTCTGTGTACTGCAGTAATGATGCTGAGTGGATAATAAGATGCAATATGCTGCTGCTGCGGGCTCTACACCATATGTCTTCCATAACTATTGCATTTTGGGGGGGCTGGTTGTTAGGGTAATTGTATTGCCTCAGTAATTCATCATCAGAGTAACTTGAAGTAATACAGCTATGATATATAGCAACGAGAATTACAATGTTTAAACAGGAAAACTGCAGTCTGAGAGCTGAAGTGTCAGAACTGTAGATTTATAAATATTTCTGCATTTTCTCCTTGCTGAGCTTTATGTATAAATCGAATTG
This sequence comes from Athene cunicularia, assembly GCF_003259725.1. Lineage (NCBI taxonomy): Eukaryota > Metazoa > Chordata > Aves > Strigiformes > Strigidae > Athene > Athene cunicularia. The sequence goes on along the minus strand of NW_020799097.1, from coordinate 108,961,020 downwards.
CTGTAACAGCACTTAAAGCAGACTGTGGGGGCAATTATTTTAAGTCAGGAAGTGATACAAGTCATTATTTCATAGTACTAAAGAGTAGTTGCTTCCTGCCTTGAAATACTGGGTCAGTGAACACTTCTGTGATACCTTCTTTCCAGGCTTTTTGTTCTGTGGTGGCATATATGGCATTTTGTGACATAAAAAAAATTAACTCATGTGTCACTTCTTCCACTTAGTAAGCCACTTAGGTAGGTTTTGGGTTTTTTTCAGGTACGCCTCAGTTGTAAATTAGTGTGATGCTGGGCCCATATTTCACTTACCTCTTTTACAGGTCATTGATTTAAGGCTAGAAGATGCTTAATTTTTGTAGAGCAACATTTAAGAGTGCAGTAGCTCTGGTAGTGTCTGTATGTATTTGCATACATAATATTGTTACAGTGGCAGTACTATTTCTTACATGTCAACCAGGGGCATCTGTTGAACAATGAATTTTTATTATATCTATATTGATTTAGAAAATCTAGGTAGCTTAATGGCATGAAACTGGGGTCATTTAAAGGTTTATGTAATGATCTTACAGAGCTTCTGAGTGAGATGTGAGAGCAAAATCTGTTGCAAATTCTCTGTCTATTTCTCATTAACAAAATCCATGAAACAACTGACTGAGGATCCCAAAATCAGTGGAGGAAAAAAAGAAAAACCAACACCCCAAACGTTTCTTGCTGTAAATTTATGATTATAAATCTGCTTTTCAAGTGCCTTGTACTGGTTGTGAAAGAATCTTGGTGTAGATGAGAAAGGTGTGCTTGGGTTTGCACTTAGGTGAGCATGCACAGGTGCTGCAGGAAATATTGGTGACGTTTGTGGCTCTGCAGATAACATTTTTTCCTCCCTGGATAAAATGAGTAGTGGCTTAGAGTAGTGTTAGGCAGCATTTTGTGGCCAAGATCGCATTTCAGATTGGTGTGTGCAAAAGGGTACCACAGACCTGACCACTCTTCTCGCAGAAATCCAAGGGTCACATTTAGATTCCAGCTACAACTCAAGCCAAGTAATTATGTTCTTCAAGTCACGAAAAAAGTTTCTGAATGCAAGAATGCTGTGTACTGGAGACTCAGAAAGAACAGTCAGCTGTAGATAAAGTCTTATAGAGCATTTTGGAAGTAAGTATTGTCAGTTCATTCCTCTAGTCCCACCGTCTTGGAAACCAGGAAGCTGAGAATTAAGTAAAGGGGAACAAATCTTTCCAGAGGCAGGTCTAATGGTGAAGGAGAAGTGGTCAAAATTGCTGGGAGACTGGATTGAGGGGAAGGCCACTTTGCTGCATGGTGCTCAGATTTGATACGAGGATAATGAAATCAATGTCACTTGCATAAAGTATCACACCTCCAGCTGAAAAAAAAAAAATCAATAATTTAGTTTAAAATCATGGGATTTAACATGTTTTTCGGTTCTTTCTATTAGCCTGCCAACGCAGTAGACTGCAAGGCTTTGGGTTTTAAGCTTTTCTGTACAATTATCAGAACAAGGAGCTTGGTTTAAAATGAAAAGTAGTTTCTCATAACCTAAAGTCTACAGAGTTGTGGATTTAAAAAAAAAAATAAACAAATATTGGGAAAGTTGCAAATAAATGGTGAGAACTGGCAAGAAGGAACACCACAAATAGCTCAGTCTCCTCACTAGGCAACCAGGAAATGGAGAAGTTGTGGGTTGGATGTTTTTTTGCCCTCTCCACAGTAGCTACATATTTCCAGCTTTTGGAAGAAGAAAGAGAAACCAGTTTCATGCTTGTCAGATTCCAGTCTGTCAAAGACTGAAGACCAGCTGGATGCACCCTATCGGACATCAGCAAAAATCTTTGTTTCCTTGCTTGAAGTGCTTACCTATTGACTGATTACTTTGCCTGATAGCACTCAGAATTTTCAAGCCCCTCCTAGATTTTCTACAGTATGTCAAGTGCTGATATACTGAAAGCTATAATCCATCCCTGAAAATGGTTACCTTTCTGAATTCATGGACACAAAATCTGACTGTAAGTACTCAAGATGAGGGATGACAGGAGAATGCTGGTTCCTATGGTCTGTTGTCCTGCAGTTGACTAAAGGTAAAAAGATTTGACTACTGTTGGTAGAAATTAGGTTGGATATTGTATCACTTCTCATAGAGAAAAGCAGTAACAAAAGAAAGATAAAAAAAATAATTTATGATGTTAGGTTAGTGACATAATACCTGAGAGTATGAATTTAGAAATCCATATCCAGAAAGTTAAGTTCTTTCACCGGAATACGAAAGATGTACTTATTCAAAGAAGTCTGCCCAGACGTTTTATATCTTCTGTGCTTTTCCAGGAAACATTTCCTCTGGAAGATACTAGATAGTAATAAGAAATATTCATGGATTATTAGACTAAAATATATGTAATTACTCAATCTTGGAGTTCAAGTGTATCTTCTTGTTCATTATCCCTCCTCTCACTTCCTGAAGCAAACAGTACTTTTTTTATATATGTCTTTCCTTACAGGATTCAGAAATCCAGAAATTATTTCAATTATTTTGCATACATTTCTACTATATAGAATATTAATCTCTGATTACATCTGAGTGAAAATCATTTCACTCTTTTTAATTAAACTCAATAAACTTATTCTTCAATAAAATCAAAATAAACCATCGGTTAGTTTTAAGACTTTATCACATTCACCAGAAAGTTGTCTCTCAGGGTCTGACACTGTATGATGCAAGCTGGCATGCTTGATTTTTTTTTTTTTTTTCTCTGTTTGTTCGCTTGTGGGAGTCACAGTATTATTACTTTTCTTTGGAAGTGGTTAAAGATTGTAAGTATTATGAGTTTATGTTGTCTGTGGTCTCTTCTAAAACTACTATTGTGCCAAATTTGCACATGCTCATGTTTGACTGATTCCAGAATTATTACTACTGAGAGCAGTAAAACCTTGCTATAGGAAATGTCATTATTCTGGAGATAGATAGATAGATAGATAGATAGATAGATAGATAGATAGATAGATAGATAGATAGATTTTTTATTTTTTTTTTTTTTTTTATACTAGCATAGCTTTTACTGCATTTGGAGTTGGCAGATCAGTAGCACTGAACTAAGGTTCAACAGGGAACAAATTGCACTGTCAGCTGCTGTCTTAGTTTGCATTTCACATTTCTTTCTTTGTTCTTGGGTTCATCAGCATTCTCAGTGCTTCATCAGAAGCTTGTTAAAGCCAGGGTAGAAGTATTTAGAGTACACAATTCATAAAATATGCTTGAAAATCTTCCGCTGGAGCTGCTAGATTACAGTAGTAGCTGCCAGTGCTTTTGAAGAAAAAAATGTTTTGGAATGATTGGTATATACACATGCATCCATACACACCTATACTGTCTGAGCAGTCAAAACTCCTAGCGTTTTAAAGTGCATTAGGAAAGTAGGATTGGAGCTAAACATGTGTATCTCATTCTTTATGTGTGTCTCATTCTTTTTTCCAACTGCTTTGAAGCTGTTAACGTATTTATCCTTACCCTGTGAGCTCAGACTCCTTCTTATAAGCAGAGGTTAAACTGTAGGCAAAGCCTACACTGCACGTTGCAGTAATGTGTAGGGGTGCTTCAGGTAACACCAAATGATCTTGTTTGTCTGTGTAGATATTGTGGAGGAGCGATGTGGCCAAAGAACCAAAAGTTTAGCTTTTCTGAAGAGCTGCTGGTTGGGGCGCAGAGTGTCATGTAGCTTGTCTAGAGGTGAATTGGAGGTCCCTGTGCTGCTTTGTCCCAGGGGGCAGTGGTGATGATGTGATGGTTGTGGCAGTATTCATGGAACCTTCTGATTATTTCAGGAGACAGAGAAGAATGTTTACACTACTTGAAATGGTTCACTGTTCTCCTGAAAGTGTGTCCTCGCTTCTGGCCTCTCTTGGAAATAATACTGGAGACTCTTCCATCTCCTACATGTCTCCACTCCGTGAGTGTGGCCTTCCCAGTTCAGATTAGATAAAGGCACAGTAGGAAAAGGAATTGATTTCATTGCTATGTTCTCTCACAACTGTGTGAGATTGAGAAACATCAAACACAGGCTAAGAACCATAAACAGTGCAGTGGGCTTCTAAGGGCCTTGTGTACGGAGCTGATTTTTACCAGGGGAGCTCTGAAATGATCACCTTTGCTAGCAGGCAAACATAACCTCCTAGAACTATGAGTCTGAAATGATGTGCAGGGATAACATCATTCAGCTATAATGTTGACTTACTGCAGTACTTAGTAATGCACAGACATTTCTATAGTGGCCATCATCAGGGTGCTGAAGAGGGAACCTCTCATTCAGCACTTGTTTGAGGCCATTTCAGATAAGAAGAATAAGATTATTATGAATTGAACAAGTGATAAAGGAAAGTTTCTACTACTGCACTATGCAACAGAGGCTGGCAAAGCATAAAAATAGTGATTTGGTATGCTTCAGTTTAATCAGTCTCTTCCCTTTCTGCACTACCATCTTGCCCCAAAAAGAAGGAGGAAAGAAAAAAAAAAAAAGCAGTTCTTTCTAATGGACTACAGGCCCATTATATTAAGCATCACAGGGCTGAGATCAGATTATCTCAACAAGCTACTGTACGTCAACTGATCCACAATAACTGTATGTGCACATGGTCTTAACCAATTACAAATGAAAAATAGTGTGACATGTTATCTTTCAGTAAAGAAGTACAGTGAGTCAAACTACTGCATGTTTATGCAAGGGCTTAAAAAAGTCAGTCTACAAACAAAAGAGCTTATTGCGACTCACCTGATACATGGTGACTTACTGCTTTGTGGCAGTGTCATCTGTCTAGGCCCTTGTACTGTCAGGTCTTTGCATAATATGGGCTGTGCACAATGGGGTTGTAGTCTATATCGTGTTTAGTATCAGACTTAAATATGGATATAATAATAAGGAAGACTTAAACTCAAAACCCAGATTTGCTTCTTTGTTTTATGGAAGATTACATAAATGCCCACAGGTGCTGAAGCAGTGTGAAAAAATGAAATGTACCCTTTAAAAATAGAGTTTTTCATGTTCTCAGCTACACAAATATCTTAAAAATAGAGTAAAAATTATCAGTCTAGTATGTTATCAACTATTAGGGTGATATTCTTTGCAGCTTCGTGCTTCGTCTCTGTGCACATTACTTCTATACAAATGTAGGGAAGTCAGGAAAAATTGCTTTTTTCATTAAATGTATGTACGCATCAAGGAAAACTAAAGGCCTGCTTTCAAGTTCATTTCACTTGCCAGTACCTGGCCATTTCCAAATGGTAACTTGGTAACCATTGCAGCACCACATTCTCTTGTTTTGGAAAAGCTGCTGATATATTTGCTTTTTATGCCACTTCATTTTTCCTGCACCTGTCCTATTCACTCAAAGGTGGGTTTTTTCCTTGACATTTTTTCATCTAAAATAATATATGTATATACATCCGTATAACAGATAGAAAAGCAGGTATGTAACGTGTAGGTTATGAATAGTATAATTACGAATCGTGGTAAAATTAGTCGGCTTTTTTTAATCCTGAAAGCCTTTGATTTCTTGAAAGTACTGTGAAAAGGTGCATATGCCATTATCATTACATGCTGGTTTTCTGCATTTCATAAATTAGTAAAAGAGGAGATTTAGAGCCAGGATGATGTTATATTTCTTTGTATACTTTTTTGTATAAAGTGAGTAAGCATATGAATGAAACAGGTGAAGCAAATAAGCTACTGCATCTATGGGAGAAAATGGGTGAAATCTATTCTGAGTTGAACCAGTTGAAATAAAATAGAGCTACAGTTACTCTCACAAGATATATAACTGAGAGATTACTCTGCAACTCACTTGAGAGGCCAAAGGGGGTGAGCATGTGCTGCATGAGGTGGATCCCTTATTGACACCCTACAGGCATGGAAAAGTAGGCCAGCCATAAGAGAAATGCTAAAACAGTCTGCACGGGAAAGAAGAGGAATATTTAGAGCATTATTTAAGCAACAGAGCAAATAAAAAAAGATACTTTTCAGAGTAATTCTGCAAATCTCAGCAGGGAATAGTCCTTTTCACTGTTTTAAAAAAGATCATAGTTGAAGAGGTGATAGCATAGTGCCAAAACATCGAGGGACTTTCTCCAAAGGTGTTCATCAGCTGCTCAACTGTGTAACTGGAATACGCAAGTACTTTTGGAAAATCAAGACAGGTATTTAAAAAGAGAATAAAATAAAGTGGAAGAACTCCTGAGTTCTTTGCCTGGGAGACTTCCAGAGAAGAGAAGCTGCAGGATATGCTTACTACAGTAAGTGGTGCTAGGATAGTAAGAGAAAGAGGGAGCAGACACAAAAGCTGTGCAGTCGTCAGTCTTTCCAGAATCAGCTTTACATTAATCACCAAGAGGTACAAAGTGAAATGTTTCATTGTGTTTCATTTGGTAGCATAAAAACTTTTAAGAAGTTTTTTGAATTTTAAGAAGGATATACCAGTGATGTGAAATTTCACATAGAATTGCCCCTTATTATGCACAGTCTCATACTGTGCCGTGCTTTTGGTTTTTTCTTCTCAATTTAATAAATATTCTTATTCAAGAATAGAGTTGATTTCATAAGTGCTTCATGATTTTTTTTCTCTTAAGTTAAACTTTAATAGACACTAAAAGAATTTGTTAAAATGTAAATGCCCCATTAGAGTGAACATCTTAATAGTTAAAAGACAATAAAAATGAAAACATGCTAGTATTACAGTCATCTGAAAAATCTACAGCCTTGGTTCTGAGCATGAATGTGCGTGGGAAATTCCCATCAGCCCTTGGCATGCTCAGGCACAAGACTTCACAGGCAAATTCCAGACAAAAAAAAAAAAAAAAAAAAAAAAAAAAAATAAAAAAAAAATCAGGGTCTCAGTCCTTAGTGGGAACAAGACGCTATCTCACTGTCACAAATGCCTTTCGCTCCTCTCTGGCTCTGATCAGGAAAGTCCTTGTTAGTCAATCAATCTGTTCTTGTCTTAATGATTTGGAGCTTCTACAAAGCGATGCAAAAAATCTCTCCATTAGGGGGAAAAAAAAAAAAGTTTCCTTTGTTATCATTTGTGAAGACTCTGAGTATGAATGAGGTTTGGAGAAAGGAGATGCAGGGCTGGGCCTTGGCTCTTACAGCTAGAAAATCCTTGTACCTCTTCCAAGTGACACTGTAAGGCTTTCCATTTTGAAAGCCTAAAAGGAAAAATTATGTTTAATCCTCGTTGAGGTGAGGGAGGGTACAAAGAAAGAAAACTTGAGCTTTCCTCCTCCTTCCCCCCTCCTCATCTTGATGTGAATCTCAGAAAAGGATAGAACTCAATTTGGTGAAGTAACTCATTTGGAATATCAATTATCCATCAAAGAGACATCCTGGACTTACTGAGCTGTCTGAAGCCTTGTCACTGCCACATGCAAGCCTTCAGAAGTTACATCTGAGGAGGGATGATGTTGTTAGAAATCTTTCCCTGTATGACACACTGTCTCTATTTCTTGCTAAAACAACTCTTAATTAGTTCTTCTTTTTCTTCTTCCTTTTTATTTTTTTTTTTTTTTCTTTAAATGTGCAGCACCAGGGAAAAATTGGAGTTAAATTTAATGTTGGAACTGATGACATCTCTATTGAAGAGATCAACGCAATCATTAATGATGGAAAATACCATGTAGTACGTTTTACAAGAAGTGGTGGCAATGCCACATTACAGGTGGACAACTGGCCGGTTATCGAACGTTACCCAGCAGGTAAGGTCTTACAGAAACGTTTCTGAGTAAAAGGGAGGGGAATGCGTGGAGTTTGGCTCATTTTATTTCTCTTCTAATACAACATCAGCTCTTTTGCAGTATTTGAGTAGCTAATTGAGTAGTTAGAGTCCTGAGCAATATGCAGTTTATGATGATGGCATTTCCTAAGTGAGTTTAAAAGCACAAATTCAAGTTATTACTAGAAGTGGAAAAATACAGTTATCAAGGCATGAAATAGTGGCTTTGTTTCTTGTTTTCATTTGTTTTTATCGGATTATTGTTTTAGGGGGGGGAAAAAAAGGCTTTGACAAAAGCTACACAGTAAAGTGACTCCCAAATCAATCTCCAAGTGATGGGGTTAAAACATTTACTGAGGAAAACGCTGTCTGCCTTTGTTTAATTACAAATTGTTATTAAAGCAGTCTGAAGCTTATTAATTTAGCAGAAGAGTTCCAGCAGGCATAAACCAAGAAGTGTATCAGTTATCAATTGTACAACCAACCAACCAAATTAAGATGCCTTAGCTTGAAATACAAACTACAGGATATTCCTTATGCAAGTGATGCTGGTTACTTGAACAGGACCGCTTGTGTGAATACAGAGTTGCCTTGATCGGGCCCATATTTAATTTTATGCAAATGCCATGCACTGAAGATTACTGTGTTACTAATTTTATTCATTTTTAAAGGCAACAGGTTTTTCAGATACGCAGTCCCTTTCTTATTGAATAGGACTACTGAGCCCTTAATGGTAACTTACAAATCTGCATGTTATCTGTTAACAGTTGGTGTGTGTGTTTATATTATTAAGCAGAAGGCAGCAAATCCAGAGATGTAAGTGAAAGGTGTTCTGGTTTGCATATTTGCTGTTACATAAATGACAGTTCTGATTTATCTTTTTAACAGCAGAACATTCTCTTTTTGGGGGTGGAGTGGGACAGAAGGGTATGTTTCACTAATAATGAATGCATAAGCTATTCCCTGTACTAATTAGTATTTAGGGGTTTGGTTGGTTTGGGGGCTTTTGTTTTGGTGTTCAAGTTATAGTCCAGCTGTTCACCTGACTTCTTAAATAATAGTATTTTTAAAATTCACAGGTGAAATATAACCCTTCAGGTAATTTCTTGGAAATTATTTAGATTTTAAAATAAAAATGAAAGTTTGCATTGCAAATTAAATTATATATAGCAGGAGTTATTAAAAAAAAACACCTGTGTGCTAATGCATTATGAATGAGTGAGAGCTCTGGTGGTTAGAAAGTATTAATGGCTTTAAGTTAGACACATCTGAGAGGTGATAAACTCTTAAGGGAAAGAGGAATACTGAATCAAATATGTCCTGTGACTTTTTCAATCTTTGGTAAATGGTAGCTGAAATAAGGTGGTGGTGGGTGGAGAGGAGTGTCTTAGTTTGTGTTCAAGAGCTATGTAGCAGAAAGGAAAAAAATGGGTTTGGGGTGTTTTGTTTTTTTTTACCTAAATGATAAGCATAACAATATTTTTCTTTTTCACCTCTGTTCTGTTTCTTCATGAAAATACAAAGTGGTTACAACAATGATAAATTGCAGTTGAGTTCTGAAGATAGTGGCACACAGGATTTGTTTATACCAAACATAGATCAGTTTAGAAAATAGTGATTTCCTTGGGATGGGATTAGTGGAGTTGGATGCTTTCTTTGTAAAAAAAAAAAAAAATAAAAAAATAAAAAAAAAAATTAGAGCTTCTTGAGCTTCTTTTAACAATCTATGCACAAGCTACATTTCAAGGAATTTTCAGTCGTTTCATCAGCCAGGGTACAGAATCTCTTGGCTTGCTTTATCACTGGATCTTCCAAGACTGCAATTGGCCTTTAATTTTCTTTGCCTTTCCCGTAGTAATATTTTGTGCCTCCTGTATAGCACAGCATCACTTTTGAAATCCATCCTCCCCCTTTTCACCTTCCATTGCTTCTCCCCTCCTCCCAGCACAAGAGCACCTAGCCATACTTTTCTTTTATGTTTCCATACTGCTCCATCAGGTTTGGTACTCTTCATTTAAACCTTTTTATAAATACTAGTTTCTTCACAGACTGGTACTGATGTACATTTTAGAAAAGATGCAGGCTTTTCCTGAAGACTGTGCTGCCTTTGAGCAAGGTTGATACTGCTCTGAAGATATTAATGGCACCGTATGAAAAGCTACCACTGTCACTCCAGTTCTAAAAGTAGTATTTCTAAAAGTGACATCTTAGAGATATCAGACAGCACAATTTGGAAAATTCTGCTGCATCCAATTTAGATGTGCAACTGCAGCTGCTGTTTTAGGGACTGACAGTAGTACCTGGCAATACTGGTTAAGCAGCTAGCTTGCTCTTTGCTCATGTTTTGGATGGAGTACATGTTGCAGTTGTACAATATGGACCTAATTCAGTCTTGTTTGCATGAGTAATGAGGGCTCATTAGCTTTTATTTCAGTGCTAGAAAGGATATTCTTTTTTGCTTTGTGACTGTTTTCTGAATTGTTTCTTTCTGCATAATTTCTTTGCTTGCCTATACCACTGTACGTAAGCACATAGTTATCTCTCCTGGATTTTTTAGAAGTAAGAATAGAAACAAGATCAGCAGTTTAATTAGTAAGCTTATTAGTCTTAAATATGCCGGATTTCCTTTTTTTAAAAAAAATAATATTAAAAAAAAAAAAAAAAGTTAGTTGCCTAAAGCATACCAACTGATCTATTCTCTGTTCTTTACGGGGAGAGATTATACTCTGAATTAAACTTCTCATTGGAGTGTCTGACTACAAGACGTTGCTTGCTTGTGATCAGCGTCTTAAAATAGTGGGTGAAAATTTTGTGAGAGGAGTTTCTGATCAGAGGCTCAAGATATTCCAGTTTCATTGTGTGTGTAGCCTTCATACGGCCCCATCTATGTGTTGAAGATAATGACATCCAAGGCCAAATAACAATCAGTGTTGTATTACTTGCTAGGGAGGATCCTGTGTGCACTCCTCTTGATAGTTAAAGGGAGCATCTTTTGAAAAAGAGCTGTGACCCTGATTACCACAAGTCTGTGTGGGATTTGTAAGGAGTCTGAATTCAGTTCTGGGTTTCAGGAGCTGCCCAAAGTTCAGTGGTCTCGCAAAGGGGTTTCTAGCTGGTGTAGCACGTGATTCTCTGATATTGCTTTATGAGCAGTCAAAAGTAGACACCTTGTAAAAAGTATCATATGGCAATACTCCATAGGACTCCCATGGCTGCTTCATGTGTTTTCTCCTAGAGCTGACTGAAATACAGAAATGACCCTGGAAGCTGACTAGAATATAGCATGTTTCTCTTGTACATCATTCTCCAGCCCCCTAGTCTCAAGTGTTATGTTTTCTCAGGCTTTCTTTGGGCCAATGCACCTTCAGTTTGTATCTGAGTAGACATGAAAAGAGAGCTGTAAAAGGAAGAGAAGTGGTGGTGGCAAGTGGCAGAGGATGATTATTTTTGTAAAGGTGTGTGGTGGTTTGACTTCGGCTAAATGCCAGGTACCCACCAAGTCACTCTATCACTTCCCCCCCTTCCCCTTGTTCTCAACAGGGCAAAGAGGAGAAAGAAAATAAGATAGACCAACCCTTGTGAGTAAAACAAATGCAGTTTTAATATAAGCAAAGTGAAACAAAGGTCTGTGTGCAGAAGGAAAAAAAAAAACGATTTATTCTCTACTTGCCATGAAGAGGTGATGTCGGGCCTTCTCAGAAAGCAGGGCTCCGATACATGTAGTGGTTGCCTCGGAGGACCAAGGGTGACCCACCCCCTTCCTCCTTTCTCCCAGCTTTATACTGAGCAAACGTCATATGGTCTGGAATATCCCTTTGGTCAGTCCAGGTCAGCTGTCCTGGCTGTGTCCCCTCCCAAGATCTTGCCCACCCCGTCCCACTGGGGGAAATATCAGAAAGATCCTTGGTGCTGTGTAAGCACTGCTCAGCAGTAGCCGCAACACCAGGGTGCTATCAACACCCTGCCAGCTCCCAGCATAAACCACAGCACCATGAGGGCTGCTATAGGGGAAAACCAATTCCGGTTCAGCCAGACCCAGTACAAGGTGGCTAGCTATTGTTGGAGTATAGTGGGGAAAAATGTGGTTTAGTCCTAGACAAATGTGAAGAGTGTCAGTGTTCTGAAATGGTTGTATGATTTTCAGAAACAGAGGTTTAGATTTAGGTACGTACGTTCTTCCAGACTCCCATCAAAGTCACTTTCTCGTTACGTCAGTGGCTGATGAGTAGCCCTATGATTCAGAATGGCCATGGTTTTTCCTGTCCAAGATGCCCAGATCTGTACTAGATTTGTATATTCCGTCTACCTTAACTAAATGTTATGCCTCTCTACCTAATGATTATAATTTCTCTACATCTTCTCAAAAAGCTTTAATATTTTTTTTTTCAGATAATGATTTCCCATTAATTTATCTGGATGCAGTCTAATTTCCACTCAGATAGGAATGAGAAAACTACTGACTGTACAGTCAAGAGTTTGTAATCAATAGACTAACCCCATTTTCCATGTAGATCCTTTCTACTCCATATGACTTGTCTGCTTCACAACTTAGTTTTAATTCCACTCCCTGACTGGCTTTCTGCTGTTGGGGTGATGGAACTGCCCCATAGTAGCAGTTCCACCTACTACTGTGAACAGGCTGCTCTTGTACATTCAGTTAAGTAATAATTGTACACTGAAATGTAGATTTGCTAAGAACACATTTATGGTAGGAAACCAAAGGAGTTGTTAATTTGGGTCAAACTGAGCTAACAATTCAGGCCAGGGAAAAACAAAATAATAGGAAATTGTGAACAGAGAAGGACTGGTGGATGGCTGTTAGAGGCTGACAAGGGCACAACGATCATGAAATAAGAGTTCTCTATTCTTAGAGGGGGCAGCAGAACTGACACCCTGGACTTCCAATGGGCTGACTTTGTCTTGTTTAGACAACTACTTGACAGGTTCCCTTGGGAGATGGTCCTGAAGCGTACAGGGACCCATGGAGGCTGGGTACTCTTTAAGAAGGAAGTGTTAATGGCTCAGGAGCAGGCGGTCCCCAGGTGCTGTAGGAGAAGCTGATGACAGAGAAGACCACCCTGGCTGAACAGGGAGCTTTGGCTGCAACTCAGGGAGAAAAGGAGAGTTCACAGCCTTTGGAAGAAGGGGCTAGCCACACACAGTGATTACAAAGGTGCTGTGAGGATATGCAGGGTGGAAATCAGGAGGGCTAAAGCTCAGCTGGAAATTAATCTGGCTTCAGCAAGCATGGAAAAGAAGAGATGTTTCTATAAGTATGTCAGTAGCAAAAGAAAGACCAAGGAGAGCCTCCATCCCCTGCTAGATGCAGGAGGAAATTTGGTAACAAGTGATGAGGAGAAGGCTGAGGTGCTTAATGCCTTCTTTGCCTCAGTCTTTAATAACAAGACTAGTTGGACTGAGGGGATCCAGCCTCCTCAGCCAGAATACAGAGACTGGGAGAACGACCCCCCTGCAATCCAGGAGACAGTCAGTGACCTGCTGCATCACACAGACACACACAAGTCTATGGGACCGGATGGGATACACCCGAGGGTGCTGAAGGAGCTGGCTGGGGTGCTCGCCAAGCCACTTTCCATCATTTACCAGCAGTGCTGGGTGACCGGGGAGGTCCCGACAGATTGGAAATTGGCCAGTGTGACGCCCATCTATAAGAAGGGTCAGAAGGATGATCCAGGAAACTACAGGCCTGTCAGCTTGACTTCAGTGCCCGGGAAGCTGATGGAGCAGCTCATCCTACACACCATCATACAACACATGAGGGACAACCAGATGCTCAGGCCCGGTCAGCATGGGGTTATGAAAGGCAGGTCCTGCCTGACAAACCTGATCTCCTTCTACAACGGGACGACCTGCTTATTGGATGAGGGAAAGGCTGTGGATGTTGTTTACCTTGACTTCAGTAAGGCCTTTGACACCGTTTCCCACAGCATTCTCCTGGCAAAACTGGCTGCTTGAGGCTTGGATGGGCACACGCTTTGCTGGGTAAAAAACTGTCTGGATGGCCGGGCCCAAAGAGTTGTGGTGAACGGAGTTAAATCCAGTTGGTGGCCGGTCACGAGTGGTGTCCCCCAGGGCTGGGTTTTGGGGCCACTCCTGTTTAACATCTTTATTGCTGATCTAGACGAGGGGATCGAGTGCACCCTCAGTCAGTTTGCAGATGACACCCAGTTGGGTGGGAGTGTTGATCTGCTCGAGGGTAGGGAGGCTCTGCAGAGAGACCTGGACAGGCTGGAGCCATGGGCTGAGCCCAACTGGAGGAGTTTCCATAAGGCCAAATGCCGGGGGCTGCCCTTGGGCCACAACAACCCCCAGCAGCGCTACAGGCTTGGGGAGGAGTGGCTGGAGAGCTGCCAGTCAGAGAGGGACCTGGGGGTGTTGATTGACAGCCGGCTGAACAGGAGCCAGCAGTGTGCCCAGGGGGCCAAGAAGGCCAATGGCATCCTGGCTTGTGTCAGCAATAGCGTGGCCAGCAGGGACAGGGAAGGGATCTGACCCCTGTACTCGGCACTGGTGAGGCCGCCCCTCGATTCCTGTGTTCAGTTTTGGGCCCCTCACTACAAAAAGGACATTGAATGACTCGAGCGTGTCCAGAGAAGGGCAACGGAGCTGGTGCAGGGTCTGGAGCACAGGTCGTACGGGGAGCGGCTGAGGGAACTGGGGGTGTTTAGTCTGGAGAAGAGGAGGCTGAGGGGAGACCTCATCGCCCTCTACAGCTCCCTGAAAGGAGGGTGCAGAGAGCTGGGGATGAGTCTCTTTAACCAAGTAATAAGCGACAGGACAAGAGGGAATGGCTTCAAGTTGCCCCAGGGAAGGTTTGGACTGGATATTTGGCAGCATTTCTTTCCAGAAGGGGTTGTTAGGCGTTGGAATGGGCTGCCCAGGGAGGTGGTGGAGTCCCCATCCCTCGAGGTGTTTGAGTCACATTGACATAATGCTGAGGGATCTTGTGTAGTTGGGAACTGTCAGTGTTAGGTTAATGGTTGGACTGGATGATCTTCAAGGTCTTTTCCAGACTTCATGATCTTGTGATTCTGTGGAATTTGTTTTAGTAATGGCAGAATATTTATTTAAGTGTTTTCTAAATAAAATGTTCTGATTTTTCATGTCAGGATTGCCCAGTGTTTATAGGAGATTTAGGTAATCTGAGAACAAAGCATTTCATTTAATTTGAAACAACTTTTTCTTCCTTACCTGAAAGAAATTTCTAATCAAATCTAATGGGGAAAAAAAAATTATCTCTCACAGCTGTGTTCATAACCATACCTATTTAGAAGAATGACAGTCTTCTCAATTTTCTGATTTTCCTTCCTTAGTAGTGAAGGGTATGCATTTTACGAGTCTGAGAAAGTATATCTGAACAAGCTGGGTGACGTTCTAAAGCCACAGTAATCACCATTTATTGTGAAGGTTTTTCAGAAACACTTTTCTGTGAGTAACTCTACGCTTCCTGCAGTCAAAGGGAGTTTGCCCAATGCTGACTCTTTTTTTAAAAAAAAAAAAAAAGTCACAACCAGTCATTTTACCAGTGTGAACTCAACCTACCCTTCAGGACTTCTATCATAAATCACACTGATGCAGAATTTTCTGGATATAAAATGATCTGTTAGATATTGACCAACTGGTCTGGTTCCAAAGCTGTTCAGACTGCTGGGTATATTCAGCAGTTCCTGGGATGCTGCAGCAGTCTGGAAAATAGTCTGATATAGACAAATATCTAAAATTAAGCCTTTCCAGTCATCCCTGGATCTCTGGTCAACCTTAAAAAAGCATAATATTTGCAGCTGTCCTCATGTACCCCATGGGTCAGCAGATGTTGTCAGAGATGTGTCTGACAGACCTAGATGTGACAGCGTGAGCATTTCACGCACGTTGTTCACACAAAAGAGATTTTCCAAAACACTGCCAGACTACTGAAACAGATGTATTTCTGTAACTGGGGAGTATAAATTACGATCAAGCATACACACCAAAGAAGAACCTGTGTGACAGTCCATGTATGTTGGCAGAAGGTCAAACCACAAGCTGACATTATGGTTAGTGCCAAGTATCTCGGCAATTGTGGGTTGACCCTGGCTGGATGTCAGGTGCCCACCAAGTTGCCCTTTCATTGCCCTACCAAGCTGGACAGGGGAGAGAAAATGTAACAAAAGGCCAGGGAGTAATCACTTGCCAGTTACTGTCACAGGCAAAACAGATGTGACTAGGGGAAAGTTGATTTTATTACCAATCAAGTCAGAGTAGTGTAATGAGAAAACAAAAAATAATCTTAAAACACCTTTCCCCCACCCCTCCCTTCTTCCCAGGCACAATTTCACTCCCAATTTCTCTACCTGCTTCTACCCAGAGGCACAGGGAGGCAGGGAATGGGAGTTGTAGTCAGTTCATGACATGTTGTTTCTGCTGCTCCTTCCCCCTCAGGGGGAGGACTCCTCGCACTCTTCCCCTGCTCCAGCCTAGGGTCCTTCCCACAGGAGACAGTTCTTCATGAACTTCTCCAATGTGAGTCCTTCCCATGGGCTGCAGCTCTTCACAAACTGCTCCAGTGTGGGTTTCCTCCATGGGGTACAATCCCTCAGAAACAGACTGCTCCAACGTGGGTCCCCCACAGAGTCACAAGTGGAGCCAGCAAACCTGCTCCAGCATGGGCTCCTCTCTCCGTGGGTCAGCAGGACCTGCCAGGAGCCTGCTCCGGCATGGGCTTCGCACAGGGTCACAGCCTCCTTCAGGCATCCACCTGCTGCAGTGTGGGGTCCTCCATGGAATGCAGGTGGAGATTTGCTCCATCATTAACCTCCATGGGCTGCAGGGGCACAGCCTGCCTCACCATGGTCTTTACCATGATCTGCAGGGGAGTCTCTTGTCTGATGCCTGGCGTACCTCCTCCATCTCCTTCTTCACTGATCTTGGTGTCTGCAGAGTTGTTTCTCTCACATATTCTCACTTCTCTCTACAGTGCAAATGCTGTTGCATACTAACATTTTTCACTTCTTAAATATGTTATCACAGAGGTGCTACCACCATCACTGATGGGCTCGGCCTTGGCCAGTGGTGGGTCTGTCTTGGAACCGGCTGGCATTGGCTCTGTTGGACATGGGGGAAGCTTCCAGCAGCTTCTCACAGAAACCACCCCTGTAGCCCACTCACTACCAAAACCTAGCCACAGAAACCCAGTACAGCAATATGGCAATTTGTAACTGAAGCTCTTAGGATGTTGCTATAACACAAAATAATTCTGTTCTATTTTTTGGCTTTGTTTTCTTGCTTAATCATATAAGGTTAAACATCTGAGAGCACACATGTTGTTTTAGGCACTTTCTCTGGATCTGTGGGTAAAGGTTGTTATTGCAGAACATCCAAGGGATAGGGTGAGGTGACATCTCATTTAAATGTTTCTCTCTGTCTCTGTATTCTGGAAAATAGACAAACTGTCTGCCATCTTTTCATGGAATACACCTGACTTCAAGATAAATGCTGAGTCAACTATTACCATGTATCCTATTTTGGATAAGTGGTATCCATTTGTCTTGGTTTTTTGCATTCAGATTGGCCATAAAATTAACAGAAGACATTTGTGTCAGTATATTTGTCCTTTAGAATGGATTAGTATTTCCCAAGTGATCCATGCAGGTGTCTAAAATGCATACCATTGGCTTAGAAATACCTTCCAAATTCAAGCCCTTACATATACTTCTGAAGAGAGTCAAAGATCTGTTTCTCAGACATAAGTCAGGAAACCAGTAGAGATCTCGAACTATTTCACAAACATATATTTGAATATTCTAATGAAATGGACAGACAGCCTGTTATCACCACATCCATTCAAAATTATAATGGTCAAGGTGAGATAGGAACCTAAGAACTATGTGGGCACTCAGTATTTTCCTCACCTTGCATTTGGCATAGGGTAATTCTTCAAGCCTCCCTCGCCACTGCTGTTAGGACATGGGATTTTCAGGGTTTTTTCCACACTGAAATAATATCAGCCTTCTGACCCCTATTTATTTGTTTATTAATTTATCCCACCACACATCATCACCTTTGTTCTCACTTGCTTCCTTCTTTGGATAAAAGAATACATCTTGGTTCTCTCTTGTGTGCTTTCCTTTGCTATGATCAGAGATTTGACACTCCTACACTCAGGTCTGTTACCTTGATAAGCCAATCCTGATGGTGGACATAAAGGATATGAAGAATGTCGTCTTTGATGATCTGGGAAGCTCGCAAACTTGGAGCAGTCTCTTATTACTTGGTGGCGGCAATACTTGCAAAGATGAAATAAAGCCTACTTTTCTACCTAGGACAGAAATGCAGTGGAAAAGACAAGTTTTGTTCACAGCAATTAAGCTTCTGTGAAACAGATACTGCCCAATGTCTCCTGTTTTGTGACATTTTCCTGCTGTAAGAAACTAGCAATGCCAATGAAACAAGGACATCTCATAATACTTTATTTCATTTGGAGATAACAGTGTTTGAAGAGAACAGGAGGACTTCTCAGGAACTTTCCGGTGAGAATATGTAGAAGATCAATTAAACAGTGCAAGTGAACACTTAATGTATAAATTTATGCCATATATATAAAATCAGGCTATAGATGAGGGTCTAAAATAATTAGTCCATGGAATCAGTAAGAGGAGAAAGGGAGAAATACCAGCTAAGTCAGTAGTTCCTTGGTTACCAAGTAATGTCTCATCCTCCCAGATTTGGAAAGCAAAACTCGTCACTGTTCTTTATAGCTTGTCATGTGTCCGTGGAGTCATATCTCCCTGGGGTTCTGTTTGTGCTGTCTCTGCCTGGGAATGTCTGCTGGTAACTCTTATAGTTAAACCTACTCTGGTTTGATAGGTCTTTTGACAAAGTTCCATATGTGAAAATATTAAGGAAGAAATTATACTACCCTGGTGGTAAAGGCAGAGTTCTGTCAAGGATCAGACTCTGGGTTAGGGAGAAGAGATGTACAGATTCCCACCTAACGAAAATCAGCAACGTATGTTCATTGATATTCAATGGAAGTATGATCGTTTAAACATTGTTATATATTCATTAACATTGATTTTTTTTTTTTACAAAATAAAACAAACAGACATCATACTTACTGGCTGTACTAGAGCAGATCATAAGATCACGAGTGAAGACCAAGACTAGTGAATTTAGAATTAAAAACCAGTATATGCTTCCTTTGATAGGCAATGAAAAAACAAAATGAAAAAATGAAGCAAGGTATTTAAACCAACAAAAAGATATTTTAAAACACAAGCACTCGAAACCCCCAAATTTTTACATTTCTAAAATTTAAAAAATAAAATCTTAGGGTTTTATGCAATTTATTTGCATTTTTCTAGAGTGAGTGATTTTTGTAAAATCTTCATTAGTTTAAACAACACTTTAATCGATCAAAGCATTTTTCATTCATGTTCCAAAGTTTAAAAATCAACTTGCTTTGTTGGATGGGCATCATAACAGTAATAGAGAAGTTGATATATAAAAGATAATGCACACAGGTGAGATCATTTGAATTTTTAAAGAAAATACTTTGAATTAATTCACTGGTTCAAAACAAAGATTTAATGCTGTAGACAGCTTATGGATTATTTCATTAGCAGTCAGAAAACCAAGTAAGTTCTGAGAATGGTTAGAATGCTAAAGAAAATACTAATAGAAGCGTATTTAAGTCCCCTTTAAAGGACTAGTGGTTTGGGGTTGTTTTTTTCCACATTCCCATTTCTTTTTTCCCCCATGTGTATTTAAAAGCTATGTTAGTGATAGAAGAGCTTAAGAAATGAGAAATAAAAATGTACTGCGTCAAGTCTGCTTCTTCACATAAGTTGCTTCTCTTACAAAAAAACCCCTCCTGTGCTTAGAAATTTTCTTACAGTTTCCAGTCCAAACACTTTTCAGTTCATCCCACTTTGTTCTTGGATGTCTTTTCACAAAATAGTTCTCTGATTTCTCTGCTTATCAGAATAACCTTTCTTTTGATGCTTTTTAATTTTGAATTCATTTTTCAAAAGCACATGTGGCTGGAAATGGACCACAGTGAGAACACTAGGACCTCATGTAAAGGCATATAAAGACATTAATGCTGAAAGTCATTTCCATTGATGCATTTGAAGATCTTATTTTCCCTTTTCATACCTCAAAACTGGGTGGCTCAATATGATTTTGCAGCTGACTAGTATACCCGATGAAAATCTTACCTCATTAATTCTCTCTCTTAATATCCTTGTTTATTACAAAAAAATGATGTGATTGGTCCTGTATCCCAAGTGTGTGACCTGCACTTTGTAGTATGAACTTTAGTGTTACTTCTATTAACTCAGAAGTGCTCAGTTCCTCTTGAGTGGTATCTGCAGCCTCTTCATTTACCAATATGTCTAATTTTATGTCATCTGCAAATTTCACTGTGTGGTCAACATTTTACAGTAAGACCAGTGGAGAAAGTACCAAAGATTGGTCCTGGAACTCATCTCGGGTACTTTCTTAGGAGTACCACCCTGGTAGTTCGTTCTCCTGTGGGAAAACCACCAGTTTTCCTTATGTACCTGCCGTGGCCTCAGCAGTAGCTCCTATGGCATAGTCTAATGCAGTTTCAGAACTCACCATGATATTCATCTTGTTAACTTTATGTAAAACTTGGCATTTAGTTTATTATACTTGCTTAACTTAAGCACACAGGAATCTTCCAGCCATTCAACTACATGGCATCAACTCTACAGAATACTTGGAGAACTTTTATAGGGCTGACTGACCTACTATCTCTTGAGGATTTTTAGTTTTCAAATATAGGTAATATAGTGGGGAACAATGAGGGGCAGAATATGGTATGGTTGACACATTGGCATGTCTGAATGTGCAAGTAATGACTGTTTATCATCTCTGTGAATGATTCACCAAGAAGCTGAAGATAACACCTTAACGAAGTGGAAGTATTAGGGAGAAGACTCCAATGCACTAGCTACTTCCTGGAAGGGGCTTGCATCCTGAGAAGATGGGCACCTCGAGTGTGGCCTAAAGCAAGCAGCCCTTGTATTCAGAAGCCTGTCAATAGATACAGAAGGAGGATATCAGGCTGTGGTCTCTACATGAGAGCAAGGAGATAGGAAGGAGGGGATTAAAAATTCATTTTTCAATGCTATCCCTTGTCTTTTTGTATTCAGCTCTTTACTGTACAATTTTTAAGCTTCCCTATGTCTTCCACAGTTAATCAATGATTTGCTACATGGCATCATATCAAATGGTTCACTGAAGTCCAGATAAATTAGATATACTTAATTTCCTTCATCTAGAAAATCAGTTAACTTATCAAATATGTCTATTTAATCTAAATAGTAAAGTTTTGTGTTTTATCTTATTTTCCAATCACTTCATTGTCTTTAATTCTTTCCTTTCAAATTTGTTCTAAAGCACAACCTATGGCTAAGATCAGATTTAATAGTTTTGCTGGATGGCTTTGTTACCCCTCTCATATAAAACTATTACAATTTCTGTTCTTTAATACAAGAAGTAGCATGCCCCGTTGGATAGCTGTATTTAAAAACTCCTGGTTTGTTATTTTTATGCTCTGGGATAGAGATCATCTTCCTTGCCTTCTGACCCCACAAGTTCATTAAGAATATGTATGTTGCTTTCTTCTGAGCTGTGGAGATCTACATTTTCATAGATGCATTCCTGTTAGTCAGTACAATCGATTCCCTTGGATCGCCATCAGCTTTACTACAAAGTGACTCTCCTTCTTTCTGTTATCTCTTTTTGTTTATAGTGCTTAAAAACCTCTGGCTTTTAAATCTATTTTACTTTCTTTGAAAGGCCCTTTGACCTTGAGTTTTGGCAACTTGTATATTTTTTTCCATTTCTAATTCTGAAAGTCCCTTCTTTCTTTGCTGAGCAGGTTTGGGTTTTTAACCTCCTATAATATAGTCTATGATAGTGTTATTCAGCCTAGTAGGTCTCCCCTTGCATATTTTTAACCTTGTAGGTGTAAGTCCAAATATATATCTATATGGTTGTATGGGTTGGGGTTTTTTTTATGCTTCACTTTAAAGAATTTCCAGGTGTCCTTCCTGGCTGAGTCAAGCCCTTCAGACTGATTACACAAACTGGTTTCCTTCACTTTATCAAATGTTGTTCTTTTGAAATCAACAATCTGATTTACAGACTTATTTTTAGTTGTCCTTGTATTAAGTCGAGTCAACTTATGATCACTCAATCAAAAAATGTTTCCTACAATTAACTTCTCTGTGCTGTTTATATTATTTATCCAAAGCAAAGCTAAAATAACAGTTTTTTTGTTTGTTTCAGCTGGACAGAATCTTCAATAAGTATTATAGGAAGCTAATATTTACCTGTATTCATACAATTATCTTCAGTTATAATAGGAATAAAAGAAGGTATTATAGCAATGTGAAATAGCAGCATAGAGAACTAAAAATAAGGCGAGGAAATCTGTGAAACTCACTTCAGCAAGTTCTCTAGAGTATAGTAAGATGCAAGAAACTAATTTAGCAAGAATCAAAATAGATTAAAAATTAATCTTAGTTACTGAGCCACAAACCAGCAGTTAAGTGATGGATGTAACTAGGCCAGAATGCTACCTTACCTTTGCCAACATGTAATTGCACAACTGGTTTCTTGCATCTTTTTCTGATTCATACAGCTCTGACTGCCCTTTGGTTATGATTAAATGTATTTTTCAGCATGTATCTAGGTCTGACTTTCAGTATAATTTTACTGTTCATGTGAAAGATTGATGTTAAAAATGGTGATTTATTTTCCTATTCTCTTTGGGTGAACTTCTGTGCAGCTTATCCAAAGTCAATGAAATTTTTTTTTTCTAAAAAGCACTGCTGCCCTTTGAGAGATTATAAAATTGTTCTGTCCTGCTGTCATCTTTAAATAGAGAGCCTAGGTGATACCCAAACAAGACACTACACTAAGTCTCTTTTCAAAAAGTGGTTTCAGTAAAGTTTCCCAAATCAGCTTTTTAATTTGACAGCTTATCAGGTTTTTCTGTCAGATAATGCTATATAATAATGCTTCTCTAACTCTGCAGACAGATTTTCTCTTTTCCTTTATTTTTCATCTTGGATATCCTGTGAAATACAAAGGCTTATCCCTTCTTAGACTTGATAGATCCTGTAATTAAATTCAGATCTTGATAAAATGTGTGGCACGGTTGTCATTACTTGATCACAGAATGTATAACACCTTTTAGTTAAATATGGCAAGGTGGCACAATGCATCTAGTTTAGCAGGAGAAAGCAAATGTTAAATGAGCAGTGATTCAGAAAAAAGGTATTCTAAAATACTGAAAGAAACAGATATCTGCTCTTTTTAGGTCTTGTGGCAAAGGATGGTGCGTGTACCTGATTACCATAATTAGTCATAGGGTGATATGGAAATGGAATTTCTGAAGAAGACCGCAAGCTGTGGGGATTCAAGTTAGAGGAAGAAAGTGGGAGTGAAAACAGATCTCAGAATGAGACATGGCAAATCTGTCACAGCTGGTTCCATTCACCTCTTCAGGAAGGCCATTATCTATTAACAATCCCAGTAAAAGTCAGATCACAAAGGATGAAACATTGCAAATATGTAGGGATTCTTTTGTCCACTTTTATTTGGTTTGACATATGATTTCCATGTAACCTGCAGTATCGCAACTTATCCAGTGTAGCAGGGTAAGTTCAAAATGGGGGATTAATGTGTCGTTGGTTAAAAAGAAAACGATTCAATCAAATTCTTTACCAAGGAATTTTAACTACTTAGTAGATTCCTTAACCGTACAATGCTGATACCTGTGATAGAATCAATGTCTTAAAAGATACTTGTCATTTCTCTTTTCTTTCCTGGTGGGAGGACCACGTTGTCAATGCAAACTTCTGAACACCAGATTCCTTTTATTTCTCTTTCCTTTAAGCCTGCCCTCTAGGTTCATAGCTGTCTCATTCAAGATTACACAGGACTTTATGTAATGTGTCACTCACTAAGCCTAACCAATTCCACTGGCTTCAGTAAAACTACTTTCGTGTAACACTTAAGCGGGTATGGCTGTGACTGTGCCCTTCACTTTAGATGCCTTACTTGATGGGCATACACATGCGTTTCTTCTAAGACTGGTATTAATGCTCCCAGTGGCTGATAGAGCATGCAAGAGGAGGCTACAATAGTGTACTAGTGTACTTTTGCCACGTGTTCCATCTGCAGTGCACTTTGTTTCCATTAGCTTCTGGGGCAACAGTGAAGTCAGCCTGAAATGGGAGGCTTTCTCAGGACAAAACAAATCAATGCGGTGTTGAGCCTTCCAACCAGACAATCTATCATATGGAAAACAAAATTAATTTCTCTGCAGTGCTATTGTGTTTTAGGTGCTCTTGGAAGATGAGGTATTTTTTTATTTGGGGCACAGTTGTGCATGTGTCCCCAGATATATTTTACTGGTGTTGTGAGGTGTGACAGCAGAATAGTACTTTATGTCTTCAGGATAAGAACTTCCATTAAACTAACTAATTCAGAAGCAGTCACTATAATTCATACTGCAGCAGGGAAAATGGCGACCTGCTCTGTCCTAGATATATTTTCAAGAGACTGAACCGCATTACTCAGTATTCAGGAGGACACAAATTGGTGCAGTCTTGAATGTATGAGTATGTACATGCTTTAGATTCTTGTTTTCCCCTTTGTACCATGTGAACATGGGAGAGAAGCTGTACACCCATCTCTTCATTCTGTGCTGTGATTAGCTGTCTGCAGTCTTAAGCCCTGTTAAAAAAAAAAAAAAAAAAAAAAAAAAAAAAAAAAAAAAAAAAATGAATGACAATTTGGTTGTAGCCAGTTCTACAGGACTGTTGTATTATATCATGCATTTAAAAGTAAGTTCAGAATGTTCCAGGAGTGTTCGAAGAGCTACCTTGACCCTAGCAAGCTGTAGCTAAACCAGAGGGTCTTTTTTGCAGTCTATCCTACCTGTTAGTAAAAAACTGAAAAGCTTGTATGATTTATATAACCTAGAGCCCTTATGAGCTTCACAAGAGTCAGAATCTGTAGTATACACCATTGCAAATAAATTTGAAGCAGAAATTGAGCATCCATTGTTGTATCAGAAGCACAAAACATTGTGAATGACATCCTGATTTCAACTACTTACAAGCAGAAGTTAACTGAATTAAAGGCAGTGAAATTATGCTTTTACAAATTGGTTTAATTGAGATGTGGATGGTTTCTTTTCCTCAGTAGACTTCTGAGGAGTTAAATGGCCTTACTGGTGCAGCATCGAGTTTAGTGGACATTAAAAAAAACTGAAATGCAATATTGTAAGGGTTCAGTATATATAAAGACAATTGTGATTTTCCTGTTTTACAGGACTGATGGCATTAATAGACTACTGGTTTAAGATTTTAAAGTTACAGTTGTAATTTGAGGGAGAGAAGAAAAAATATGCCCTTTTCAAAAGAACAAATGGTACTCAAAGTTTAACCATAGCTAGGTATAGGGCTAAATTTTGAAAATATGGTCTTATTTTTCAGAGCACAGCAGTTGCCTAATAGCAGTTTTCAACCAATGGGTTCTTGAGCATCGCACTTTAGGGTGCTAGTTCTGTAGTTCTCTCTCATGCAATTCTTGTGTGGTTTTGTCTGAACTAAAATACAAACTCAGACTGAAGACAGTGCTATGGTTGCACCATCAGTTCCAAAAAGGTGTGGTAGGATAAGGTACACATGGAGGATTTGGACAGAGAAGTTTCAGTCTGTTTCAGGGTTCCTCCTGCCTTTTTAACTTCTCTGGTGCTCGTAGGTATCCTGTGTGTATCAATCATCCTTTATGAGCCAAATTACCATCTGTAGAGGTGCAGCACTGATGTGTTAGTTGTTGCAGTGACTTTGGGGAGCCTGCATATCACAGCCACACATCTCATTGTCAGTCCCAAAGCTGATGGATACTCTTCATAAAAGTGATGAGTGGTGAATATAGTTAACTTTTCATTAGTCAGCTTGAGCTCATAAACTCAATATTGCATGCAAAAAATGATTATAAGTGAGGAGCATTCATTGACTGGCAACATGTCCAGTGGGGTTCTTCACTGGGCATGAAAATGTCTAACACTTTTGTAAGTTGCCTGGAAGTCTGCATAAAGTCAATGCTGATGATGTGTGACTGAGGACAAAAAAAAAAAGTGGTAAATAATAGTGAGGGCAGGGCAAATGTGGTGTGTGAACATGATTTCTTAAGAAGCCGGGAGGCTTTAAAGTTGCAGAGAGCACTGCAGCAGTGCTAAATGCCAATGTATGGGTCTAATAAGAAGGAGTGAAGGTTATGGCAATGTAGACAATGTCCTGGAAATGTATGATTCTGAGAAGTCACTTGTGGAGGTCTTATTTTCCAACTTGCTCCATCTGAAACATCACGTGATGGTGTGACAAAGGAGTTTATGGAAATTGCTTTGTGGACACAAAAGGCTAAAATGTAAGAATTGGGGAGGATTTTACCACCCTTTACAGCAGCACTTTGAAACCAGCTCTGGAACAGGCATCAAAGTGTGTACCAGGGGTCTGTGGTTCTATGGGGAAAAAAAGAAAAGGAGCATGTGTAACAAGAACCCTAAAAAGGCGCTATCTCAACTAATTTATAGTGTTAAAAAGAAAATTGTGCAATGACTTGATTACAGTATAAGTGCTTTCAGGGGGAGAAAACACTAGATGATGCAGTGCTGTTTAGCTGTCCCTAGAAAGCTGTAACCAGAACTAAGAAATTCAGGCAAGAAATAGAGCACCTGATTTCAACAGTGAGCCTCAGAATTTACCAGTGATGGATTTTCCTCTATTGTGTGTCGTCACATTAGGAGAAGATACTTTCCTGGAAGATCTGTTTGAGGCTTTTACAGGTTATGAATTAACCAAAGAATAGTTTTATGACTGAATACAGGCTCAAGTGAAACAATAGTCATATCCTGTGATATACAGATCAGATTATGCCTATGTATATCTTAGAAATGTATTGTCAATATAAGAATAATGCCATGGTAGTATTGTGTTCGTAATGCAGATATAACTATACCTTCCCAGGAATTAACTAAGTTGGACCAGAAAAAAGAATGTTTTCAGGTATAATTTCTATTACCAGAAGCATTACTGTGCTGAACAGCAGCTATACAATGCCTTAAACATGTCAGTCTTATTGCATTAAACTGAGAATGTGCTTCCAAAAGAGAATACTGAAAATATTACCTCAGTCCTAATGTATCATATATCTTTCTCAGCTTTGTATGTTTATACATCTATAAATCCTTTGTAGCTGGGAAAATGATTGTTAGTTAGCTGCTTGCTTAGCCATTCTATCTGATATCTCACAGTTTGTTACATGTATTTTTTCCAGCAGCTGACTTTAGTTAAAGAGCATTTTATGGAGTAAGCCTGCATACAGCTTTTCCAGCAGAGCTGGAAAGATGAGCCCTGTTGCAAGAGTCTGTCAAAAATAATCTGCTGTCTGTACACTTTCCTTATCTGGCATTACTCTGTGGACATGAGCACCATGGGTGTTCTGTGCAGAAAACAAAATGGGATGTTACTCCAATCTTTGTCAGAAACATGTTTTAAATTTGTGCTTTATTGATGGTAACAATCCATCCTGGCAGTTAGACATATTTTATTAATTAATTGGATTTGCCATGAAAGTTTGTTTATGAATTCTAGTGTTCTACTTTAGGAGCAGTGGCAAATTCATGCACATATGAATAAAAGCAAGGATGGTAGGCCATTTCCTTTTCCCACCTAATCTGTTGATTCCATGACAGTACTTTCATGGGTGATGGTGGACAGTGCATTGATGGAATGGTGTAGTCCTTTATTATTAGAGTTCTGAATTTTGTCTTGAAATACGCTTATTAAACTGGAATGCATTAATATTTTATTAGTAAGCCATCTGCACGTTTTAGCTGTTAGTGTACTATCTGCTTAGAATTAGATGTTTATTTAATATTTCATCACTCAATACTGTCATTTAAAAGTAAGAATAATTTAAATAGCGTATTGCATTATATTTTAATTATGCATTAGTGCTTCGTGTTAAAGAAGCTACTAGAATTCATAAAGCTGGAAGGATGATACCCTTATCTAATTTCTTCAACATACTGGGTTTCAGTATGTTTTTAAAAGGTCAAGTAGTTTTCTGAAAAAAATGGATGTGTAAATTGTGCTAGCTGAGCTGTTTTCTTTCAAAAGTTGTTCTTTTCCCCATTTAACATTTCATAAGTGTTTCAGTGTAGAAGTCATGTCTACTTTTTGGATATTGCATCAGCAAATGGATTTTTGTAAAGGAAAATGAAAAATTAAACATATTGACAGTTGACTAGTGATTGCATATTTCCTTGCAAATTCATATATGCCTAAATAGTTCAATATTGATTGGTTTTTTCATTCTGGTGTTTCAACTCAGATTAACTCTGAAAATCAAGCCAATAAATTTACACCTATATCAAAGTTAGCTGCCAGCTTTGCATTGTCCATCTAAAATGTGACCTTGTTAACTTTAAAACAGAATAGCTCCTCATATGAAAGTGTGTTCTGGGCAAGAACTTAAAGAATTGGTGGGTTATCTTGATATAGCTGGTGCAGGTCAGATCCATATGTGCTAGATTTAGTACTGGAGTTGGTGGCTTTCTCTTCTAGTGGCCCAAGGCTGCCTTGACACAGGCTGTTGTCTGAAAACATCCAAGGAGAGATCTGTAGCTTCAGAGGCCTTTTTCAGCTATCATTTAACAAGGCACTCGATAATTGCTTTGGGGGTCGATGTTCAGTGTGCCTTTAAGGGCTTTTGTTGAATAGGGTGCACTGAAACAGACACTCCATGGGAATTGTTGGTGACAACACTGACAGCTTTTCTCACGCCTACCTCCCCTCACAGGTGCTTTAATCAGCAGTGGGTCTTTCTCCCGTTTTTAAATGGAGAATACATAAAGTCATGAAGCACATATTTCAGGAAAGTGATAAATATGTCATGTCAACCATCTTTCCCTCCATTGAGAACTTCCTAAATCATAAAAGAAGGAAACTATAGAAGAGTTTTGTACATAAAAATCTAGAGCATTTGAGTATTGCAGTTTACAGTTTTCTTCAAAATCCGAATCTCAAAGCAAAATAAAATGCTTCACAATAATTCTCAGTCTTCTCAGACTACACAAAATCTGAGGTGAAACAATCACAAGGGGAAAATACATAGTTAATTGGAAACACTGCAGCTTTTTTTAAAGGAATCTGTATTTCATAGAAAGTTATAGTGACGTGCTAAGTATTACAGATTAATTTAAATGGAAAATAATTGTGAAGATTTTTTTAATGTATAATAAAGGAATCAGATTATTCCACCTTTTAACAGATAAAACTAAATCACTGCTAGAAGTCTATGCACAGCCATTATGGTATTGTGTGGTGGACTGCTCATTGTAGTTCTGCAGTCCTAAAGCACTCCTCTACTTTTATCTCGCTGAGCATCTGTTTCTATTATTTACAGTTTCTGTTTCTATGTCTTGCCAAAAGCGTTAAGAAAATCCTTATATGTACAAGTTTAAACCTTTCCATTTGAAACAGATTATTCTTTTATAGTAAAATATCTGCAAGGCATAAATACACAAATTGAAATGCCACTTTTAGACAGAACTGAAAGTCTGGAGCCTGCTTTGGCCAAGGGCTACTTTTTTTGCAGCACTGCTGACACAGAACAGATTTTTATCTCTTAAATGCCATTTTCTATCTGTAGGGGTGCATTTGGTTTCTTCTGCTTGGCAAAGGCTTGTCCAAATAATGACCTCACTTTGGTTGTTTCCATTGGCTTATGTGTAATCATGCATATCCCTAGGAGAACAAGCTGAGGCAGCCTCAGCAGATGTAGTGTGACAAAGCACCTGCATGGTCCAGGACTTCAGGGTGTAGTGGTGGTTAAAGCTAGCATTTTCATGCGTTTTGAAAAAAACATGAAATCAACGTTTTTAATATTTGCAGTTGAAGTCAAGTTAGTTTCTGTGCTGTTGATGAGGGTTGATTGTGATTGCCTTGGATTTCTTACATTTTTTTTATGTCTCTGGTCATGTAACAAGCATGAAATTACCCTCACTGCACCCTGCATTGCCTCTAAACAGTCTGCTAGAGCTGTTCAATTGCAGTGGCTTTGGTGATCACAGCTGAAGGCCAAACTCCATTTTCTCATATAAACCCATAACCAAGAGCAGCATTTAACCCCAGAAGATTTTAATATTTTTTTAAATTGTTTCAGATAAGTTTCATGTTGAAAATGGTCCAGAAATAATATATGGAAAAAATAAATAGAATTTCCCAAAGCCTTTCACTGACTACAATAAAATGCAATGAGATGAGCAGTGACCTTTTGACAGTTTGTCCTATTCTGTCCTTGGAACTTGCAGTGTGATTAAACTTAATTAGGAGGCTTGCACGTAGTTAATAAGACTCTTCTTATTGATGGCTTCTACCTGAGTACTGGATACTCATGGGGATACAGACCAATAGAAATCTAAAATAAGAGCTGAGCACAGTGTTTTCCGTTTGCCATTGTTCATTTACATAATGTGAGTATTATTTCTGTCAAGAGACATTCTATATAGCAGCTCTTTGCTAACATGAAATGAAGATCATCCAGATTGCTACCTGGGTAAAAGTCGGAAGAACACATTCAGTAGTTGCTATCTCAGACCTAGCTAATTTTAGATATACTAGGGTTGAAATATTTTTTCATTTTCCAGCTCTTGAAAACCTATTGAATAAGAAACTGCTTACAGTCAACTTCTGGTTAAATTTCTATAGGACAAGTAACCTTACATGCTGTGAATTATGATTTAGAAACAGTTCAGAGTCCTTTACTTTGGTGAACTGCAAAATGTCACTCTTGGGGTGATGTGGGGCATGGTACTGTACTTCATTTTTGATACTTTAATCTTCTTCTTTAATGATTCTATAATTTTCCCTGCTTATTTTAGCAGCAGCCTTATGATATTAGCTCCTTAAATGCTGCACAGGTAGTACCAAGGATCTTTTTTTAACTCCTGGTAACAAAATATGACCTTTAATTTATCAGACAAGTCCTGTGTTTTGTTATCTCCTTCTTGTTGCTTTTCGTCTTCTCTTGCTTGCTTTTGATATAATACACCAATCTCTCAAAGTAAGCAATCCAACACTGCACAAACTGAGACAGATACTGCATTAAAGTGAGGAAGTGAGAGTCAGGAAGAGCACACTCTTCATTTAATTAGTAATTAATCCAGTGAAAAATAATCAAAACAAAACAGGGCGGAAGGTAGTTGATTTGAAGTAAAGGTTCAGATCTCTCTGAGAGGTTAATGAGAGTTCTCAGTTTTATCCTGTAGAAAGCTGTAAAAATATGATTTAGTTTGTTTAATATGCAAGCATGAAACAAGGAGCTTACAGGTGAGCATAAGATGTTTTGGTACAGTCTGTATTATCAGTGGAATGGGAATGAACTTACACATACATCTTTCAATAAATCTGGTAATTGGATTCTTCTTCAAGGCAATCTATATTTTGCTTTGTGTTTAGCAGTGTTATAAGCCACTGATGAGGGATTTTACTGTGCTATGAAGACTGCCATCAATCATCCTGCAAGCAGAATATTCTCTTGGGATACTTAATATTCATTATAAGGAATTCGGGAGTCCCTGTAGGGTGAGAAGGGCATATTATGGTCATTAATATGAACTTGCCAGGTTTGACACTTTAAAGTTTGGAGAAGTCACACTTCATGGTGTTTTCTTTTTTTTTTTAAGGTAGCTCTTCTCAAACAAAGTAAGGCATTGTAGAGCTGCACTCTTAACATTTGCTACAGGTTCTTTCTCTAATTTTAGAGTTTTCTTTGCACTTTTATCTTCTCACCAAGCTGATGGTAATGTTTGTTCAAGATGTCCGATGGGAAGAAATACACATTCTAAAAGTGTGTGTCTACCTTCCCTTTGAACACTGGAGACGACCAAAATCATCCTTTTGGATATGTAACTCCTCGTACAATAGTCTTCAAAGCTGACCACTGTATCCTCTTCCAGATCTCCCAACTCATCATCCTACATGTTGTAACAAGTAGAGCTGGCATATTTTAGGAACAGGAAAACACACAGAGCTTCATCTGATCCATCCAGAACTGATTTCTGGATGAAACACCAATAGCCAAGTCTGTAAGCCCTCGGCAAAACTATAGGTCAGAGCAATGTCAGTGTCCACACACACACAGTGATTTCCTGGGGTGGACCTAGACCTCTTGTCCGCTGCCCCATCAGTCTCAGGACTGTACATCCTGTACCCAGGGTGATGGAAAAGGTGATCTTGTGTTTGCAGGCATAAAGGTGAGCTTACCGATGGCTGCCGAGGACAAGATGCTTGTGGGTAATACTACGGCTGTTTATGAAGGCAGAAGGCAGGATCAGATGATGAAATGTGCTGCAGAGCATTTAAGAGCAAAGTATTCTAGGAGCAAGACTTTCCAGAGGCCTACAGTGGCAGATGAAGTAAGGTTATGCCCTAGAACACCCTACCCACTCTCTGGGTCTGCAACCTGAGTGACCTCTCTAAAGGGGTCTTTGGTCAAACAGAGCAATGCAGATAAAGCCACTGCATTTCTTAGATGACAGTTAAAGACTGTTTAAATTTCAATCTTAATACAGCTTTAGAGAATGTCTGTATATTGGCTACTTGAAACACATTACAGTCTGAATCTTTTGTATTGTTTATATCAATTTACACTGTGACTGTGATGACATGGATAGCATCCACCTATGGCCAAGACATGGAGGCAGTGTAAACACCAGCATGACAAAATTATGTGCAAGTCATGTAGAAGTTTGTGCTTGAAATTGATGGCACTTAAATTATCACTATCTCTTTTGCTGGGAACAGGCAATCTGCATGTGCAAAATAATCTGTTGTATAAATTTTAGACCACAGTCTTTGCTTCTCCATTTTATTCCAACGTTAATATATATTTGTATACACAAGTGTGTGTGCATGGTAACAGTAATAGATGATTTAAAAGAACTTTAGTATGGGCCATTACCGAGATTTCCTAGCCTGGCCTTGTGAGACACTGTGTGGACAGTTTCCCCTGTACCACAGAGCTGCTGTGGCTTCCTTTCAGGCTGTGCAGTTGATACTTCAGTCAGGTTTCATCCCTAACTGCATCTGGAGGAATGATATGGGTCTCTGCCTTCCTCTTGCAGATGTCAGGGGAGTCATGATTCAGAAATAGCGGTGTCAAGATCATGATGAGCAAAACTAGCAAGAGAGGGGTTGTTGATAAATGGAGATAGACCTTGTTTTCATCACTTCATTATTTATTTCCCTAGCAGATCACTGAGACTAACAAGGTGAATTTGTATTCTGTTAAAGGGTTTTTTTCAAAGAAAATATTCTCTAGACTAGGTTGTTCTTCACAGACTCTCGATTTTCAACCTTCTTACTTATTCTCTTTCAAGGATGCTGCTATTTCACATCAATAACTGACACCTTTATTTCAGAGAACAAAATAGAATTACACTCCAGCACTGACAATATAATAAATCAGGAGGGATAAAATACATATTAGTGAAGTTCACATAGTTGGTTTGTCCCAGCTGACCTATAGATATAAAGGTATGATTAAAGATTTTTTGGACTGCTTCTTCTCAATCTTGCCACAAGATTTAGCTCTGACTTAAAGATTTGACCTTTGCTGCTCCTCTCTGCTTACCTTGATTCTTTGAAATTATTGTTATTCCCTTGAAGTCTTTCTGTCCGTACAGAATTAACACTGTGTTGTGACAAAATATTATCTATTTGGCAGAAGAATGAAGCCATCTAGAATTCAATCAGGTTAGACAATGTCACAGTGCACATCCTGAGTGAATCATTTCTACCCAGCTTTTTTAATCAAAGAAATCTGGGACATATAAGCAGGAGGAGTCATGCTGGATAGTCACATAGCTGCCTACAATTAAAGTTTAGGCATATCAGTTGTTTTTTATGAAATATGGTTGAAAAGCTTTCCTGCCAGAGCACTTAATCTTTCAGATGGGTAACAGAAATAAAAACTCAAAGCCACAGGTTTATTTAGAGTATGAAAACATATATTAACCTTCTCGGAAGTGATTTTTACTGAAGAAGTTCTTTGTGGTTCACCATATTGGTAAAACCAAGCATAAATAAAGTAAGCATGAAAAATGTGCACTGAATACCCCTGAGAAGAACAATATGTGATATTTATGTTTTCCCTGCTGGAGATGAGATTACCAGATAAAGTAAATGCACACAGATTTACTGAATTCAGTGGGGCTATCCGGATTTGTTGTAGCTGGGTGTATGACCCAAACCAGCTGTTTGGGAAGGAGCAGTTATAGAAAAGGTGTATGTTTTTCATGATGTAATGATAGGATGTTTGTTGCTTTTAATGTCACTTCTGTTATTTTCAGTGCTACATATCACTTTTTTTTGTTTTTGTTTTTTTTTAAACGTAGTTATTAAGTTACATGTGTGCCTACTAGTTTCATCATTACTAAACCTATGTGTTCTTGAAACTAAATCTGGATAAATTCCACACCATTTCCCCCTAGCCCTTCCATTTATATTATAAACTAGAATTTAAGCTAATGCAATAGTGTCAAATTGAGATGCATTTCACAATGTGCTTTTTCTCTGATGAGGGATGAGCTAATGTAATCGGCTATTATTTTTTTGTGTGACCTTTACAAATCAAATGGTTATTCCCTTGCTTTTCATTTGTGTTTTTCTCCCAGTGGTGCAAGACTGCTGCAGTTAGTATAAAACGTAATTTATAGATAGAATCACATTATAAGAGGGTGCAATATTATCCAAAAAAATGTACATCCTGCATGGATTTTTTAATTGAATAATTCAAAGAAATATATAAGCTAGCCAGGACTAAATTCGTGCTGTGTTAATTCACAGAGGAGTTTCCACGCTTACCATAGAAATGTCCTGGAGCAGGTGCCAAGTAGTGAAAGTGGAGGCAGCAATAAACCTTGTCTAAGATAAATCCTGTGTTAGTAATGGAACTACAGTAGAGAGATCCCATAGTGTTAGGGATACAGAGTGGTGGCTGCAGAGGGTCTTTCTACTAAATGCACCTAATTTGCACTCACTAGCTGAATAAACAACATAGACTTTAATGCCTTCCAAGTGTATGCAGTTGTGAACACTGTTTCATTTTGACGTGACTGTATGGATCCCCTGGGGTCTAGGGAGCGTTTGTTCATGAACGGCATCCAGTGAATAACAGTGGGTGAATCTGATGAGTGAATGATGATTTATGTCCATGAGACTTTTATTTCCATTGTGTTAATAGATTCTTTATGCCTGCAAATCTCCTCTGAAAATTTTGTCCTTTTCTTACAAATGACATAGAAGAATCAACAAAAAACCCCATACCCAACAGCAACAGAAGTCTCATGATTCTTTTGTCTTAGGTTAAGGAAACCTTTTGGAAATAGGATGTTCTCTCGCTTAGTGAATTAACTGATAATGCCTCAATGAAAACTATAGAAACATCTTCTTGAAAAGCTAAATAAGTAACTGTCAGGGAATATAAATTATTAACTCACTGGCATATATATGTATATATTTAGTTTATGATACAGATCCAGAACAGAAACATGGAGAGTCACAATACTTATCTTTGTATCCATGTTGGTCACATGACATTTCTCATGTTTTTCCTGTACTTCTCAAATTTCCATTTAGTCACAGGAACCTTGTTGTAAGTGAAGGAGCCCAGGATGCAGAGCAGTAGTTTTAAAAATCATAAAAGTAAAAATTTTTTTAAGACATTCTGTATTCTTACATCACAAGAGTTGTGTTCCAAAGCCTGAACATTTCTAAATGTTCACTTTCTTGGAAAGGCAGAAAAGGGAAAGTTTCAGTAAAATACTGTTTTACGGAGAATGTTTCTGAAAGTTGAGAATAGAGCAAAGAGTATGAATAAAAAAGGTATATATTTTTATATATACACCCATGTAATTTTTAATATTGACACCCATATAGAAGTTCACAGAGCATATTTGCCCAGAGAAGTTGTGGATGCCCCATCATTGGAAGTATTCAAGGTCAGGTTGAATGGGCTTTGAGCAACCTGATCCAGTGAGAGATGTCCTTGCCCACGGCAGGGGGGTTGGATTAGATGATCTTCAAATGTCCCTTCCAAACCAAACCATTCTATGATTCTGTATTAGAAAGTGAATAGGAAAAGGACATACTCTCAAAAGAAAATAGACCAGCTTCTGGCATAGTGAACTGTGTCTGTGTTAAACAAAATGAGGGAGACATGGAACATGAGAAATAGTAGTATCATGTCACAGATACGTAAATATCTGCATAAAACCACCATGGTTTTTGGCACAGCAGCTGTTGCTCTTGCTATTTCTGGAGGCTATGGTACTGATTCTTCCCTGCAAGCCTGTTACGTCTTGTGATGCTGATAGTGGGGATGATTGTCTAACAAACTAGAACATTGGTTTTCTGAATTTGGATAATACTTTGGTTGATAATTAGCAGTAAGGTCTTTCTAGCTCAAGAAAATTTATTTCTAAGCACTATGTGGGCTACTGCATCCTGTACTTACATTTCCACTGCAGATATGTTCGTTGGTGGGTTTTGAAGTCAAAGACAGTATACACATTTGAGCTAGTAAGATTGACTTTGAATTCAGACCTGAACTAGGAATGACTGCTTTTTACTCATCTGACTCTTATTATCTCTCAGGTTCTTTAATAATATGAACCATTACAATGGAAGAAAAGGGTATTGTTGGTCTAAAATACTACTGCAACCAAAAACCTGTACCTTGAAGGAAACATTTAAGTTTGCCATTCTCCTAAGAAAAGTTTTAAGTAGAAGACATGGTTTTCTGAGGGATCACACCTATATCATTCAAACACAAAAAGCTCCAATCAGAAATATTTTTTTTATTTGCTAATTATTCCTTGTTTGATATTTTTCTGACTGTACCAGCCTTATTTTACCTCATTGTTTTATTTAAAGACATCAAAGATCTCTGCACAGACTGAGAATAGATACAGTTTTCAAATATGACAAGTGTTTGTATTGCATTGCTGAGTTCTGGTTAGTTCTTAATTTGTGAAACCCCACTATGGATGATCTCTTGCTAAATTTTAAAGCGCTTCCACATTTCAGAACCAGGCTACGTTTCAGCAAGTCACTTTTGTCAAAGCCTTGGTGTTCCTTCAAGACGTTGTCAACGTGTGCTATGAGAATGTACAAATGGTGAATACCCTGCTCTGTTCTGTACCATATATTTGAATATCTGGAATTTATTTAAATGAAGCGAAGAAGAATGTATCTTTTCTTGTTAGGAAATAAGTTACAGCAGGTCTATTACTAGACAGCAGAAGTAAGTGTGCCTTAGATGGTGATTAAGAGATGTGGTGTTCTTCTTTAAATGATTAACCTGGAGTGAGAGGTTGGATGTCTTTTGAAAACTTAAACCTGTTTCACCTGAACATGTTTAACTAGTTAATAAGAAACATCAAAAAAGACAAAACCCTGAAGTCAATGATCATTTTTTGTAAAGCCATTCGATGATGTTTAAATTTGTTTTTTGGGTCTGTCTATAACATAAGTTTAATAACCTAGCTCAAATGCAGATTTCTAATTTTCAATTAACATAGGAATAATTTTGTTTGCTAAAATAAAATAAATGAATGAATGAAAAGTCTGAACCATGAAATGTTCTAGGTAGCACTTTTTAAAATTCCAAATTTCAAAAAATCATGTGGCAACTGTATAGCTCAAGCTTTAAGTATTAACTTTTAACCTTTGACCTTACAGATTTTAACCAATGAAATGTCTCTTTAAACTTTAAAGGAAACAATGATAACGAGCGCCTGGCGATTGCTAGACAGCGAATTCCATATCGACTTGGTCGAGTAGTTGATGAATGGCTACTCGACAAAGGTAAAAAACATTGATTAAAACTTCAAATAAAAAAATAATTTGAACATAACCAAGTAGTACTTCATTGTAACACTAATAAACATAAAAAATAAATTTCAGTAAAACTAAATTAAAAACAAATTTTAAAAAGTAAAATATAGAGTAATATTTGCATACCTTGTATAATAATTTCTATACATTTCTAGAAGTACCAGCTGTTTAATAATCTTACCCTGTTAACTTAAGGTTAAAGGGACTGTTAAATATAATCCACTAACTCAATCTATGAAGGTACTCATAGCAAACATTAACCAAAAATTATAAATCATTCATAGATGATATTACATGTTCCAGCATCTAAATTATTAACTAAAAATATATGTAGTTATGATATCTTCATTATGGTCCTGAAAAAAAAAAATTTGTTTAAACTGTAGGTATCTTAAATAGTGGGCAATATGAATTGCCAATCAAAATGAAGTCCCTTTAACGTTTGCAACCTTCTAAGGGGATTTTGGAACAAACACTAATTAAAACAGAACTTAAAGTTGTGTGCATGCTTTTTGTGAGCAGAAACCAATCTGCTAAAGTGACTATTCTATTTACTAAGAGTGGTACTGTTGCTGAGGATTTCTCTGTTTAATGGAAATGTGCCATGATTTCTCCATTGGTATGTGTATCATTTCTGAAGCCGCTTTTACATCTAAAACCTTTTATTTTAATTGATAGCCTTGCTGAAAGCCAATCAGACATCTATTTCTGAATCTGCCTCTGAGATACTCATTGTGAACCATGTGTTTCTTTTCAGAGTGTATGTTGAAGGAAAATAAACGTTTAAATACAAAAAGGAAACATTTAATTAAAAAGTAAATCTTTTATTCACTTATATAGAGATATGACAGATTACCGCATAACATATATTCTTAAAATTCATTTGACCTAGTGACTTGTTGGCATATATATAAACTCTCTCTGTGTGTATATACATATTTGTATATGTCTATACATACATAAACTCACACGTACATACTTAAAGCTATAGGACCTATGCTGTATTGCTTGGAAAAAAACTTTGAAATGTTGGCAGACTTGAAGAAAAAGTAATCTTAAGGAATTAGAAACCTGGCATTCTTGACAAACACCAAAAAAGCTTAACACTGCTTTCAGGTAAAAGGGAGAGGGGTATCGTTTGTAGTGCTAAACACATTTGCAAATATATTTGATTGGCCTTTTAGCAAAAAAAAAAAAAAATAAAAAAAATTCCCAAAACGTCGTAAATTAAGAAAAATGTAAATGCTCTCAAAATTTATGCATTTCATGGACACCTCATTAAAAAGCAATGAATTATGAGTCAAATCCTTTTCTTATAGTTTATTGCTCTCATTATTCACCCCATGACAATCTGTTATCACTTGTGTAGAGTATAGTGTTCACAGTCAACATTTTTGCATGTATATAATATTATCTTCGCAGGGCGTCAGCTCACAATCTTCAATAGCCAAGCAACCATAAAAATTGGAGGCAAGGAACGTGGCCACCCTTTCCAAGGCCAGCTCTCTGGTCTTTACTACAATGGCTTGAAAGTTCTGAATATGGCAGCAGAAAATGATGCCAACATCGTGATAGAAGGAAATGTGAGACTTGTTGGTGAAGTGCCTTCCTCTATGACAACCGAGTCCACAGCCACAGCGATGCAGTCTGAGATGTCCACATCAGTCATGGAAACCACCACCACTTTGGCCACAAGCACTGCTAGAAGAGGAAAGACCCCGACAAAAGAACCTATTGGTCAGGTTAGTTGGCTTCCTTGCCTTTTGCAAATATTTTCCCATCTGTGAGTGTGGCTTCCTATATCTTCAGGCTTCACTCTGCAGATGAAATTGTTCCTGTTGAAAAAAATGCATGAATTATAGATAAAAGTTCTGTACCATACCTGTCTTATGGATGCGCTGTTGATCAGCATTTAGAGGCAAAGTAAGGACTTTGCTGTTCTTCTAAATAAGGCAAATTTACCAGTTGAGATTTTTTTTTGTACTCAGTTTTACCACCCTGTCACCCATCTTCATGGTGATGCATATTTTTAAATACTCTTTCTTCCTTTGATGGCTTATATCGATTATTTTCAGTGTGGGAATTAGAGATAATGAAATGAAGTGGTGACTTTATCTGTGAGATAGAGAAAAGAGACCCAGTCTGAAGAGGGAAGAGGAAGCCAAAAAGTTGGAAGAGGCTGAAAAAGAGGGAAATAGCACTTTCTTTAATCCCACAACTGATCATCTTCTCGGGCAAAATTCTTCATAAGAGGCAGTGGCAGCAAAGGGAATTAAGAGCACTCTGCACCCTGGGAGACTCAGGCTCCAAGTCAGAGGCTCTTGTTTACTGTTTGTTGAGGTTATTTGCATCTCATGAATTTAGTGATATATTTAGTAGCTTTCAGGTTTTGTCAGGATCTCTGTATAATATGTGGGGGAATTTAATTATCAGGAAAAGGAGGGGGAAAAACAGGTGAATGAATGAAGTACCTTCATCTTGTGGATACCCGGAGTAACAACATTCAGACTTTTGTGGTTTAAAAACCTAAAACTTAACAAGACATTTCTGTGGCAGGGAAGATTCTTTCGTATTTATTCTGTCTTAAAAAAAACCCAAACCAAACCCACAAACAAACAAAAAACCCACCCAAAGAAAAAAAGCTACGCTGCTAAAAGCTTTTCTTATGTTCACTTGGTTCATGTGCTTGCTTGTGTGCCCACTGTGCCATCAAGCCATGACAGTCACTCTGAGATCCAGAAGTAGGACAGGGAGCAAAGAAAGCATCATCAGCCATAGGGAGGAACAGGAGCATGACATGATGAATGAGGTTAATTTTCTCAAGAATGAAGGAGAACATACTGATTAGACTGGGAGGCTGAGGTCAAGTTGCCTGTTTTCTGTGTAAAACCTCAACTCACAGTTTGAATTAGATCGGGGCATCAAACTCGACACTTCATTTTTTCTGTCTGTAGTATTTTTGTACACTTTATACTATGGACTGAAAACTACAGTGAAGTAAAAGTAAAAATTATTATTTTATAAGCTGAAGCAGAACGTTTAAGTTAAAAGTGAGCTTTTAAAAAACCATTTCGTATTTTCAAACACAGGTTTTATGCATTTTCCTTGTTTATGTGAAGTGCATGAGAATCCAAAGGAAAAAAACACGGGGAGATCAACTAAAACCCAGCTACAGATACATGGAACCAGTTGCCTTTAAAACATGGCATCCATTGTAGACCATAGGCTGCAGTTCTTTTGATAATGCTTTTAGTAAGCTATGGTGTTTTTATTAGATAGCCAATAAATTTTCTTTGTTATTAATTCTGTTTTAAATAGTATCCCTGGTTTCACAATGAAATGTAAGACTTTATCAAATTTACATCTGCATCTGAAATTGCAGGACATGCTTACAGAGTGGAAGAATTTGGACTAATTGAATGCTAATAAATTAAAATTAAACTAAATTAAACTGTTCTCACAGTTCCCAGCGTGCTTTTGACTTCTGCCACTGTCTCGGGTAACTCCCAGGCACAGTATAGGAGGACAGACTTTACAGGGACCATTCCCAGTTGGTGCCTTGCATGATCTGTGGGCAATGGGAGTTTGCTGGTGTGTGTTTGCTGTTTGCTTTGTCATTTGGCCTCGGTTTCCAGGAGTATTCCCTAGTATGATTTATATACTTGTTTGGATGTTTAGCCACTAAGATTTTTCTTTTTGAGGTGTTCCAATGGCATATTTAGAAAAGAAAAAAATTTCTTTAGCTAACAACTATGGTGAGGTGTAATATTTTCTGAAGAGGGGAAACAGACAATTAGGCAAAATGATCTTCCAAAGATCTTCTGTTTCTAGACTGTGGTGCCTGAAATAAGGTGCGTCCCTTACTGACTTTATCAGAGCATCTACACAACGTTATTAGAGCACCTCACTACCATTGGAGCAGAGTGACCTCAATACAACTGT
The DNA here is from genome assembly GCF_003259725.1 of Athene cunicularia. Classification (NCBI taxonomy): domain Eukaryota; kingdom Metazoa; phylum Chordata; class Aves; order Strigiformes; family Strigidae; genus Athene; species Athene cunicularia. The sequence goes on along the minus strand of NW_020799097.1, from coordinate 108,919,301 downwards.
GCCATTCCCTCACCCCCTCCTGGCTGAAGCAGCTTCGCCCAAATACCACGAGCACTTGCTCTTTGATGTCCCACCACGGCAAGCTTCAGGCAGGCTCCAGGAGCATCCTGAGGTGCACAGCATCTTGCCAAAGCACGTTCTGGGGGTGAAGGTTTCAATCTACTTCTCACCTCTTAGATTGCCTGGTGCCAGCCCATCTGAATCTCTGTATCTAATCAACATTTGTGAGGAAAGCATTCAGTGTTAATGTCAGCACATGGCATCCTGACTGTATAACTGAGCCCTTCTTGCCATTAATAATACACAGTGGTTTACTTCATCTATGTCTAAACATCCTGCCTGGTAGGATCTGTATTGTCATTACAACTACACACTTAATTACTCAGGGACTGCACTGGAACACAGTTTACAAATCAGGCCTGTGATTTGATTTAAAGAGATTGATAACATCCCAAAGTCAAAGCTGAAGTCTGTCTGCAGGATGCTATGTTATACATGCAACAGATTCAGACCTAGGAAACTACTGAGTCAAATTAAGGATGTAATTTCTTACCTTTATTAATATCTGTTTTCTTATTCTGCTCATATATCATAATTTCTGTGCTAGTGACCCATAGGACTCCCATGTGTCTGTCCTGCAGGGTGCTGAGTAATCACTTTCCATCATGATGTCACTGGGAGATGAAGGCTCTCACCATCTCAAGGAAAATCTACTTTTAATTTCTGTGTTCACTTTCATTTTTGTCCTTTATAATTTTTGGATTATTTTTATTTGTATATAACCTCTGCAATAGTGTCAACTCCATTGACATACTGTAATGCGCAAGAAGAAAAGTTACCTTTCTAGCATTAATTAGGTTACTGAAGAAAATATGCAGCTGAACAGCAATTGCTAATGAAAAAACCTTATATTACTGCAAACCAGTGCATGTCTGAAATGGAATAGAGGCAAATGATCTAATCAGTCAGAGATTGTTTGCTCCATTTGCAGAGGTATTGAATTCAATTAAAGATTACAATACTTAAAGAAGATCATTTAAATCTCTATTTATAGGAAATGTTCTTTTAAAAAAATCTACAGTGTTAGTGCTTAAATTGATGGAGTGTGTGCTTCTCAGCAGATATTTAACATGCAATATATGATACAAGATAGACATGATACTTTCAGAAAGTATGTTGAATACTGTTGTGCATGTTTTTAGACAATTGAGGTCTTAGTGCTTCTGAAAAAAATAAAACTTTTTTTTTTTGCTAGTGACTCTGCTCTAAATGAAGGTTTTCCCTACTTGGAGGCTGTGTCATATTTTAACAACGAATGTTTTGGTGATGACAGGCATCTTAATTATTATACTTGTAAATGCAGATTTTTTTAAAGGGGAAAAAGGTACTCAAAGCCTATTGAATGTCAGTGGTAGGTGAATGCCTCATTTTCCTTAGCGCCTTAAAAATCCCTCTCCTTTGATTATAATGGCATCTACAGCTGTCAACCTCCGTGCAAAGCACTGCATAAACACATAAGGAAGCGACAGCCCCTGGCTCAAATAGTTTACAGAGTAAACAAAGGGTATCAGGTAAGGAGGGGAAAAAAAAAAAAAAAAAAAAGGAAATTAGGAGGTGGGAGGAAGAGGGAAATAAAGCAAGCATTGTGCTGTTTCAGTGTTAGCAAGCAATGTGTGGATTTGCAGCCATCATGGGAGAGAGAGTTTACTGCCTGGTTTTTGATTCAGGCTCTTCAGATAGCAGCCCCCAAGCTACAGCTGTCCTGAAGGGTCACTGCATAGCTTATGGTAGACTCTCAAGCAGGCAATTTAAGGACTGGGCTGCCCAGTTTGTCCCATTTGGGCAGTTGGTGCAAAACAGGCACCAGTTGGGTGGTCAGTGAGAAGTTTTCTCTGGTTCTCACTTTGCCGTTGATGCTTGGGGAAACCACTGCCACTGGCGGAGTAGCTGAGGACTGCAGGGGAGGTCCTTCATTCCCTCCACACTGGACAGGGGGAGGCTCAATATTTTACATACCTTTACGAGCATGAGAAGAAATCCCCAACCTTAAGTGTTACAAGAATAGGGCTTGTGTTAAGTGAAAACATGCAGCTATGTGTCGCTTACTTTTGGTGAGCTGTGAGTATGCACTGGGGCTCAGAAATCGTGGATTTGGTCTAAAAATATCATCCTCTTTATGAAGTTATTCGGCAAAATGTTACAGTTCTTTCCTCTTTTTCTCTTTTATTTTTGAGAGTTTTTAAAAGTCTCATTTGCAAGTTTTTCTATTCAATCATGAAGGCGATAAACTTCTTTTAAAACTGAAAATAAAGGAGATTCACATGTTGTATAACTCCGGGAGCCAGAATGTTAAGCAAAACACCAAGTACTGCAAGGCTTGCAATAAAAATTGCAGGAGTTGGCAGAAGCAGAAAGGCTTCAAAAGGACTTGGAGTACGGGTTTTGCTTGAATTAGGATAGCACAATCAGGCCTTTAGTATCTCTTTGGCATGGCTTTGTGGATCGTATTAACTGGAAATCATAAATGAAGTGATAGTAAATCAAGAATAATATGCTCATTTCCCATCCGTTTCTAAGGATTTGATTATGACAGCCCATCCACAGAGAAGCCTCTGCTCTTGTGCGTTGGAAACCGTTTCTGAAAGTTGTGTGCAAAATAGCTTTTTAAATTTTTCATAAGGGATTCTGGCAGTCCTCTTTGTTCTCATCAGAGTGGGCTCTTATCAATAACACTAAGCCACTTAACTAACAATTGCAATATAGTGTGAGATGATTGCATGTTTTGGAACAATAGGCACTGATTTTTGGTCAAGCAGAATCAAATTGACTTCATATTAAATTGATGAGCTGAAATTTGGTCAGTTGCCTTGGAGGGCATACATCAGGTGAAGGGTATGTTTCTTTACATGTATTGAAGCAGCAGATTTAAATGGTATTCATTGTAGCAGGGACAATGACAGGCTTTGGCTCAGTGTCTTCACCTGCTAAATAACAACAAGCATTTGAAAAAGACAGGGGTGTTTTTCATTGAAAGACTTCAATTTTAAGAATTGTAGTTGAGTACACGACCTTTACACAGGATAGTAAATGTGAATATATTTTATGGAGACACACTAATCATTAAGTCAATGTAGTTAATTGGAGGAAGAGTATTTTCCACCCATCTTGGTTTAAAATTATCCACTCTGTGGTTTGCAGTGCCTGTTCTTATACACAGGGGTTGGGTTCTTTCCATGTCTCTACACTGCTGCCAGTTCCTCTGGACATTCACACCAGTCAGTCCACAATACATTAGCCCTGGTAGACAAAGCTCTTCCCCAGGGGTCTGATAAGTCACTAGGATTTGACTCAATAGATGCTCACTAGTGTAAAGTGAATCCCATAGCTTCTAGCATCACAGTGCTCAGCGCCTGTATGTGCTCACTAGATGACAGAACCTGGGGAATTCAAGTGTTAAGAACAAATCTCATCTGCAGTACGATCTCTATGCAAATATGTTGGTTGTGGAAATACTCACATTTTAATTGCAGGTTGACAGAAAAATAGTGAGGTGCGTGAAACCCATGCTCTTTTTTTTTTTTCCTGTTTTTTTGTTTAAAATATGCATTTTAAACTATGCATTTTTAGTTTCTTCTAGTGATTTTTGATAAACAATTATCTTTTAAAATAATTGAATTGTTAATACTGACACTCAAGTAGGATCTCTAAAAAACTGAAATAAGATACAGTGAACACTAAAATTCTTTACCTATGTTTTAATATTTGCTACCTGATCACATCTGAATTTTCCCTTATCCTGCAAAGTATTTGTATATTGAATATTGGCTCTTCAGTTGGAGTACTGAAGTTATAAGACTAAGGTGGCTTTAGAAAAGCAGCCTTTATCACACTTGCATGTTGGAGTGGCTCATTGGTTTATTGTTTTCATGTATGACTTACGTGATCGCATGGTTGTCTGTCTGTCCCTCTTAATAAATAGTGAATCCCTTGACCAATTCAGTCAAATCTGTCTTTGGCATAAAGATTTCAAGGACATTAAGCTCTCAGAGAAGCCAAAATGCTTAAGTTCTGGTGCCCATCCTGGTCTTCTGTTGCATATTGCAGAGCCCCTGGTTTGTCTTTAAAAAGCAAATATTAAAACAAAAAAAGTGAATGTGTGCTTAGGATGAGGTTTTCAAAAGTTCCCTCACACTCGTTAATGTACTTCAGTGTTTCTGAAAATCTTATCCTGATGTTTATACATATACACACTCAAACAGAGTGTCAGTAATGTGTAAATTAGCTACTTAATAAATATGTGCTTCTGTGCATGTAGCCTTGCCGGTGAACTAAAGAATAGTGATTGCTTTTAGCTTTATAATCTACAGAGAATTTCATCTCTGAAACCAGAGCTTTGTGTCAAGCTCAGAGGACAAGACCTGCTGTTAGTTGTTGTTAATATGTGTTGAGGAAGGGTTCATACGGGCAGTTTTTAACATACTGGGCCAGCAAAGGCAAATCTTAACCAGTTGCTTGGAAAACTACAGGCATAAAAATGCCTGGAGCTGATCAGCAACGATACTTCATGTCTACTGCACTATACAGTCCAGAGAAGACTGACTTCTGCGTGGACTGCTTTGTCTTTAGCTTTGCTGTAGAGTAGTTTCAAGAGGCACCATCCAGGTGGGATAGCTTTCCAAACCCTCAAAAAGGAAGCCAAACCATGCAATTTCCATTAAGCCAGTGGGATATGTCTAAAACCTTGAGCGCTGCTTTGAAAACACCCCCTACAGTGTGTTTGCACAGGGGGAAAAAAAAAAAAAAAAAAAGTTTGTAAATTATAACATATTTTATATCCAAAGAACATGAAGACACTTGTCTAAATTGTTGACTAATTCGTTACAAGTCACAGTTTCTTTCTAAGATCGATTTGGGAAAAAAAAGGGATCTGGGGCCATTTGCACCTGCCACTTTGTTAACAGTTTCTTTCATGTTTAAATGACCAAGCTCATTTATTACAAAGTTTTCTTTATTCTGTGGGGGGGGGGTTAACCCAAATTGGTGTTATCCAATCTCAAATTCTGACTCATTATAATTCTTAAAACGGGTGAATTTTAATTTTCATGTAGAACAAACATGATCTTGATACCAGTGTTTTTTCGTAGCATGCTGCTTTTTATTTTCCTAATACTTTGCTCATGTCATGCTAGCACTGTAGAATTTCTAAAACATCTATTTGCATAATATGAGACATGGTATCTAATGGTTGCTGAGCAAAGTCACACCCAAATTTAGCCACTGATTTTTTTGAGAAATATTTCCCTCACATTCACAGGCTCCTTCTTCCAACTGCTTTCTTAGGAAGGGCCCTCTCATATAAAGCAGTGCTTGGTCCTGTCTCAGGCTCTGTACCTGTCTGCCGTTCCCCCTCAGTGCCTCCCAGTACACAAAACAAACATTATTACATCAGGATTATACAGAAATGGGATTGTTTCATCCAGGTGGAACAAGAGGCTATTGCAGAGTTGGTGACCCATAACCATACAGTCACAGAGCTGTTCACATGCTTTTCTGCATTTGGGATGGCTGCAAAGGCCTGGGTGTTACAGCCACTACTAATTTTCAGTAGCCTTGCAGGATAGAAGTGCTTGCATTGTGTCTTGAGAGCTGCTGTTCTGCTGTGAAAAGAAAGCGATAGTCATTCAGTCTCCTTATCATTCACTGGAGCTGTGGTAAGCCTGAAGATCGCGTTCACAGTTTCCTTTGGTGAATTTCTATGACTGAAGCGCTGTGTATTTTACATACTTGGCTTGCACGATTTCCTTTCAGAAAGCATGAAATAATACATTCTGTTCCTTTACTTCTGTGTATGATTCCTCAAAGCTGAGGGAAAGAAGGGTAGATTAACTCTTGAGTATGACTCTCCTCTCCCAGCAGCGGGAACCCAAAGCAGGTACCCACCTGTGATAAAACACAGCTTAAATGTGCGGCTGTGCTGGCAGACTCCTCTGCATACTGCAGCAAAGTATCAGTCCTGCTGCTGCAGCGGACGATGGTTGCAAGAGTTTCCATGCTATATGTATATGAGTGACACTCAGGTTAATGACTGCAGGTTGCAGTGTTCAGCGTTCTTTTATGTCTGGCTGGCAAAGACCCTTCTACAACAGTGTGTTGTATGATGTTTTGTTGAATATCAGACACGTATCAGAACTTCTCAAAATGTAGATGATACAACCATATTATATACTGGAGGTTTGCTCTAAACACGACAGTGACAGCAGTATGTGAAGCCTTTCTGCTCATTTACTGTTATTAAGACCAAAGCTTCATTCACAGGCATGCCTGTTTCATAGTCTGCAGATCACTTTCTTTAATGAAGTAATTCTTGGGAATATATTGTTAATAAGTTAGTATAGAAGGCTTATTCAAAAAACTTGCTGCTTTTTTTTTTTTTTCTTTTCTCCATGTGGGTAGTACCAACATCCTGTGTCTGTCTTGAATAAATCAATAATTATTTTATGACTTGTTTAATTCAATCTGTTAGCTAAAGTTGCCTTTAAGTATTTGGTTCCATTTTGTATTCAGCAATTGATCTGAATAGCTGGTGCTTATAATTTGTTTATATACAAGCATTTCTTCAGACTTAGATACTTTCTAATAGTTACATCTCCATCTTGTTTACCTCGAAGATTTGCACTACTGTTACAAATAGTTTTGCATGCAGGCAGTGCATTATTTCTTTGCATAGTTTTCATTTCTTATAATTCCTCCTTGTTGAAATACCCCCTTCTTGCAGTATGCCTTTGCAAGCATATATATGAACACTTAGAAAAGCCAGATGAAGTTATTAGATGAAAGTTTTTTACTGCAAAGGTGAACAGTAAAGTCTCTGAAGTGACTTATGAAAGAAACCTGTGAGTCTTGCCAGTTTCTCCCAAGAGGGAACATAAATGATGGACAGGGACGTCTGCATTGAGGAAGAGAAGAACTGAAGTTGTCCCATGGATCTAACTATACCACTCTCTCCTAGAAGTGCACTGAAGAAAGGGTGAGAAATAGGAACCATTTCCTTAAAATCCACTCTGGAAGATGAGACAATATATTGACCAATTAAACAGAAATCAAAGACCTAGTTTTGTATTCTGACCTGGGGGAAAAACCACCTTCCTCCAGTTCATCTGAAGTAATAAATTAACTGAGTGCTTCCTTGCTGAGAGATGACAGTGGCATGGGGATGAAATCCATTAATGGCATTGATGTGTTCAGATAGATTATTAGGAGTTATGTCTGTATCTAGAAACACTGAAGTGGAAGTACTAGGTTTTAAGGGAACATGTAGCAGGTAAATTAGAAGCGGTTCTGGAAAGAGCAGAAATGATGTGGGAGGAAGCCCGTGTGAAGAGATTGCATGGTGCTGACATACCCTCAGATCCAGGAAGAAAAAAGGCTCGCATGGAAAACAGAACATCGAAGGTATAATGTACTATATTATTTTGCTACCTCTTTTAATTTAGCCGCATACTAAACGTTTGGGATTTTGTGGGTGGATTCTGTTCAAGAAGAAAGACTGAAGAGGTTGACAGGGTTTTTTAAATGCCCATCAGCTTGCACGAGGTTTTGCTCAGCCCCCAGCATAACACTATAAATATAGAGACCACATTTATTCTGACATTTTCATGCTTTAAAATAAAGGATGAGGTCAGAATAAATGGCGTTAGACATATCTTAAATTATTTTCAGGTTTTTAAAGCAGGGTATTAGTACCTGTGCTGAGTAGATGCTGTGATAATGCTGGGAACAGCAAGAGGGAGATTCTGATGCCCATGTAGACATGGGTGACTCTACTGACTAATAGATTCAAGAATTGATCATTTGCTTTTCTCTTCCTATCCAGATGCTCTTATGACTTTCACAAATGTGCTGGCATTAATAAGTGTTAAAGCCCTAAAAGAATATTATCTCTTCTGTGTATTTCTGGACATATTTTGGAAAAAGAGTGTAGTTTCAGCATCCATGTTTCACAATGCCATGAATTCATGAAAAATTAAGTGTCCAGGAGTTTTACCGAATGCTTTAGGGAGATCCCTCTAGACTGAATGTGTTCAGTAAAGCTGATTGTTTCCATTAATAAAAGACGTGGTAGTTTCATTCCAGGCTCCCAGAGGTATGGAATACAACAGTCTGAATACATTTTCTCTAGGTGTGATGGACTTGCTAATTAACTGATTTAATCCATGCCAAAGCATTATCAATATCTTTGTATATCATGCCACGGTGTAGGATAGCAGTGGTAGCTCGATATGTGTTGTCTTCTAAAAATTACAAGGATTTGCATCCATATTTAAGTGTATAAACATAATTTTTTAAGTTACATTTTTTGTGGTAATCTCCAATTCCAAGTAGGATAGCATAAACACTCAAAATATTTCTCTGATGATGTCACTGACATTATAACATTTCCTTTCCTTGAGGTAGATGCTGGTAGCTTGAATCACCAAGTGCAGGAATAATCTGAGAAATAATGCTTTCTGGAGTAATTCAAACAGCCATATTATAATTAAAGGCAGCTGTAGCATTTTCCTTATGAATTGGAAGTCATGGTTAAAACCATATGCACAAGTGGGAGGAAAGGAAGGGTCAGGATGTGATTATTGCTTTCCTCAGTGAAATGATTGATGGAAGAATCATTTGGGATGACCAAAATCAGTTTTTCCATTTTATCAGCAACATAACAGAGAACAAAGGACAAGAACAAAGGAAAAGAAAAACTACTTCTCAAATCTAGTTCTATTTTTGGGGTTTTTTTAATTCTTTATTGTTAAATTCAGGCAAATGTGAAAAAAAAATAGATTAAAAATGAAAATTTAAACAAGACCAGTGTTTAAAAATGTTTTGAGTGTATTATATGAATTTAATTAGACATAAGTCTGTAAATGAGTGAGATCAGCCCAGTGCTTTCAATCAACCGAAATACTTTACAAATCTGTTGTGGCAGTGCCTCCTCCGTAATCTTAACTGACCTTAGCATTTAAACTTTTGAAATAATTTTTGTAATGCTATGAGTCCCCACAGGAATAGAGACTGTTACTTACTTTTTCAGTGTTATACAGGTAAGCCTTTAGAGGTGAACCTCTAAAGAATGTACTACAATGTGGGGCGAAACACTTAATATATTCATATATTGAAAACAGCTATCAGTTTGCTTACCCTGTGAATATATTAAACTGCTTTGTTTTTCCATAAGAGGGAGTTAACAGATGTCTGACGTGATAATTCCACCATATGGCAATTTCATTTTCTTTCTAGTGCAATATTAAAATGATAATGATGAACACTAACATTGTTAATCTTAGTAGGTAAAGTTTCACCAACACTTAGGAAGCAACAAGGGGTGATTTTAACTTGGTATCGAGCATCAGAAGAGGTGTATTGTGGTTTTCCCTCTTCAGTCCTGGATTGATGGTAGAAGGAGCTAGATCACCTAACAAGACTTTACCACTTCTGAATTGCAGGATGCTTATAGTAGTGAGGACAGTAGCCCTGTTCAAGGGATGCCAGTGCAGCTCATAGGGTAAATACTTTGTTTTCTGATAACAGTGAGCAGGAAAGCTAATGCATTGCCTGTATTTTTCTTTCACGTTAGTTACTATAGACTTCTCAAAATCAAAGCACACCATTTGTCATGTAAATTTTATCTCTCTACGCTGGTGATATATGAAAAGTCTTGGGTTTGTCAGGTGAGAAATCTGAACTGTGAATTGTTGAAGGTTAGGAGGATATTCTAGGAAGGTATTTGCTTCTGCTTGCCAAATTCCTATACTCTTCCCAAGGCATCTGCTATTAACCATTGTGAAGAAAGAATACCAGGCTAGGTGAACCTTTAAACTGACTAGGTATGGCCATTTTTATAACATGTGGCTTTTTTTTTTTTTTTCATTTTCTGCTTTTCTGAATATAGATGCTCCAATTTCACTTAATGGTTGGGTTTAAAACATGGTTGGAAACACAGTTTCCCCAGAATTATTTGCAACTTTGTTCATGCTGATCAGCTGACTAGCAAAACAAATCAAACAGCAGGTTTTCCCTTTGGCAAGGGAAGTTCAGGAGTAAGAAACTGTACACATATAACCTAGGTGTATGGAGCCAAGGGGGAAAAAAAACAGGGAAATATTAAAGAAAATGTATTCAGATATTTCAGTCGAGTAACAAGGAGGATCTTTACGCCAACAGAAGAAAACAGAAATTTAAACTCCCAGTTGGCATTCCCTTAACTCCTCCTTGGTCAAAGAAGAGAAAAATGCAGTGGCATGGGTTAAAGTCACAGCATGAGCATGATTTTATTTACAAATGCTAACAGTAAGATATAGCTGTAATGCTGCATTATCTGAGTATTGGCTCTAATAGTTGAAATTGCTTTATTTTCTTTCAGTAGAGTGAAAGGAAATTTTCTAAAATCTATTGCTGATGAATAAGGCATATGAGATTTTTCAGATTATACATTTGGGCATGAGTATGCAGAAGAATTCCTATTCAAGATAACATTTAAATATATGTGTTTTATTTGACCATGTGTTTAAGTACATGCTGGAATTGGAAGGGATTTAAACACATGCTTTTCAAGTCTTTTCTTGAATGAGGAACCAAATTAGAAATAACCCATCTAGATGAAGTGCCATCTTAGCCTAGGACTAAAGGTAAAATCTGAATCAGTTGTCATTCATTCTCTACAGAAGGAGGAGTTCTGTTTTCTTTTATTTTCTTTCATTTTTCTAATTAAGATGGGGCATGAGGTGTGATTCTGATATCCGAGCTACTATTTTGTAACAAAAATTTGAAATGAATGAATTGTTCTATTTTGGTCCAGGTTAGGTGTCGGTGAGTTACATTCTACAAAACCCCACAGGTGACAGGGCATGTAAAGTACAATATGATTTGCTTGTTTTAAATAGCTCATTAATAATTATTGCCAACATTCTCTTAATTGTGGTTCTTTGTGACGAGCAGAGCATTTACTGGTGATCTGCAGAGAAGATGGCTCATTACTTCGTCAGCTTTCCTCCATTTTTTTCCACTTGCTATACCACACTACTGATGATTAAAAATGCATGAATAATTGACAAATTGTTTTCCTATGTACTCTGCTGCCATATTTTCCACAAGTCTGTATTTAACTTCCTGTGGGAGAGAAGTGAGCTGTGGGATCTTAACTAGAAGATATTTAAGGGTTTCAAGGTCTTTATAAAGATGAAGTTTGGACAATGAAGACATTTTGAGAAGTTAGATAAGATAAATTAATCTTCTTAGAAGATGCCATAGTTATAACAGTCTCAGTGAAGCTGAAGAAGTTATGGGGTGCTAGCACATAAAACATGAATACGCCCAACCATGAATAAAAGTAGACCTCAGATCAGCCAATACTATGGCATATTATGGTAAAATATAAATTTTGGTGTAACTTTCCCCAGTACAAACTTTCATGACTCTCTCCAAGTTCCAGCTCTGATTTTGAAGAAGAGGTGGGATAAGTGTGGCTGATTCTGCTACTTATGTCAGTCATTTCTGCCAAGGCTGCCAGCAAAGATCTCATTTAATGCTGGAAACGGGTTTTTCACTTGCACTCTGGGAACTGGGCTGAAAACACCCACTGAAAGCACACAGGGTAACAAGCAGATTTTGCACAGAATAACTTGCAGCCACTATTGACCAAGAGGAAGTTTGCCCTGAGAGGTTGTGGATGCCCTGGCAGTGTTCAAGGCCAGGTTGGACGGGGCTTTGAGCAACCCGGTCTAGTGGAAGGTGTCCCTGCCCACGGCAGGGGCAGGTTGGAACTAGATGATCTTTAACATCCCTTCCAACCCAAACCATTCTGTGATTCTACAAAATTGTACCTCGTGGGCTAGAGAAGATAAAACTTCTCTTGCAAATTCCCTGGGCTGTGCTGACAAGTTTCTTACTGTTGTCAGAGCTCCCACATTTTTGTTTCTTTGAGAGGAAGTGTTTCTCAAAGAAGGACAAAAAGCCATTAGTACAATTGAAAGTAGCCAAATAGCTAATTCTTAAAATTTTATTTTAATTACAAATGAATATGCTCAGAGAGTTGGATCAGAAATGTGTATTGTCCTGGCACCAGAAATGGACAGAAATTAAAGGGTAACAGATCCTTGACTTTGGCTAAATAAACAAAACTGTTTAATGAATGCTTCATACATCAAGCCAAATTCTCAGTTGCAGCGGTACAACTCTTTTGACTTGTTATGAGCATCAGTGTAGCCGAGAGGAGAATGTAAATCACAAAATTTTTAGTACGTGCTACCTTGGAGGTAGCCTGTGTTTTGAAAAGACATTCACCACTATTTCTGCATATATAAATTTGCAACAAGCCAAATTATGAGTTTGAAGCATAAAAGAGGAAGTTAAAAGTTAAAGGTAACAGCACCAAAGATTAGGGAGACAGAGTTTTGACTGGAAGAGCAAAAAAAGCTTTATTCAAAGGTATGTGTGTGGATTTAACATACACTACCTCACCACAGTCGCGAAGATCCAAGATCGATTAATGAACAACATGCCTAGTGGCAGCAAACCACCTGGGTTTGTAGTCAGCCCCCTTAACCACAAGCTACTCAGGTGTGCATATGCAAATGATGAAATATTTCGGTCCAAAGTTGATGTTCATTTATACAACACAAATGAAGAGCAATAGATTTGTCCTGGGATAAGATTCTCTTTCCCCTAAATATTATCCTGTCATTTCAGGCAGTCCATTTGATTTGCTGAGTCTAGTGCCATTTTGGATGTCCTGGGTTACCTGAGACTTGCACAGGGGTTGCAGATGTGACACGGTGCTCATGGGACCCCTGCACCTTTCTGAGGGTGGGTGAAGGGTATCTGGCTCTCCCTAGGGAATTGCAGGTGGGCACACTGCTGTGAAGCTGTGCTCTAACCATTAAAGGAGCATTTGTTGCAACAAGAAGGTCCTCCATCCAAATTTTCTAATGTTCCTTTTCTCAAAATAGGATCATTCTCCTAACAAAGTAACAGCAATAATATTAATATTTGACTTTTAACAGATGCTTTCCAATCAGTGTGCCTCTGTTGCTTTTGCAAAGGAGATTGGATTGCTCTGCTTATTTTGCAGAGACACAGAAGCTGAAGTGATTCGTTCAAAATCTGCAATCAGCAGAGACAGGGCATGGGAGAGCTCAGGTCTCCTGAGGCCACCTTAGTAGTTATAAGCTGTATTTGACACAGGCGAGTTTCACCATATAAAATAAGTCAGTAAATGGTTATAGATTTACAACACACACAACCCTGAACTGCATTAATCAGCTTTGTCATTTTTTTTAATCTTATAGCTGAACACAGGAAATTATTTCAGGTTAAGCTGCAGTCCTAATTTTCAAACAAACAGGTTTTTTATTTCTTCTCTGATGTGAAGGGGGGGCGAAGGTAATTGAATTTTGTATGGTGATAGGGGATTTGTGCTGGCTTCAACCAGCTTCTGAAATCAGTGATAACAATCACTGGCCTCCCCCACTACGGTCGGATAAAGAGCTGCCGCAGAGTTTATTTCTCAAGCTTAAGCTGAATTGCTTTGAAGGCTTGTGAAATTCAATTTGCAAGAGAATGGAGGATCCTCTCTATGTAATTTCAAAATGTGGAAAACAGTAATTGCTTTTACTTCATTCAGAGTATCTTGTGTAGGTAAGTGGCGGCATCCTTTGGGCCCCAGCCTCCTCTGCTGCTGGTGCCGGTAAGAGGTTGAACCTGCGCCTGGCTGTGAGCGGTGCTGGACCCCACATCCCTCTGCCACAGCTGCTCCGTTTGGCGGGCAGGCACCTCAGCTCAACGGCCAGCGCCACATCTTTACATCTGCTTATGGCAGTGCTCTGTATCTTGCCAAATTACATGAGAAAGGGTTTCATTATGATAACTCTCTCTTTAATTGCCTGCATTTGTATTTGTCTCTTCAGCATGGAAGGTAATCCTGTATATGAATAATCAGGCTTGATCTCAGATTTATAAAGTGTTTAGGTTTGTTCCATTCAGTAAAGAACATAAGTATTAGCGGATTTTTTACAAGTCTCCTGTTAGGAGCTATCCTTGATCCTATAGCTGGCTTGTCTGCTGGTAATCTTTCTCCGTGCTTGAAGAGCTGACAAAAGCATCTGGGCCTCCCTGGCAGTAATTAGGGCGAGCTAACTGCCTGCTGTGCTGAAAAGTAGCTCTGAGATTTGAGGAAATGCAAGTGCAAAATGCAAACTGGCTAGCATGCCAGTACTTTATACAAAGGAACTACTGCATTCAGTTACATTTAACTGAGCCTATTATTTTGGTCTTTTTTAACTCAATGTTATTAAACTCAAGTGTTATCTTGAGAACTCCAAGCTCAGAGTAAGGTGGTTTGGGTTTTGGGGTTTTTTTGGTGGTTTTTGGTTTTGTTTTGGTTTTTTTTTTTTGTCTCTTGCACAGCTGTAAATCTAGAATTGCCTTTACAAATTAATCAAAAGCCTTCAGTTTTCAAACAGTGAATTTTAAAAAGCTAATGGAGGAACCTTCCTCTATGCAAAATCTTTATAAAGACTTATGACAGCAATTCCTTAGTCAATGTCTTGATGTCAAGTTGTCGTGTACTAAGTATTTACGAAGTTTCCTCCAAAGTGAAACTTAAACATACATAACCCTGTAGGTGGAAAAAAAAAAAAATAAAAAAAAAAATCTCAGGCTGCAATTTAGTAATTTTGTGTCCAGGAAGCCTACCTCCCTCAAAAGAGACTGAACAGGAACATGAGAAGAGACTGCTTATAACATACAGTAATGCTCACAGCAGCCTCTGGGCACTTGTGCTCTCTGGTTTGAACAACCTTGCTTACCACGGGATGATTTGCAAGCTGCGGGTATAAGTGGCATGTTGTGAATGACTGCATCCCCAGCAAAAAGGTGCGGAGAGCAGCAGCTAGTGCTGGCAGTTTATCTACTTAGATTTTGATAGTTTTGTGGTTTGGTTTTTGGTGGTTGGGGTTTTGTTTTTTGTTGGTTTTGGTTTGTTTTTTTTTTCTTTTTCTGTGGGAAGAAAACAATGGTGTAAATTGTGATCAAAATCCTGCTTGGTTCCTCCCTAAACTAGGTGAATAAGGGCAAAGTAGCCTGTTCCTTTCCTCTAGTGCACTTTTTGCAGAGGCTGGATGCAGTTTGTGATCTTTTCTGTGAATACTGAATAGCATTTGAAGATACCCTGAGATCTTGCTTTGTCTACAAGACTGTCTGTGTGACAGATTCTTGTTAACCCTTGACATCCCTTTCTTTCATATTCAGTATAGTGCCGTTACAAGGACTCTGTTCCACTCATAAAAGATAAAGCAGCATTTTGTGATTTAAATGGTCAGAAATACAAATCGGGCATTATAAAATAACAGATTTTATTTTCTATAAATCACCTGAAGGCTTTTATTTAAATCCTCATCTTATTCTATGAATTCCTGATTATCGGATCCCCTCTTGCATTACTGCTCCTGTTGCAGAATGATGATGCTACATTTCTTCCTTCTCTGCAGGAAGACAAGTAGCATTCCCTTTCTCATCTAAGGGGGACACTATCAGTGCTCCACTATAGCCTGGCTGACAGGTCATCAGGTCCTGTTAAGTCCTGCAATTATTTTTCTTTCTCTCTTCAGAGGTAATTATCAACAAATCTTGATACATTTTTTTTTAAGATCATAATTACATTTGCCACAGCAATGCACCTTTGCTGTGTCTTATGCTCAGTTCCATCACAGTGTGCCCTGAATCTGTTTTGTGATACATGACACAATTACATCTCAGGGAGATTTGCTCTTCCCTATGTTCTATGATTAATTTATATGCAGTCAGTCCATGCTTGGAATTAAATAAGTTTTTCATCTTTCTGCCTTTCTTCACATTTTTGTGCTCAGTGTTTTTTTTTGAGAGGGAGGTTTCCACAAAGCTGTTTTGGCATTTATTTTCAGTGAGAAGCTTAGTTAAATAATTGAAACAGCCAAAAAATGGCTCAAAAAAAAAGGCAAAATACATTTTCTTGTTTTGCTTCATGAACAGCTGATTTTGAATACAGATGCAGACACTAAAGTAAATTAAATTATCTCAGTTCAGTATTCTGCACCACAGTTCCAATCCCCATCATTGTCCCAATCCCCATATCTATGAGATGGAAAGATTAAGTAATAATGAAGACATGTCACTGCACCTGCTTTTACTGTATCAAGCTACATACAGTAAATCCACCCATAGTTTCATTTTTCCCCCTCTGGCATTATCTGTTGTTCACAGTTCCCAGCTGAGGGCCTGATCTAGATCTCGAAAGACTCTAAAAACACATTTTTAATCATTGCCTGTTCAGATTTGACTACAGATTTTGAAAACAAGCTGCTTTTAAAGGTCTGCCTACATAAAGTAAACTGTAAGCATTTGAGTTGATGCGTAGCTTCATTTGTTAGAACGCCATTTAATCAAAACATTTGGCACACAAGGTGATTTTGTGGCGGCAACACTGCAGCTGGCACGGGCATGTTTTCAAATGGTGTTATGGAAGAGGTCAAAGTTCACCGAAATAAGACTTGTAGCCTTATGTGTAGCCTCTGAGTGCCCAAGAGCCACCCCATGACAGCAGAGAAAGCTTGTGTCCCAGCCTGTGCATGTGGAGGTGCAGCGTTTGCTCCGCAGCAGCTTCTGGGCTTGCCCGTTTCCTTGTTTGCCTGTCCAGCTCAGCACAGCAATTAGCTCTTGCTGGCATGGCTTTGAGTTCCTGGATAACTTCTCAGGATAACGCAGATGAGATGAACATACGGCGGGTGATGTAATAACAGAGGACGTAAAGTCATTATAGGGCTGCAAGTCCAGAAATAAGGATCAAACTCTGATCTGTTACATTGCTATGCTCCTTGAATAAATCAAAGTAATGTCAAAGCATGTTTTGTTCTGGCACTGGCATGGCCTTTGAATTTCAGTCTCTTTCTCTATTCCAACTTATTTCTTTTTCACTCTCTAAATTGTTCTTCCTCCTCTATCAATCAACACTGTTCATGAAAGTATTGTGTGTTTTAAAAATTTTTTTCTGCTTCACTAGTACACACTGTGATGATGTTCTGCTTTACTATCCTCCAGCTGTTTTTATTTTTGGGTTTTTTGTTAATGTCAGATGGCCCCTTGCTGTTAAGGTCATGTGCCATCAGCCTCACTGGAGACCCTGAGTTCCATGGCAGCCATATAATTGACTTGATATCATCTCACTGAAAGGTCACAGTGTGCTTTGGAGGGTGTTTTTCCCTTGTCTTAGTGGCATTTTGGATAGGTAGTTATGTTTTATGCAATTCCAGACTCTTGGTTCAAATTTACAGTTTTCTTTTGCTGTGAATAGAAAATATATTAAGCATAATTTATTCTACTCAGCAGCTGCTGTTATGATACATTGAACATGGCCTATCAGGATTGATATGTTTACACTGAACCACAGCATCTGGAGTTTCCCCGTGTATTCCTGTCCTCATCTGCCCAGGTCTGAAGCCTTTGGCTTTGGAAACCAAGCCATGTGAGATGAGGAGTAATGGAGTGGAAGAGTCCTACAGACCCTGTAGCTCTTCCTGGCTTCTGCTGATGCTTTTACTAATAGGATAGGAGAGTTCTGCAGATGAAAAGCAGGGCAGGATGTGTCCGGAGATTGAAATTCTCTTTGAGTGCTGAAAACAGCTCTTGTTCCCTGTTGTGTCCTGCAGTGGCCTAGACCCAGAGTTATCCTTCAGCCTGGTGCTGATTCTGCAGTTGCAGCAGGAGGATGTTTCCTGTTGTTTCCCGAAAAGGACCAAACATCAGCCCTCCTCCATGTATCAGTAGTCCAGGCATTGATTTGTTCCTGGTTATTCTTCTGCAGCAAGTCTGTATCTTTTTAGGTGATGTAACCAAAACATGAATAATAGGAGAAGTACCTCAAGATAAAAGCTATTAAACCTAGGTGCAACCCTTGTAGTGCTGCCATTATGATAACTTCTTTATTCTTTTTTTTTTTTTAATCTTGTCTTTTCGTATCTGCAATTTAGAGTTCACATTGTCTGGTTTTACTCTGCAGACCAGAGAGCTAGAAATTCAGCTTTCTGAAAATTGAAATGAGATTACGATACACGCATTTGCAGAGGCTGGAGTTTAGAGAATAGTGCCAGATACTATAAGACCTGAAGGTCTTACAATGAAAACTGGCCACACGTGTATATGCTAGAAAAGACTAGAACAATAGTTTCATAGGAGTGTCACTATAACATTTTATTAATAAAGTAATAAACCTAAACTTTGGAAATGGTTGGTACTTTAATCTAGAATAATTATTGTACTAGAAGACTTCCCAGGTCATTTTTATTGCTCTCCTGTGGGGCTGAAGCTGTTCTGGTATAATGGAGTTTGCATATTCAAGATATTTTAAGACCTATGAGAAGGTCATCTGTTAATAACAAACGGTGAGTCTGAACAGCTCTGCTAGACTCTGGTTTATAGCTTGTCTTTGGACATAAATGTAAGCTTCAAAAGAATAATAATGCTGAAGCCAGTAAATAATATATCAGTCATCCTTGCTAATCTAGAAAAACTGTGCACGCTAGTTCAGCCTATAGATATTAATTCTCTTCATTGTCTGAACAGAGACCTTTCTAAATCATTTGCCTCATATAATAGATTATGAATCAATTGCTGTGAATTGGAGAGTTCTGGTGACTTCCATTTTATTGGATTTAATCTTTCTTCTGTCATGGGTGTTCCAGGGAGCCGGCTCTATCCGTTATGGCTCAATGTTGATGTCAGAGATGTATTCCCTTGAAGAAAAGCGTCTCCTGCAAGCTGTAAATTGAAGTTGAGAACTAAATTTATTCTTTCTAATATCTCATGCTGAATGACTGAACTTCAAGCTAGTCCCATAGCATCAACTTTGGTGTGTTTGACAGCATTGCATTTCCAGTCTTTATCTGAATTGCATAATTTAGTGCAAAGTATTGCAACTGTTTTTCTGTATGTACTGTGCTTTAAATAATACTTCTCCTTTTCCTATACACATATTTTATTAGCTATCAAGTAGTTTGTATGCCAGTTGGTGTTTTGAGGTTTGCCCAACATATTTTGTACTGTTGAACAAACCTCAAATATCATACTGTATTGTGCTGGGTTTGAGTGTTTATGCTGATGCTCCATCTTTTACATAAGCCTGGCAATGTAGTATATATATCATTCAAGACGTGATATTTGATGTTATTTCATTTTTCTGGCCTATCATTTTCAAACAGCACCAGAAAGTGCCTTGATTTTGTCAAAGAAGAAGAGTGCATTTGAATGCTAATCGGAATGAGGAATGAGGAAAAAAATGAATTTAGCAACCTCAGGCATTTGAACAGCTTCACCTAATCATTTTTGCCCTTTCAGTAATGCCTTACAGTTCTTGCAGATGGCAGTGAAGTCCATTGAACTTACATGCAGAGGAGACAGCAGTAACTGCAGGGGTTTTTTCCCTTCTTTTTTCGTCTCAACAGGTTTTGGGTTGCCATCCATTTTTGTCCAAGGAGCAGATGTCTTTATAGCAAAAAATGCAGATGAGGAATCTACATCTTTTTTTTTGATGTGGCTAGCTCACTTCAATGTATATTTCTCTTAATGTTTGTAGACACTGAAAGTGCTTTGATATGAGAGGTTGCAGAGAACCATCCTGTCTGTAGTTACAAGTGGAATCATGACTCAAAGCTGATTTCCAGTGCCTCCTACTCCTGTTTTCTGGAAAGTAGGCATTCCCAGGCTCACATGGGACCATATTCTGACTCTGCTGAATTGCAGTGCTGTAAATGTGAGTAGCTGTGTGCGTAGGTATCTGGAATAAAACTACATGGGTAAAAATGCACAGAGAACTTTTGGTCATTCTCTTCAGTTATATGGGGAGAAAAACCTGCCATTGAAAATCCTTTTATGTATTTTAGCCACTTCACAAGAGACTTGTGAAGGTGCGCTTTTTTTTTATTTCTCTTCTTTGACTTTTACTGTATCTTTCTGCTTTCAGGATCAAGCATTTCCCCTGTCTCTGTGGCCTGTCTTTGACAAGTCTATTCTTCTAAGCAGCTGTGTCAGGCTTCAGAGATGCTTTTAGAAACACCTGTCCTGTGGTATAGAGGTTTGACAGTCATTCAATTTATACCCTTTACTAACTTGTGAGATTCAAGTGCAGGGTCAAAGCCAAAGTGTTCCTTAATTTTTTTTTTTTAGCGTTGCTGCCAACCAATGTCAAAATAGAAACCTTCTCCAAGAGTATTAATATTAGTGCACAGAGAGGCGTGCTAATTGTGCAGAAAGCTGAAACATGAACTTGCCTCACCATACTTCTCCTGTCCCCAGCTGCTTAACCTTTTAATTTCTGTGAATCTTGAGCTCTCCCTGGTTCCATCGGACCATTAACAGTGCATAAACCCAACTAATAAATGATCTTGTCTCTGTCATGTGGTCTGCCTCTAAAATAGTTTCTTTTTATGCCACATGTATGAGAAGAGTTACCTTCACAGAACACGGGACTTAGAGTATTTTTAATGAGTAATACATAAAAAAAGTCCCCCTTAAAGGACAGCATTCTTGTTCACAACCAGTAATGAGATTCTGAGTTCTGAAGATACCAAAGAAATGGCTCTTGGGAACAAAGCCATCAATGTGCTGATGCCATGACTGTGTCAGCAGGTGAGCAAAGGTGCCCTGTAGCCCATCCACATGAACCACTAGCCACAAGATCTGTAGTCCCACAAGTAGTGCAGGAGAGCAGATATTTTCCATTGCCAATCATCCAGGAAAGAAAGACCTCACTAGATATTTCTCTTTCAACTGGGAAAGAGATGTCGTTTTTATGTCTCTGTGTCAGTGATGCTTGGGAACACATAAAATAAAACCCATTGGGGATTTTGAGGTTTGTTTGTTTTCCTTTCCTCTTCAGATAGCCTGGGGCTAGTATTCTCTGTGATCCCTTAAATAGTAACCACCTAAGTTCAATGTTAGCCTCCACATGAAGCAAGTGGGATGGGAGCAGGATTATTTGAGCAGGAAGTTTTTTCAAGTAAACTTAAAGAAAACCGTTCTTTCCACTTTTTTAACTGAGAGGAAAAGGCGGTGGGAGTTTGGAAATTTGTTACTGGCCTGAAATGCTCCACTCATGCTCTCTATTTAGATGAGAAGAAGCAGTGTATCATAGACAGATTTCTTGCAGTTGTCTTTCTATTATAAAATAATGTAATAAAGTAACACTGAAAATGAAACAGAAAATTAAAATAGGAGAATGCATAGGGAAAAGGGCTCTTAATGTTTAATAGCTACCACTAAAGTCCCTAATTCAGTCTACCAATTCTTACGCTTCTGTAAGTAAGATGAGGTGTCAAACATTATTTAAAGTGTATGTGCTGTGAGATTGGACTATGCTTTGTGTTTCACGATTGATAAAGTATTGTTCCTAAATAAATCTTGCAATTCTAGCTGCAGTGACACAAATAATAGAACATGAAGGTGTGAAAGAAAATGGCCAATTTGAGTGATACAAAAAGAAGCTATGCTTCATTTGTTCTTAGAAAATAAGGCACAGTACAGACATGATTGCCTTTCTTGAATGGCTGTATAGGATTGCGACTATACAAAGCTCTCCCTGCTTACATTTTTGGAGTGACTCCATGATTTGTGTATGTTGTGCAGTGTATTTTTCAGTTTTGAGAGACATGTTAAGGTAACGGTTCTGTAAAATTCTACATGTCGGAACTCTGTAGCTCATTTTGTTATCAGATTCTGATTTGTTCTCAAATTATGCATTCATGTGTAAGGGCAGCAAAACCAGGCAGAACACTGTTCCTGAGAAAGACCACAGCTCACAGAAGTAATTGTAAATTTTTTGTGTGTGTGTGTGTGTCTAATGGTCTGTTTTTAAAAGCTAAGCTTCCAGCACCAGGCACTTAGGAGAAACTCACTTTTCTATCTTTGAAAACAGTATCAGCCTAAGTTAAACCTTCTGGACCTCTCACATCCTTTAGCATTTTTATTGTCTGATGCTGTTTATATTTCAAGATGATTTGCAACCTTTAGCCTAATGAAGGAAAAAGTATGCTTGTTTTTTTATAGTAAATATGTAAGTGGCCAACAGGTTAAAAATTGCATTTACAGAGAAAATGTAGCCTGATTTCATAAGAAAGTCAGATTGACAAATACCGTTGGCTTCTTGTGTTCATTTCAAGTTGGATTTAGCTAATGCCCGCATGGTTGTAATCTCTGCGAGGTTCCTTTATTACTTAGAACACGTTTTGAAGTGGCAGTCAAAAGGATGAGGGCTTGGGGTTAAAAGACTTTCAGACATAATAATTCTTAATCAAAATCTCATTTGGAAAAAAATGGTACCTGGATTCAGTAAAGCAGTAAAGCACCATGACTCTTCCAGAGAGTACAGCAGCCTCTCTTGACAGTGATTTATGTTCTTTTTTGCCTACCATGCCCAGGTATGTTATCTAGGTTGACATGCATATGTACATATATCAAGTGAGGCCTCAGCACCTGCTACAATCCCCATACTGAATTTATCCTTGTTGATACCTCTGAATATTGGTAGAGAATGAAGGACATCATCCCTTGACACGTATCAGCTAGATGTAGCACGACATGATTTCAGCACAAGCTGGGCGTATATTTAGACTCCGCAGCAGAAGTAATTAAGAGTGGAATTTGATTGTCATCTGGCCTTGCAGTTGTTCTTGCCATGAGAGTCTGGAAACTTGTAATCTTACAGGTCAACAAGCAACAACCTAGCTTCTGTATTCTTTGACATTTCAGGGGCTATTTCTGTGTAGACATGAAGCAAGCACATATATTACAATAATAGATGTGACTCCTGAAATCTTGTCAAGAGCAGAATAATTTAGATTGTTCTACAAATCCTATGCATGCATTTTCCTAAATTAAAAACATGCTGCACTATTTGAAAAATACCTAGCCTGAGTATTACAGCCTTAAGCATTACCAAAAGGTCACTATATAATTTAATAGAAAATTATAACCTTCCAATAGGTTTTGGACCGTCCTGTAAAATTTAACACAAATATTTCACACAGCATTTCAGCTGTGGAGTTTTCTGGGGCACCACTGAAACAAAGAAAAAAAGATTTGAAAATTAAATTTGGTAGAATAATGTTTATGTAATCTTTGGATATCACTACTACTGTATTAGATGGGATTTATTCATAGAAGTTATTTTGCGCTAGTTTGTCTTCTCTTAATCTCTTTCTTCCGCTCTACCCTCAATGTATAGACTATTTTTTTCCATATGAAGCATTATTATCTTTTTTATTTCCTTTTAAATAAGTCTTACTTAAGCTCCTAAGTGGACTCTTTAAAATTATTTGGTTTACTTTTGTAAACAGCATGATGACAAACCAATGCAGATCCTCTGAAAACTTGTTAAAAATGGTGCAAGCTCACAACATGCTTTAAGAGATATAGGGCAAGAGCCACAGAGGCCTCCAACATCTGAAAATGGATTTTAAATGGATTTTAGCCAGAATGTGGGCAATTAAAAAAAAAAAAAACAAACAACAAAAAAACAGGGGGAAAAAAACAAACAAACAAAAAAAAAAAAACAATGAAGTAGTCCAGAGCTCCTCTACTTGACAGAAGCTTCTGGGCACCTAAATTAATTTTGCTCTGAAAATTTGGGTAGCAGAGTTCTCTAGGTGCCTTAGCTTAGGGTTTTCCCCATCAAACCAGACATGAAGGTAGGCTGCATCTAAGTGGTTTCAACAGTTCTAGCTATTTTTCATAGTTTTCACAGTTCTAGCTATTTTTTCAACAGTTCAACAAAGCTATTTTTTCTGGATTGTGTCTGAACCTCCTGTCACTGAAGAGTTACTCAGAATTTCCTTCTGGTCGTATAATAATGTAGATTTGTAAGTTCACTGAACTTGCTGAATTTATATGTGAGTAGTCAGATTCCAGCCCTGTGACAGTGCACGAGAAAGAGATTTCACACAGAACTCTGCCTTATTCAGTGGAATCATCAGGTTGTTATCACCTAATTATTACATGGAATATTTAATGGGATCTGTGCTATAATTATGAATTTGACCAGGACACATTAAGGAAAAATCTTTGCGTTTCATCAGGTGAAGGGATTGTACTTCAGAAGATGTGTGAGGTTATTTTCAGGAGTAATGCATAGAAGTGAAGAGTTCAGCCTTGATTTATGAAATGCACAAGGCACATTATAAAGCAAATTTGAAGGGCAGTATCCTAAAGTGATGAGGACATTTGGGAGAGGTTCAGCAGTGAAAGAAGCAGTGGCATAAATCACAAATGGGCTGTTCTTTGGTTGAAGATGTATATTAGTGGGATGGCTGTGAAATTTGCATTTGATTCTGGTTCAGGCTTAAGTAGCTCAGTGCCACACCTTGGATCACAAGCGTACTTCTGTGATAGTCTTTTGCACTACACTCTGCTGCACAGTGAAGGCCCCCAAAATGTTTTTTTGGGAAGCAGAGCTGTAAATACATCCATGCTTACAGTGTTGAAGGTGCAGATTGTTTTAAAACAGTGTAGAGGACCGATTCCATTAGAACATCCTACAAATTTCAGAAACAGAAATAAGCTGCAACAGTTTAAAAGTTAAGCATTTTTTATCAGTGTAAATGTATTATTTGGAGAAAAAATAAGTTATAAAGGATATACGTAAGTAAATAAGCCAAGGATTTTAGTGGGTTTTTATGCTAAAACAATGTGTTGTCTGAAGCTCCTTCAAAAGAAATGCTAGTTAGGAGGTACAGGGATGATAGAAAATACTTTTAAAGAAGATACTTGATGCTTTTGCATTATCCACTGATTAAACAATATGTTGCACGTCAGTTTTCCTCTGATTACTTAAAACCCACTCTAGAAATGTCGTGTGTGTGTGTGTGTGTGTGTATCTGGGACTGATTTCAAAACAGACATTTCTTGATTGTTCAATTCCCTGAGCTTCTACTATGAAGAGGTGGGTGAACACATTTAAAATGTATTTAGCAAATACAAACAAATGTACTTGAAGACACAGTCAGTTGTGCATGACATTGTTTCTCTGTGATGGCACTCTGGCTAGATAAGAGTTTTGTTGTCTGCAGTGGAAAATACAATGATGAAAAATGTGAGTTTGCACACTAGGGATAGAAAAAAACCCCAACAAACAGATGAGGTAATGTTTTGCAAGCATTTGAAAAGCAAAGGGACGTGAGGAAATAAAAAGCTTTAGCAGCACATTATATCTGACATGGTTGTCTTTCTCTGTGTTCGCTCTCACCCACACAACAGATCGTTTCTTAATTTTTCCATATGTGTTTCCTTTGTATTTTTCATTAACTGTCCTGTTTTCCATAATTTATTGCATACTTCTAGATTTGTTCCTCTACTGAAAAATTCTGCTTGTTTACTCTCTGAATCCTTCTGCCCTTTTATTTAGCCTATTTAATCATGATTATTTTTCACCCCCAAACCTATTCCCCCTCCTTTTTTTTTTTTTTTTCTGAAGCAACAGCATTTCTCAAATTGTGGTTTCTCATTGAACTTTAGCAGCATCCTTGCATCTGCTAATTCCCCATGGCTCATGTTCTCTTGCAGTAACAATAGCCTTATTTTTTCCTTGGGAACACTGAGGTGACTGATACCAGCTGTGAAATTGTCAGGAAAAAGTTTTTAAGTCAGTATGTGTAGAAATGGGGTGTTCCTGTCAATGCTACAAATAGCTGTCTTTTTGAATGGACTTTTATATGGTGCATGCAAGTGTGGGTGCAGAAGGAGGTTTTACTGCTTTGTGCAGAACACGTGTCTCATGAGCAAGTCCATACTGGCAACATAACAGCGAAATCTATGCTGGTCCCAATGGAAGTCTCAGTTCACCTGGTGCTAGTCCACTTGTGTAGGCTAAAACTCCAGTCTAGTGAGGTTGTTGATTTGGTGAACCCTTCCGTGATTGACAGGAAGGGGGAGAAAAGACCTTGGAGAGGCTTGATGTGTAGCTTTCATGTGAAAGCACATTTATATGGAAGCTGAGCAATTTTTTATTTGTCCATATGTTTCTGCTTTCTGTGGATTTTTAATATGCAGTGTCATTTTTGCCAAAAATGATGTAAACTCTTTGTTTCTTTCTTTCCTCTTTTTGCTTCTATTGCTTTTAGCCCGTTAAAAAAAAAAAAAAAAAAAAAAGGAGAAAAGGGTCATGAGCAAAGGAGTCAAAAACTTTTGAGTGAGAGCAAACATAAAATATTAACTTATTTAAAAGAATCACAGAAAAGATCATCCTTTGTCTCACTGTAAAGTTAGGGCTTTGTATGAGTTTTCTTGTGATTTAGTCACCTGTGAAACCAGATTTGCTTAGAGTTTTTGTTTTGGGGAGGCGTTGTCTATTTTTAACAAAAAAAAAAAACAAAACCAAAACCAAAAAAACAATCTCAAAACTTCTAATTATGGAGAGAGGGAAAGGCATCAGGTACCATTTCTTGTTGATGTCATAGACGGAATGACATGTTTCAGGTTTAGGATGGGTCAGCTTAATTTTAGACGAGTCACCACTCAGTCACAGCACTCAACTACCATGAAATAAAAATATAGTGTTGTCTTTATGAAGCAGGATGAAGTAGTAGCTTGTCAGAAAGGTGCTTTCTTCTTTGTAGCAAAGAATGGGTTACACATGTCTAATTTCAACACTGGAAATGTAATTAGTTGATGTATGTGTTTCTTGGGTTTCAGCTGTAAAGGTGTTCATGAGAAGTCACCAGTTGTAAGAGGAAAAGATGCGTGAACATAGCTGTCTGTGCCACTATAAAACTACCTTTCTTTTGATTCTTAGGCTGAGGTAAGCCTATTTTGAAAGCTCTGGTGATAGGAATTTATTTGGAAACCAAAGCAGAAGGTGGAAAAGTGAGGAGAGTTATGTTAGTTACATGAGGTTTAACCACACGTACATTTACAAGCTACATACCTTCTCAAATAGCTCATCGTACTCCTCAGGAGCTTTTTGTTTAACAGTGGCTCTTGTATCACAGTTTTCCCATGCTCTGCCTCTCAGGGAGTTTTGCTGTTTCATTTGTGAACGTTGTGTGCGGTGCTTTTAAAAGAGCATTATTTTGTAGCGGAAGTTACAGGTTTTCATGTAATAAAGCAACAATGGCAGTATTGTGTATTTATATAGCCCTTTCCTAACAGATGTCTGAATGTCGAGAAGGGCATGATCATTTTATCATATGATGGGCTTTATCTTCCTGTCCTGTCCTTGTCAGAGGATAAACGATCTAGGAATGATCATCTTGTGCTGTAAAGGTCAAAACTGTCACAAATGTACAAGGTCATGATCCTTAGTGCTGTCTCATTTATTCAGCTTGATGAAATTATGGGAAGAAGTTTTCTGACCAAAGTGGGCTGCACGACTGCCTCATCTTCCTGCAGGTCTTGTCCTGAGGCAAACTGCTGAATATCTCAACAGCTTCTTGACTGAGTTGCATGGTCCTTTTGGAGCTTGGTGTTCCTAGGACTATGGGGTTGACTGGTTGAGTTACCTCCTCTAAAGATTACCTGGGCAGTGACAGCCTTTAATAAGAAGAAATGGTTCCCCTGAAGGCAAGAAGAGAAAGGAAGATGTTTTGCAAATACTTACACTTACAGAAGCAAAACCCCTTACTCAGAAGTTGGTTTTCTGTCTCTCTGTGAGAGCACATGTTTAAGTCATCTGCATGTAGTGATTTGCAAGTAGGCTTTTAGCCACAGTGCATTCTGATAGGTGTACAGCTGTACTTTTTTTATATTTTCTAAACAATTAATCAGAATAGGAAGAGGGTTTTATTATTTCTTTGCTGCTTTTCTTGGGATTGGAGAGGTGAGAAGAGGCTGGCACACTCTACACAGACAGATCTAAGAAAATGTAAACCGTGTTTTTACAATCAATAGAAGTTGTTTTGAAAATTTCACCCTTCAGTTCTCTGCTTGTTTCTAGTTACTAAATCCCATGAAAAAGACATATCATTATCTTATCCTCTGCTCCACCATTTGAGATGTTCAGGGCCCTTGATAAATTAACAGACTTAGTATTCAGAAAAATAAAATTACATTTCTGGATTGGATTTATGATTATTATGCAAATGTAACTGCCATATTCTGTGCAGAAAACACATTTAAAAGCCCCAGAATAGCAATAATCCTGTTCAGGAGCTACTCTAGTTAATACTTTCCTATAGAGAATTGAGTATTCATTAATAACTTCTGGATCGTTATTAGAATTGTTTTATTGTAACATGTAATTTGCTTGAACTGACTACGTCTTTCTCAAAATGGTTTTAATTACATAAATAAATGACAGAGCTTAGTGGAGATGCTTATACAACAGTGCAGTCATTTTCTGCGTGCCAACTGGAAATTCATTCTTAGCAGATGGAATTTCACCAGTCTGCAAAGAATGAACACAACGCCTTAAAACTCTACTTAATGTGTCTGATAAAGTATGAATGTGATGTCATACATGCTATTTCTTCTTGTCTTCTTCACTATTAACCAATTATTCTGTTACGGTTGTGGAAGAAACAGAGTTGTTAATTTTACTAAGGGTGTATTTTGCTATTAGGATCAATTTTATATGTCAACAAGATGTACCACGGTATGGCTCAAACTATTTCCTTTTCTCTACAGGACTGTGGCATTTATCCTTCTTCCTTTTGGTGGTGTAGGCAGTATTGTTGCAGACTATTTTAGCCTCTTGTTCCTCATTCGTTTTTGTTATCATTCTGCCTGACTCTGTTCTTGTAGCTCTTGTCGTCTTTATAAATCAGTAGGTATGACCTTCTACCAAATTCTGATTTTGGATAAAGGTTGTAGATAGCCATAACATGAAGCCAGGACTTTAGATGCAGCCTACCAGGAATAGAAAACCAGTATTTTGCTCCAAGTTGATGAGCTGGTTGATTGCAAGTCTCGCTTCTTCCTTGAGACTCACTAACTTTAATGAACAGCAAAAACGTGGCCCAGGAATAGCTCAAAAAGTGGAGGTGCGCTGATTAGGCGTGACATAAAGAAAGGAGGCATAGTCAATATGGAGAAAATTAGGGTATTAAGCTGAATGACCCTGCGGACTGGGGTAGGAGCAGAAAGATGAATTCATTAGTATCAAGTGCGAAATCACGTCCTTAAGAATAACAAGATATTCAGCTACAAGTTAATTGCTCATCAGTTAGAAATGAATGAGAAGTAAAAGCGTGCGATCTGCTAAATGACAACAGGATGAGTAAGCCAGAGTGTTGTGGCCATGGAAAAAGCAATCGTACTGCTGGCCCATATCAAGGGAGAGAGAACTGGCAAAGATCCTGTTCTGCAAAAGAAAAAAAAAGGGTATAGCTCCACCAGCCAGTCATCCTAGCTTTACATGGCAGTTGCAGCACACCAGTTCTCTGCATCCACTGGAAATGTGTGTGTCTTTAATCCAGTGCACTTCAAAAAACCACAACATCGAGGTAGTTACCATAGAGTGTAAGAACTGCTGTGAGTTCACATCCTTGCTCATCTGATGTGATCTTTTTTACATTTCCATCCCCTAAAAGAACATGACTTGTTTTAACACAGCAAAACAATGACCAGAAGTGAAAATAAGTTAATCAGAGAGGGGAGAGGACTATTTATGCCAAAGGAGTGAAGTGAAATGAAAGATAACAGGGATAAACTGGCCACAGATAAACTTGAGTTAGGAGTAAGAAGAGGGTATCAAGAGAGTAGTGTTCCAGTAGGAAAAACAGTCAAAAATGAAATGGTGTGATCAGTTGATAAAAAGGCCCTGTGCTGGTGATGATAAGGGGCGAGCCCTGTTGAACCAGGAGTCCTCCTCCAGCTCTGCCTTCCTGTAGGATCACTCTGGGTGGAAGGGGCTTGCAGAGGTCTCTGGTCCAGCCTCTCCTGCTCAGAGGAAATGGTCCTACTGAAAGTTGGATCCAAACAAGAATGGCCTGGCATGGCATCTGGCAAAAAAAAAAAAAAAGCTAAAGAAGATATTTACAAAGAAATAAATGTCACACAGTAAGCAGGACCCAGAGATTTTTTTCCAACCAAATTTTGGTTCTTAGTGGCACTCTGAAAGGCTGTTTAAGCCTTTTCTTTGGATTTCAGACACCAGAAACCTCTCAGTCATGTGTGTCTGTTAGACCCCAAGCTCCTCACAGCTAACACTGCGCTTATACTTTGTACTAATTAAACATTTAGAAATAAATTCATAAATTAAATAAATTAGACCACTAGTCATGGACTCCAAGGTAAAATAATTTGAATATGAAAATGATATCAATTATAAGCATAGTGAATTTTGT
Organism: Athene cunicularia; assembly: GCF_003259725.1. Lineage (NCBI taxonomy): Eukaryota > Metazoa > Chordata > Aves > Strigiformes > Strigidae > Athene > Athene cunicularia. The sequence goes on along the minus strand of NW_020799097.1, from coordinate 108,888,960 downwards.
CTTTTATCATATATACACAAACATTTGCACCTGTATCCTGTATTTTTTTAAAAGTCTGCTTCCATCCTGCCATGTCTTGTTCATTTGATCATTTATGCATTTGCTACAGCAATATTTTGTTAAATATTGAAAAGTTTGTGACTTAAACCTGACTGTGATTTGAGTTGTAAATATTTCTTATGGACCTAAAGGCTTAAATTTAACATTAGGCTGGTTTTATTTATTTTTATTGTTTCAATTTTGTAGCAAGACCAAGCAAAGATACACTTAGTTCATTAACAATAAATGAGGAAATAGTGCAGCTATGCTGTCAAGGAAATGAAAGAGCATAGAAAATACGTTCTGGACCATTTAATTAATGTCTTTACTCTGCATTGTCCTACTTTCTATTCTGTAGTCTTCTTTAAAGCACAGAAAACATTTTTGATAGACAAAGAGTAATTATGCTGGTTACTTTCAATTACATAAATATACACCTCTGGAATGCCAAATAAAATTCAGCAATAGTGTTAAAAAAAAAAAAAAAAATAGAGGAGGGGAGGTCTGATCAGATGAACTATCTGGTTTTGTAATCTTTGAATATATGAATACTGTGGCAGAAAGTATGTTCCTGCTTCTTTATTGTGAAGAGTGTAGGTGCTAAATCCACTTCTACAGTGGCATAAAAACAGGCACTTTGATGGAGCCTGGAGAGCACCTGGCTTTGCTGTCCAAGGATGCTGCTGGTTCAGCATAGCTGTGCCGCAGCTTCTCTTCACACGGCTTTGGCAGAGAAACCTAAACCTGGCAGGGAGCTCTGAGGGAGGATAACATACTCCTCCTTTTCTTTGTGCAAAAAACCTCTCCTGAGGCCAAGGAGCTCTCCCTGGCACAGGAGGAGGTGCCACCTCCAGCAGTCGCTGTGTGCCTGACCTCCAGGGCTTAGCTGGGGCAAAGCAGCCGTGAATTTTATTGCAAAGAAAAGAACAAAAACCAGATTTGCATTTCGCTTGTTTTGATTCCACTACTTAAAACTAATCTCGGGTAGCTTTTTTATTTTCTTGAAAGCTGCTTTGTACTGACTAGCCCTTGGTATTTGTCGAATTCTTTGTTTTCTCCACGTATTCCCTGCTGGCCTACTCAGAAGCTAGTTAAATTATGAGGATTATTCAGAGCTGCACTGGATAATAAAATGGTCTATTGATTAGTAAACTTCTAATTACTTGTCTCTTAGCATGAAAGAGAAATAAGAAGATTTGATAGTAAACAAAGCAGAAAACAAATAGGGTGTTTCCAACATGTAGGGGTATACGTGCTTGTGTGTGGCCTCATACATGAGTATTGTAATTTCCAGTTTATCATCGTGAGCTTATTTGACTGCTTACAGAACTGTGACCTGCACAAGCAGACTGTCTGATAGATAATCAGCCAAAAAATACAACTCCTTAATTTTTTTCTGCAATACCCTGCATAGCCACTGGAAGAATAATATCATGATGAGCAATATGGTTTTGATTTTTCATGTCTTGTCATAATGAAATAAAATTTATGGCTAATTTGTGCTTTAACTAGGTATGTATCAATAGAAATCTATATTTAATGAATAGTTTGTCAGAGTTTTAGCTTCAAAAATGGCGAACACCAGTAGGTAGAGAAACCTTTCCACTTGCATCACATGCCTCCCTACTGGTTCAATGTGTCAAATTACCTCTGGTCTTCCCTAAAAATGATGCATAGTATGTATGTCACCTTCAAACCAGTTTCTCTTACAGCGCTCATCCTAAAGAGGTGTGTGAAATTTTTAAGGATGCAAATCTACCAACCTACAAGCCTTGCCTAGGAAGACAGTAGTGCTGGCATCCTCTCCTCCTTCCTTAGTGTTCAGTGGCAGGGTGACTGCAGCACTGCTTGTGAGAGGACTTCTCACTTGTGCTTGGCGGTGACTGTGCTTCCCAAACAGGTACAAAAGCAGAGGACAGACTTCAGGATCTTTTGAAAAATAATGGTTGAAATCCTGGCAGAATTGCTGTTGATTTCAGAATGGTTTCCCATGAGGACTTTAATGTCTCTTCCATGATCCACAAAAGTCTCTCCATGTTTTTCTGTGGGCTCTGCGTGCCTGTCCTATTTTTTTTTCCTAATCTCTTTCTTTAAATGCTATGAACTTCAAACAAAAAATACCCCCCAACAACAACTCTGTATAGCTCTTGCCCAGGACAAAATGCCTGAGCCAAAGCAGTAATTTAATTAAAGTGTGAAAATCATGTAATTTTCATGAAGTATTCAAATTCCTTTTTTGCTGTGGATTTTTTTTTTTTTTTTTGGTTTAATTTCGTTAGAGCTGTCCAAGTATCAGTTTCCTGTTCTGTTGTGCTCTTTTAGAGAACATGAGTTTCTCATTCCAGAATGAAGCAGTTTGCTTTTAATTTTGCCTGTGGGTTGATTTGACTGTAGTGTGGTTTGCATGGCTCTTCTAATTTGCCCGTTTTTTCTCTGTGGTAAAACCCCTTTCCTTTTAAACCTGCCTGCTGGCATAGAGGCAGGTGAGCAGCCCTGTGTTTGTAGATGCAAGCAATCTTGTCAGTCCCATCGGTCTCCTCCTCTCCTGTCACCTGAAGGTTGATGCCAGAGCAAGATAATTCTTCCGCTAACTGTGAATTCCTTCATTAGTTTTGAGGTCTTCCTCTAGGCCTGTAATTAGAGCCCTCCTGATAACCAGCACACAACTGCACCCATTAATTAGCTCTTCATTTGAAGGTTTCTCTCTCAGTGTTTCCATCCTTGTCAGTTTACAGGAGGCTCAGCTACCTTCAGTTGCAGCTTGAATCCGTTACCCACATCAGTCACCCTTCCCATAAAAACCCAACCCACAGGCTCAAGGAAGCCTTTAGCACTGCTGCAGTCACAGGAAAGCCACCCTGTTTTCACACAGGGAAACACTGTGCTGGGTGAACAGCCAGCTTTACATTGTGTATGCTTTTGTGGGTGTTTGTGTAGTTATTCAATAGTTGCTTTATTTTTCTACAGAGCACAGAAAAGAGACATGGCCCAGGCTCTGCTGTTTACCTGACAGAACAGTCAAAACAGGATTCTGATTAAAGAGGCAGCAGTAGACACCCAGTCTCTGCAGGCTTCTCCACATTAGGGGATAATGGAAGCGTTTACTAACAGCCACAGAAATTATTTATTAGGATATGAAACCTTTAATTTAGAAGGAAGGTTTCACATTCTTTTTTTTTTTTTTCTTATACTCCCACTCTGCAAAATGTAGCAAGGCCAAAAATTAATGCATTTGCACATCTATTTCTAAGCTATGTGGGTGTCTCTGAAAAGGTATGATTTTGAAGTAGAACAAATAATATACTCATAGCAATCTTCTTTGAACCAACAAGGTTTTTGAAACCCAAAGATCCAGATCAATCATATCCAGTATATTACGTTCTCTCCTCTGTTAGTTTTAGATTTAAACTCTTTTATAAATGTTGAAATTGCAACAAGAATTCCCCAGCTGCTAAAAATGGCTCTGATGGAGCAGGGCAGTCATACCTGGGAAAGATATGCTAGAAATCGAGACTTCACCTTTCTATTCCCCTAACTATCTGGTACAACAGGTTTATCTCTTACGGTATGTTTTATCTTCCTATATACATTTTGATGTGGGCAGTTGCCCGTTACCCATACAGGAGGCAAGGGGGTATTAAGTAAAGTCCAAGTAAAGTCATTCCCGACCATGTGAAAACTGCTGAGAGCATCACTTTGAATCTAATAATTTGTGAAACACATAATCATATTGAAACATTTAAGTATTGAATGTTGACAAAGGTATAAAATGATATAAACAGCTTTATCGTTTACAGAATATCTGCATCTGCATTTGCTCCTACTTTATGTATTTGTACACACAGAGGTGTGCATCTTATGTACCCAGGAGGAAAGAACACAAAGCCTCTTTTTTTTTTTTTCCCCTTCCTTTATTTTGCTTGTTCTTATTTGGGGGAAGAAAATGTGGTCTCTGACATGCTGAAGAGGACAGAGTGCAAGGCACATGTGAGGCTCCCTCTTCTGATCTTCCCCCCAGCTTCTGTTTTCACCCCATTACAACTTCTTGTGCATCTTCTGGAAACAAACGTTGTTGGAGTGCTGCTGCAGGCACCAGAGCTCTTTCTCCCTTCTTCCTTGGTGTAATAGGTAGCAAACCGTCTGTTCATCAAATCCAGTAGGAAGACAATAGAAAAGCAAATGGTCATACGAACTATTGTATGTTGTGTCTGACTCAGCCAAATTTAAGAAGTCAGTTTATAACATTGGGATCCCATTGCTGTTTACAAGAAGAGAAAACCTTTATGCAATTTAGAAGTTTGCTTCTGCCTCAGCCGCGCCAGGCTTGACCCTGTTCCCCAGGCTCATCCAAATGCTGCAGGCTCATCTACCCTGCTGATCCTCTGGAGATAATTCAGGTTCCCTAATAAACCTGAGGCCTGAGCTGACATCACTTGAAATGAGGATAGCACCTGTAAAATCGCTGGGTGTTGGTTTAAAATCAAAGAGTTCTGTGCTCCCTTTGCCCCACTACAAAAGAAGCAGTTGGGCCAGTGAGAATCCCCTGTGGGGGTTTAGGACTTTGTGACCTGTACAGAGGTGCAGTTGGTGCAGAAATCAAGGCAGATGATGTCTTTACAAGTTTTTTGGGCAGTGGACAGTCAGGTGCAAGTTACAGCAGCCTTAATAATTCTAGATTTAAACAGAAGGGCAAAACCCCTTCTCCTAGCCAGCATAGGATAGCCACGATGAACACTTTCCACATGTCACACCTGGTATCTTTGTGTAACTGTAGGGGCGAAATGGAGCCTTCTGAATAATTAGATATTGTCATTCTGGATTATTTTTAATTAGCAAAGTGTGGGCATGATGCCTCAAAAATTTCAGAATACTGCTCTAGGTTTGTCTCATCTGATCTGTGATTTTTTCTTCCTCTGAAGGGTATCATACACTGTTTCTTTGTATCTGCTTTGTAGATAGGATCAGTCTAGGAGCACAATTTCCTCCTCTTTCTTCTACAGGTGTTCAGCTTTAAACATGCCTCCAATGATGTTTAATTTTGCTGTTTCAAAAATGCTAAGGTTTGCAGTTGTTTACTTTTAATCATCCTTGGAAAGATTTCAATACAAGTACCTGACTTCTTCCCCTTCCTAAATCTGTATCTGTGTATCTTCCCATGTAATTTGTTCCCTCCACCCTAGAAAAAGCAATGAGTACTTATGACTAAACCAGATAAATGTGAGCAATCAGGTAGTGTTAATATTTGCAAGGGTAAGAAATGTAATTTATGGAGACAATTGAGACAAAATAAACGTGCCCTATATCATTAGCATAATAGCTGCATGTCATCAAGTTTTCCCTGTGTATTATTATGACTGCGTTGATTAACCAGGTGTAGAAGGATGTGGAAAGACCAGAAAAAAAGGTAGGGAATCATAAGTAGGAGGTAATAGGAAGCAGAGAATGAAAATATATGTTTGCCTGGCAAAAAGAGTACATTTCATCTGTTTCTTGGCAGTACAGGCTTTGGGACTAAAGTATGATGGCAGCTCTTAGTTCCAAACAGGTAGGATTGATCTAAATTACGGCTTCTTGAGGGGTAATTTTTTCCGGCAACAGTCTTTCTGCTTCCATTTGCTTAAAGAAGGAGGAGGATCTTGACCTTTTGAGCAGTGGAAGGCAGTTCCCTTAAAGATTTTTGTCACTGTTGAACTTGTTTTCCTATGATCCATGGGAACAGAGGCATCTGCAAGCCAGCCTGATGGGTGCAGTTTGGCTGACAGCATGATGGGAAAGTTCAGACCTCCGGGAAGGAGATTACAGACTTCCTTCCAGAAGGGGGTAATTCTGTCACAGGTGCAGGGTACACTATGTGTTACAGAGCTGACAGAAAGTGTTGACATTGACACTTATTTCCCAGAGTTTGATAGTTTAGTAGAGTGGAGTCTTGCAGAAGTCTACAAGGGGAAAGCAAAGATGATGTCACATTGACAACATCCCAGATTCTGTCCCAGTTCTTGCAAAAAGAGTAAGGCTACATCCTTGATACCAGCGCTCTCTGGATAGGAATGAGTTTGTGTATGAATAATTATGAAATTAAAACTCACTGTGGACTGCAAATCTATGTACACCTCAAAGTTGTTAACGCATTTCCCAATAATACTGGGGGGTTTGCGGGTGACTGGGCATCAGTGGAGACCCACCTGAGTAGAAGAGAGATGTGACTCTCAACCCAAAATGCCAGTTTCATGCCCAAGGACATACAAAGTTTTAAGAATAAACTCCTGTAACTTTCACCTTCATTAAGAGCATTAGAAGTGGTGGGTAATTTATTTTAGCCTGTGAAGTGGCTATCTAGGAACGCAGCTATGTGTGCACATGGACGCAGGTATATGCACTTATTGAGAAACTCCTGCAGCTATTAAGCGCTTTTGGGTTTGCTTTTGAGTTTTCATCACACAAGGTTAAAGTATGTTATTTGTTCATGCAGAAATTAATTCTATATAAAAAGTCTCACTCTCTTCTCAAACTGCTTAATTTGTGCCTGCCCTTAGGTTGAAGTGTAAGAACTTAACGCTTCTACCTCTGTCTGAATTGTAGGTTGAAATTTCTTTGCTAAATTTGGCATCTGGAAAAAAAAAAAAAAAGGGGGTGCATGCATATTTTGTATCCACAAAGCCATATACTGGTAAAAGCCTTTCACTGATACTGGTGGAGACATACCTACCAGGACATATTTACAGTTATTTTAGCCCTTTAGACAGTATTGAGGTAAAATGTGCTGCAGGTACACAGAGTGCATGTACGTGGCAAGTACACAGAATGCAAAAATTGCTCCTGACTTGCTCATCTGCCTGAAGAATGAGGCCTGAAGGTGTTTTTAGGCTTTTTCCTGATGCATCTAGAGCTCTAAGCTGAGTCCAGTCCTCCTTAGATTTACTGGCAGATGAGCTTTTGCAGCCCTTCCAGACATACCTGTTTACAAATATTTTCATCAGCTGCCTGTTAGGAAGGGGAAACAATAACAAGATTCTTAAAT
>NW_020799097.1:108878209-108881853 GCF_003259725.1 Athene cunicularia | reverse complement strand
TGTTGCAAAAGGATTTCTAACTCTTCTGTGACACCCTTCTGCCTTGGGTCACCCATTGTCACTTCTTAGAGCAGTTGTTTCCCCTCCTTAGAACTCTTTATGTCTTTGCACTGTTAGAGATGTTGTCACAGCTTGGTTGGGTTGTGTGTATATAAAGAAATCATCAAGATAAATAGTTGAACAACAAATTCAGTCTTAGCCAAGAAGCTTGACAGTTGGAACTTGTTGATAAACAGTAAATGAGTTTCATAACTTTTTGGTTGACATTTTCAATAGCTTGAAATATTTTATCGCTATTTTTAGTTGTGTGTATTAATATAAAGTTTAGTCATGCTATTTGTTTCATGTTACTAATTCTTACGAATTAGCTAGGGTTTTTTCAGCAACTAACTGATCAGCTTTTCTAACACAAAAAATAATTTTACACTTGTTTTGCACATTCAGCCACTAGTAACATTGAATTGCTGGCTCTATTGTTCTCTCTTTGTTTTACATTTCTGACATGTTTTTTCAATCCATAGGGTGTTTTGTCCTGCTCTTGCAAGCTGCTCTGAGCAGCAGATCCTGGTAGGGTCTGACAAAAGCGTGAGAGGTTGCTCTCATGGGGTAGCTTGAATGATTACAGTATTTTGCTGTGCTTTTGTGCATTGCTTCTCTCTTTTTATCTTTGTCTACATCTGAATTGTACTTTACTTTTCCCTGCAAGATGCATAATTAGGTTTAGCTATATAGTCACACACAGCTAAGTAGGGCTAATCCTTATTTTCTGATCATATCTTGCAAGCCCTTTTGGGTGAAACTTCAGGTAATGCCTCCAATCTAAGTACTATATCAAGATGAGACAGAGCAGGGGCCGAGGCCAAAACATACACTCAACAGCTCTTTGAAAGGGTGGGGAACGGAGGGGGACGGACTTTTTTGCTCTTGGTTAGAACTTTTTCCTAGATAAATGACAATAATTTTAACTGCCTGTTTTGTGTAGTAGCAAGGATTTTAATGATGATACATCTGTACGGTTCTTGTCTAGTTAATGAAATATGTAGCATATTTAGATTTAAATCAACTCTCAAGTTTGGCTGCTTCTGTTCTTGGTGGTGAATGTTGGATTTTATGTAATTTTTTTGTGTAGGTTTTTCAAGCATAGCGCAGTTTCTGCATTTTAGTAACTGTATAGATTTGTCTTTGTGCTATTTACCACAATGTCCCTTCCTATGAAATATATGCTATACTACTCATTTCCTATCCCTCACTGCACCAACAAGCAGGTTTTTAAGTGGTATTTTGTATGTATTTGGCAAAATACATACATTCAGCAAAACTCTCATATACCGCTTGAGAGTGTGTACTCAAGCAAATTCAGGTTCATCACTTTTTTGCATTTAGTGTTATTTTTTGTATATTTGGCCTTGATTCAACAAAGCACTTGGGAATTTGCTTAAATGAAAACTCATGAGTACATAAGTGTAGTCAGGTGCATTTTTTAACTGCTTTGCCCTGCCTAGCCCATAACACTTACAGTCTTCCCATCTTTTGGGTAAAATCTATCCTAATGACATTGCCTATTGTTTCTCCATATCACATCATAGCATGTCACGCATGATACACATGCAGCTGCATCTTCATGAAAAGCTATTAAAAACCCTGAACTTGGTTAGATGGCAGTATATTCTCCGACAGAATGAATTCCATTGCAAGCTGTTTTTTGCTGGGCACCCAGAATCTGTACGGTATACCTTTCTGACCTAGCACAGCTCATAGCAAGCTGTGCTCTGCAGCATTTCTCCCAGCACCTCAAGGCAAAGCTTCCCAAACAGCATCTCATCCTCACAGACATCTGCCCAGCATTTGAGAGGAGCTAGGATCTGCCATCCCTCCTTTATACTACAGTTGTTACTGCTGTGTTAGTCCCCTGAATAACAGCACGCGGGACATATGACAGTCCATTACTGTTAATGGTGTTATTGTAGAATCACACTACCGAAAAATACCGCCTCAAGCAAAATATTATAGATAATTTAGTCCTGTCTTTCAGGAAGGCACATGCTGGGGTTGATAAAGTTTGACTTAGTGAATGTGAAAGGACCCCATTGTTTGGACTGCTTGAAATGGTATTTAGTATTCTCATTTAGATAATTTTCTTAATGAAAACAGGAGTGATTTTCTTACTTGATTTGCCCCCAGATGAACTCATTTCATTGAGGACACAGTCCCAATAAGGGGTTCTTGTCAGGCAACTCAATGCTGATGCCAGAAGGGTGGTCAGAGCACAACTGCAAACCATCGGCGTTGCCCTTGCTGTCCTCTACCCTAGTCCCTGAGAAGAGATGGGTAAAAAAGGCTGGAGAGTTTAACCATTGCCACCCCTGCAGAAAAACACTGCACAAGCAAGCACGTAATTATGGCCTCTGCCATCTTCACAAAAGGGAAAGGTGCAGAGTCAAGATCTTGGAATTTCTAGGGTGCTCCTCAGAGGATCAAGAGCTTCTCTGAGTGCTAATGCTGAGATTTACAACCGTGGAAGCTATTAAAATATAATGTCCGGCTCCAGGGGACCTTTTAATTTTGTGGGCCCACGCTAGAAGAAAGCAAACCTGGAAAATCAGAAACAAGTGAATATAGTGCTTTCTGCACCATCCACTTGCACACTGTCTTGAAGGTTGCCAGTCTCAGGATCAAGTCAGGTTCTGCCAGAGGACAGATCTAAGAGACTCAGGGCAATGACTTTTCTCTAATTAGAGCCTTGTAACGCAGCTAATTTAAAAGCCAATTTAACAAACAGCAGCGCCACTTCCAACAAGCGACGCAGTGTTTCTTGCAGCATTAACTATCTTTGCTATGACTGTATTGCAGCCAAATGAATGTGCACTGCCAGTACCTGTGTCCAGTAAGCCTTGCTGCTTCTAGCTGGGTGGTTGTTCTTCAGTTCATCAGGAAAGGAAAGCTGCAGACACCTATTACTCATGCTGATAATTTAATAACTGAATATTAAAAATCTAGGCACTACTATGCAAGTCTATCCAACATGCTGAGCCACACACCTTTGGGTCAAAGCTGGCTCTCTGTTTAGAGGAGGGAGATGCTTTTCATACAGAGGAGATCTTATCAATCCATTTCGTTTTCCCCGATGAAGTAGGTCAAGACACAGCATTAAGTTGGTTTAACTGCCACGTGGTTTGGCCATCAGCAGTAACACACATACAGATGTGTGGTTTATCAAACGGTGTTGCAAGTTCAAAATGCCTTTAGAAAGTAAAATGGATGTGTGAGGGTAAGCCGTTAATTTCATGTGACTTTTTTTGTATCTTGTGTGTCTTTTCCCTTGGCATAGACATTCATTATTCAAAATAGTTTTGAGGGCTTCTGGGAGAGGCCCGTGGGGCAGTAAGGTGGGCGCTTGGTAACCTGTAACTCTTGAAACCGTTGGGATTTACCGAAAGGAAAAAAAAAAGTGAAAATTCTGACTGGGACAAATCGAAATTAAGTTGTACTGAGCAGGCGTTATGGGTGGATATTGTGGATATTCGGGGGGTTGTTGACGCGTGACCGAACCGCTTTCACGGGTGGGTTGCTGAGCTGTGGCTGCCCCCAGCACCTGGCTCGCAGCCCAGGCCGGGGTTCCGTGAGGCCGACCGGGCCCCGGCCTG
>NW_020799097.1:108851446-108878159 GCF_003259725.1 Athene cunicularia | reverse complement strand
GGGGGGGGAGCTTTTTTCCTGTTTGTAAAAAGGTTACCTGAAGAATTAGATCCAAGCTATCTTAAAAATTTTATTTTTTTACTGCAGTTGTGGGGCTGAGGATCAAACCTTTCTACCTGTGGTGTATCGGGTATATTATGCAATCCTGTTCATGTTTGTTAGCTGGGCTTCCTCAAAGTTCTGCCATTAAGCCATTTTTTTAAATTGTATGCATTTAAATCTCTTAATGTGCAATTCTGTAAAGCAGCTCTGCTCTTACTGCTCTGGGCTAATCTGTACCTGGTCTTGCTCTTCCCATGGCATCTTTCCCCAAAAAAGAATATTTTGTGTGGTTGTGAGAGTCTTCCCATGCCAAATGGTTCTGGCCTGTTGGTATCTGAGGCCACTATTCAAGTTCAGGCTGAAAACTTTGTGAATTGAGTTTGCCATTCCCAGCTCAGTTCCTAATAGTCTTCCACATCACCTAGGCATCATATATAATTTGACACAGCTGACAGCATCTACTTAGACGAAGCTTAGGGCTGAGCCAGAGTGGAAATTGAATTGCCTCTCAACTCCGTGATATTAATGATCCTTCCAGGTCAGCACAGGAGTAATTGCCAGGGCAGCCGGAGGAATTGTCCATTAAACCTGCCTAGATGGTAGCTCACCTGTGGAGAGATGCATCCAGATAACGTCCACAAAATGAATTCCATTTGCCTAATATAAGGACTTATGAATATCTCAAAAGCCAACATGGAGTCTAAAGTTTAATATCAAGTGATTTTTGTGGTATTTTAAGATTGATTATAACTAAGGCGAGGCAGATTTGCTCAGATAATGTCTGAAAAAGAAATCCACACAGAAATCTGGTTGGTGGTTCTAACTTGAAGAGCAAGCCTGTATTTCTATAAAGGTATACTTTGATTTAAAAACTCGTGGCATAAAGCAAGAGGAGAAATGTTCTTGTTGTCCATGTTCTTTAGTCCTTGAGGTATCTGCACATTTAAAATAACCCATTAATCAGCCAAAGTTTGTATACACCAGGGCAACCTGATTAGTTGTGCAGTTGGACCTTTAAATCCAAAATCAATATTTAACAGGAATTCAGAGAAGACAAACAGCCTAAGGACAACGTTTAAAAACTCAACTGTGCTTTATGTGTTGGAGTAATGCTGATTTAGCAAGAAATCCCAGTCACAGGGCGAGAGGCTTTATTTTTTGACCTTGTGCATTTGAGATGACATAAAAAGTTAAGAGTTGTCAGCATGACTTTACTGTGAGGAGGAAATGCAGAGGAGGTTCAGCCATCCTCTGTTGCCATTATGAAAAGTACCCACGTGGAGTACGAAAGAACAGAGGTGCACAGAAAAGACTAAAATACTGATGCTTCAAAATAAAAATCACATTCTTCTGAACTTGCTTCTGTACCAGGTAGATTATTTAACAAAAATACCACCATGAGGGTACTTCGGTGACACAGGTGAGGGAGCAATCTAACCTGCTGCAATAAATATCCTCTAGCAGATCTTGGACCACTACTTGTTCATCTGTCCTCTCTCTCTCTTCACAGCTACTGAAAATCATGGTGTTTTTTTTTCAATGGCCATATGAACTACAGCAGCTCCGTGTTGCAAAAGGATTTCTAACTCTTCTGTGACACCCTTCTGCCTTGGGTCACCCATTGTCACTTCTTAGAGCAGTTGTTTCCCCTCCTTAGAACTCTTTATGTCTTTGCACTGTTAGAGATGTTGTCACAGCTTGGTTGGGTTGTGTGTATATAAAGAAATCATCAAGATAAATAGTTGAACAACAAATTCAGTCTTAGCCAAGAAGCTTGACAGTTGGAACTTGTTGATAAACAGTAAATGAGTTTCATAACTTTTTGGTTGACATTTTCAATAGCTTGAAATATTTTATCGCTATTTTTAGTTGTGTGTATTAATATAAAGTTTAGTCATGCTATTTGTTTCATGTTACTAATTCTTACGAATTAGCTAGGGTTTTTTCAGCAACTAACTGATCAGCTTTTCTAACACAAAAAATAATTTTACACTTGTTTTGCACATTCAGCCACTAGTAACATTGAATTGCTGGCTCTATTGTTCTCTCTTTGTTTTACATTTCTGACATGTTTTTTCAATCCATAGGGTGTTTTGTCCTGCTCTTGCAAGCTGCTCTGAGCAGCAGATCCTGGTAGGGTCTGACAAAAGCGTGAGAGGTTGCTCTCATGGGGTAGCTTGAATGATTACAGTATTTTGCTGTGCTTTTGTGCATTGCTTCTCTCTTTTTATCTTTGTCTACATCTGAATTGTACTTTACTTTTCCCTGCAAGATGCATAATTAGGTTTAGCTATATAGTCACACACGGCTAAGTAGGGCTAATCCTTATTTTCTGATCATATCTTGCAAGCCCTTTTGGGTGAAACTTCAGGTAATGCCTCCAATCTAAGTACTATATCAAGATGAGACAGAGCAGGGGCCGAGGCCAAAACATACACTCAACAGCTCTTTGAAAGGGTGGGGAATGACTGTACGTCAACAGGCAGCCAAAGAAACCTTTGCAGTTACCCGTCCATAGTTCCTCCAAAGAAATATCTGTTGGGACTGTTTCTGTGCAGCCCACATGCCATGGCTGGTTCGTTTTTGATGGGATGCTGCAGAGGATGTCAAATTACTGTTCTGTGTCCATACATCCAGATTATTACTAGCAAGAAATACTGAGTTTTTTTTTTTCCTCTCTATTAATGCATTAGACTGCAGCAGCCTTTTTAAAAAAAAAAAAAAAAAGTGGAAAAGCCAGAGATTAGAAAGTGTGGTTTGTATGTGCAGGAAATCTGGGCATTATGGACACACAGTTTAGTTCTGTGCAGCAGCATGGGTGGGTTTCCAAAAAAGGTGGATTTAGGGTGAAATTCTGCCATACTTATGGTCAGTGGAAGCTTTGTCATTGACTTTAATGTCATTGAGATGTTATCCCTGTCAGAAGTCTGAACAGCACAGTCCACCTAACTAAGGCCATATGAATTGATTTCTAAACCTAGCTATCTCTTCGTTGACTGTTGCTAAAAGTATATCAGAAATGAAGTGGAAAGCGAGCAAGATGCTATTTGCGCGAAAATGATTAATTTCAAATTCCATCTCATGAACTAAATGATTACTTTCCAGCAAAGAGCTGGGAAGCTTTCAGGTGGTAAGGCATTTCTCACGCTGATAGTCTGTACATTTAGGACCTTGGAACACCTTCTGATTTGAGTCTGGCTGTATGTTTGGCACAAATCCAGAAATGAATCTAGTTAAGTTGTGGGGTTTAGCACAGAGTAAATTGCATTTCTTGGTTGCAATAATGTTAGGTGTTGTTCACTGGTTTCCCTAAATTGGCTGTGGTATGGCTGCAAACTGATAAAAACTACATCAAGTAAAGACCTAAGAGTATTTTCTTTAAGTTTCCAAAAGTTTTGTATTTGTTTGTTCTTTCTTGTAGTTCTTCTTTTCTTCCCTTTCCTATCTATTTTCAAAACTCCCTTGCTAGTTCACTCTCCTTGGGAAGGCTACACCATCACCTATTCTTTATTACTGTGTTACTTTATTCTGTACTGGAGGCTGGGTGAGGTGCTTTGCTTTTCCGTGTTGTTTAGTCCTGCTTCACCTTAGTCATTCAGGGGTTTTGCTGGATTTCCAAAATTTGTCTATGAGGTTATTTGAACTGTTAATCAAAATGACAAAGTTAGCAAAGTTGGTGAGCAAGTTCAGTGTCAGGAAAAAGATGGTTAGAGTCCAGGTCTCTGTGTCTGCACTATGACCATTACCAATTTTTACAGGTCCCTCAAAGCAGAATAGACACCTGGGGCACAGCTGAACTGAAGAAGTGGAGAATGGCTTTTGGTTTTCATCTGCTTTACCTTGCATGACCAAAGGGTCTTTAAGAAATGTGTTGCCTAGAGAGTACATAGAGAATGAGCAAATGTACATTATTTGTGTAGAGTATATTATATTATATAATAGAAGCAAAAATGAAGGTCATCTGACTCTTAGGAGTAAAGCATGTCTGTGAGTTCCTCATTCATGTTACAGTTCCTTAGTAGCAGGGGTATGACTGTGAATGAAAACTCACAGTTTTACTTTACATATAACACAGGTATATTAAATACTGGTATTAAATGTCACTAATGTACCAAAGATGGGGAAGCTGGGGAATAAGTAGAATGGAGTTTGACAAAGAACAAGGCTCCATCACGTTTCAGAGCAGTGAGGTGGCAGCAAGGAGGGCATGCAAGACCACTCAGCCAAAATCACAGCAAGCCAGTAAAAAAATCCCCTCTGGTAAGCTCCACTCCCAAATGCAAATATGTTATGTGAGGTTGATGTCAACGTCAACTGCCGTATCCTGGGCAAGCTCACTTCCCCCTGCCCATGCCAGCTTCACAGTGGTTTGCAAAGCCAAGCTAAAAATGTAGCTTGTGATTTCATAGAGGATGTCCATCTGCACCGAACAGCCTGAGCAGCCCCGGGCCCTCGCCGGCAACTGTGTCTGCGGAACTGCCACATCCCACTTGAGCACCGGTGACCAATTTCAGCATGCGTGGCATCAGTGCCAGAAATAACTCTCCTCTTGTCCTAGGGCACTGCACCCTTATTTATCTTCAGACTTAGCCCTGAGAAACACAGTTTGCATGCTTTAAATGAGTTGAAATTCAGTCTGGACCAGTGGGAGATCTCCGCAGGAGTCCCCTGGCACGCTCAGTGCCTGTTGGATTATGGTCACCTTGTTCAGTTTTGGTTAGGAAGAGACTTCACAGGAGAGCCTTCCTGTTTCTCCTCTTTCTATTTATTGAATTTATTCTAGCTACCTTAACAGACAATAAGATGTTTCTGCTAACTCTTGCAGGGGTCAGGGCGCACGAAACAGCTAAGAGAGAATCAGCGTGAATTCTTTCTGCTTGTATCTTAAGTGCTAAATTGCTGGTTGCACCATTTTTACCTAGAGGCATAACAAAGTAAGACCCCATGTTTTTCCATAAGCTACACTGACAATTGTCATCTTTACAAGCCCTAACTCTTCCCTTTGAAGCTTTACCTGTGCAGAAAATGTCTATAGCTACATAATTCCTCTTTCTGCTGGGGTTATCTAGGGAATAACGTAAGTAAAGTTGTAGCAGAGACATCTGAAAAGGCTGCAAAGGCAATCTTTGCAAAATACTCCTTCAGGGTTACTGGTGATGATGTGTGAGGCAGAAAGGATACAGATTGACATTCAAATCTCACTGTTTTTGTGCAGCAGACGGTTACAAAGGAAATAATAGCAACTTTTAAGCCCGTAGGAACCTATCTGTCACTTTGTCTAATCTTTGTTTTCTGGCAGTATAAATAGGCGACTGAGATGGTCAACCTAGTTCTGAAAAAGTCTGAGACAATGTTCTTGCGTCCAAACTGTATGTAATATCTGTTCCCCATTGCTAGATAGGTGACTTATCTGAACCAGGAAAGAGCAGCAGCTTTTATGACAGTAGGAGCATTCTTCAGTGCACAGCCACTGCAGGATGAGGAGCGCTGGCAGCTGATCCATGACCCTTGCTCCTGCCTTGCATTGTGCCGAGACTGACTTGACTGCTCTAGTAGACTTTGTGTTATTCTTTTTATAGCCTGGTATCCAGATGGCTTCAGGGATTAAAGTCAGCTTTTCAACTTCAGGTATTGTTGTACCTGGAAATAAAGCAACTGAAAGTAACCTGTGTAAATGATCTAAAAATACAGTGGGAAGTGACTAATTCCCATTGAAAGCCTACCTCAACTGTAATTCATTTCAGTTCCAAGAGAAGATTCTCATTTATTTGTGATTAATTAGACAGAACCATCTGAGATTACTAAATAATAAGATGACCCTGGAAAATAACATTATTCCCCTTGAATGAACTGTAAGCAGCTTCAGTTGTTTATCAGACTGTTAGTGCATGACATATGCCTGTACTACTGATGAGCTGTAGAGAGCAAAATGGAAAGATGTTGCCTTAGCCATGTTGATGACTAGAGTAAGAGCAGATGAATCTGTGAAAAATGTTGGTTAAACAACGTTCTCTCACAGTGTGGAAACTGGTGTTATTCAGCGCCTGACTAGAGTCTGCATCTCTTTTAGCCAAGGACTTGGCATTGTGGGTCCTGTTCTTTCTGGCCCCACTTCCTTGCCAAATCAGCGTGCGAGTGCAGGAGTACTAGCTTGAATGTAGAAACTCCTGTTCCTTTATTCCTGGGAACTTCACATTCCTCATTAATTTATGCATATGCCAGATAATTTCTGGGTTTTAACTGAATTTGAGGATCCAAGCAAGAATTGAGCAAAACGGTTATTAATCATGTTATTCTGGCATTTTGGAGAAAGTTTGTGTCACTGTTTTAAGTAAGCTACATTCATTTCATCGTGAGCTTTGCAAACTGCCTTTTATTTTACATGTTTTTACACTAAAACATTAGTGCCATTATTTTTGGATATTAAAAATAATTCTCTTTTCCCATGAATATTCTCTGTTGGGCTTTTCCTCCAGTACCAGCGTCCCAAAACAGGACATCTGTCTAATAGAGGGCATTGAGAATGACAAATAAATTGTGTCTTGAGTTGAAATTATTCTGAATGTTAAAGTAGACAGTCTAATAATTAAATATGTTAGGAAAAGTGTAATCATGCTTGCATTTTCCAGGTGCCATTTAAGTTATTTCAATTCAGTGTTTTGCATGTATGTGTATGACCTGAAATAAGTCAACGATTCAGTAAGCTACTTCTTTGGGGTTGTGTGGACTTTCTCCTCCAGTGAAAGTTTGTTATTTTGGAGGTAACATTTCTTCCTCCTGTGAATGGTTTTGCATGGTTGTGTGCTCAGTTATATTAGTGCTGATAACTGAGAGGTAGAAGAGTATTCTTGGAAGAAAGGAAAGGCAGGAATATCCTGTACCCCTTGCAAAATAATTGGGAGTGGGAGTTAAGGAAACTAGTACATGTCCTATGTATGCTGAGTTTTGTCTCTAGTGAGGTCAGCAGTCAAAAAAAGTTTTGGTTTTTTTCTTCTTTATAAATTCCTGTAGACCTAATGGAAATGTTAGTGACTGCGTCAGTTGCTGTATCTGATTTCCATGTGAACTGTTTTGGCTCTGAAATACTGGAAATGATGCTCCAGTCATCAGGTAACTTCAGTCTCCAAAGAATGAAGAAGAGTTTCAGTGGGGAACACTACCGTAACACATTCACAGGGGTGGCATCTGCATTCAATCCACGGATGCTGCTTTTTGTGCGGGCGGCCTGATTTCAGGCTGTAAGCATGGTGTGTGTGCTTGATCCATGGGCATTCTGGCTGAAGGAGCTGGCCAGGTCTGGATGCTGAACTGAGAAAAACACTGGCTTCCTTCCAAGGATCTCTAATTTTATCAGATTGTCTATATGAAGCAGGTAGCTGACTGACTACCAGATACATTTTAAGAGTTGAGATTGTAGTCATTATCAGGGAAGTTTTGTTTATCTCGCAGTGCAGAGGTCAAATCAGGGGAAACAGTGGTGCTCTCCTTACCACCAATTTCATGCCAATTAAAATCTCAAAATAAGAGTCTTGTAACTGTCTCTGCTGCTCTTGGTAATGCAACCTCTTCTTTTTATTTTTTAACATTTACAGGGGAAGACTGAGTGTCATACTCAGATTTCAGAACCAGCACCCCCCTGAAATGTCTGGGAGCAATACTTGCTTCTTATATCTGTTGTTTCTTTCTGGCTGTAAATTCAGCTGAGCATCACTGCGTCTGTCCCTACTGCAAACCTGCTCCTCTGGAATTGCACAGTGGGCCAGTAGCTCAAATGCAGTAGTCCCCCTTAGAGCCGTATCAGTATAAAGGGGAAGGGATCTCAGTGCAAGAGCCTGCCTTCAGTATGGTTTTAAAACAAAGCAGCCAATACATTATAACTATCCGTCTGCCACTAGGATCTTGCAAGCCTGCCAGCTTTGATTCCTGCCTTTCCCCACCATGCCTGTGAAGAAGGCCCCCTTCCCAAGGTCACACACCAGTGTGCTTTCATGCTCAGAAAACTTATGAAGGGTTATTCAGAACAACAAAGCGAAAAGCGTCTGAAAGGATTCGTCCCTCAGCAGGTACTTTGTATCTTGCATACAGCCGTGGGCTACAGCTGTGGAAGTCAGAGAGTGATAAATTAGCCTTGTGGGGACAGCTAATTGGCAGCTTCTCCTTCAAAATGAGACCCTTTTGTGCTGCGTGTGTGTGTGTGTGTGTCTTCATACTCAGGCAGAGTTGCAAAAATATTTAATACATAATCTCCTCTTTTTTCTGCAGTGATTCATCTGTGGAGGACAGTTTATGTATTTGAGAATGGTCATAGATAACTCTCAGCCCTGATACCAAGGGAAAAGATTGTATTGGAGTAATCTAATTTCAGGTAGAATTTCTTTTTTTGGACAGAGATGCTACCCCAGACTTCTTGGTTGGTACCATCCTTAAGAGCACTCCATAAAAGAGCATAGCAAACACTGATTAATGTCTTGGAGGTGGTGGAAGAGAGGATTAAATAAATTGCAGAAAGTTATAGTATTTCTTATACGGGCCAGTGATGGGAAGCCAGCCTTGGAAACTCCTGTAGCCCCTTTAATAAAACCAATCTAAGAAGACTAGGGCATCTTAACCTTCCAGAAAGAGTAAAACAAACCTCTTCAGAGACTTTACAGTTTATCCTTGTGGTATTCTGAGACATGAGTAGGATACCCAAGTATTACCAAATTCAAGATTAAACAGATAAGCAGTTGGTAGCAATCTGGAAAGTACAGGAGCTGTGTGTTTGTTCCCAGGAAGGGCTGTAGTGATGCTGGAGAAGATTGTTAAATACTGTTTGTGTTTTCCCAAAGCCATAACAAGAAAGAACATAAGCAGGCATCAATTGGGCTGGTTTCTGGAGGAGTGAAGGCAGCCTGGAGAAGCTGCTAAGTATCTGAATATGCAGTTGGTTGATGCCAGAGTTCACCAGAGAAGGCAGAGGCAGGACAGGGTGGCATCTTTTCAAGATACATCTGGCGTTTATCTGTCAGGTGCTGTTGTGCTGCTGGAAGCAATCAGTTAGAAAAGTTGCCTGATGGAGGGAAGTTTCCTGCCTGTGAATAAATAGGCAGCAGAAGAGGCCAGCTTGCTATCACAGCTAAGCATGGAATAGCGAAGGAATAACAAACTCAAAATAAAGAGATCCAAATAACTGAGATCCAAAGTTTTCAGTATCAAGAGAGCCATTCAACCAGAGAATTGAAAAGATGATGCTCATTAAAAGTGGTTTCATATATCTGTATGTTTCAGCCAAACTTTTGAAGATGCTTTAGAAACCATTTTGAACATGTGGCTTCTGAGATGCATCTATAAATGTAAGGCACTGGGGGAGAGACAGTTTGGGGATTTGAAAATGAAGTCAGGTTTTTGCCAGGTTTAGTTAAATAGGTATCCCTTCCACTTTATGCACCCGATGTAGCCATTAGGAGCTGTTTATATTAAATGTGGAAATTATGTGGTAGAGCCTGAAACGTGCAACTAAACTGTTGGAGCCCTTAATTTCATAAAGCCTATTTTCCATGTCAAAAGGTAACATTGCGAAGGAAATTATGCAAGATAGACTGGGACATGTATAATTTAGCAAGGTCTTAAAACCTTTTGATACAAGACCTCTTTGTGACAAAAAGGGCTGAAAACCTTATCACTGCAGGGATTGGGTTTTCTGGAGTTGAAGGAGGGTAGCAAGTTGGAATTGTTGCAAAAGCTCTGTTATACTCTGTGATTAGAGAGAGCTGAAGTGTTACCTGGAAAGAAAAGGAGGAAGCTGGAAGAGAATGAAGTGTGGGCCAGTTTTGCTGAAGGCCATGACCTGTAGAGTTACAGTTGGCAGGGTCAACTATACACCTGGGAGAGTACCTGGGGGTCACATTTTGAGGTGTGTGTTGATAAGATGGGTAGGCACAGTGACACACAAAAAAGTGGCTGCCAGAAAGACGAGTGGGTGTTTGCACGTATTCTGGCATCTGCCTTCATGCTAAAACAGCAGCAGGATTGGGAGTTAAACTGGGATGGAGTTAGTGGTGCAGAATGGAGAGCTCTCCAGTATGAATGTAGCCTTGCATACCAAAACCCTATGATGAGGAGAAGAAAAACCCTTTTTTCCTCCCTTTTTCTCCTCTGTCCCCTTTCCCCCCTCCCTCTTTGCCCACCTTGGGGAAGTTCGAGGTCATGATTTGCTTGCCTAGATCAGTGCTTCCATCTTTCATTGCCTGTTTGCTTTTGGGGAGAGGGGGAGTCTATCAGGTACAAATTTTGGAAATCAAACAAATTTCACCTTACTATTTCTAAACCAGAAAGAAATGGATTAGTTGAATCTCCCAATATATAGAGTCTCCACTCATCACTGGCATGGCAGAAATGTCATAGCCTTTTCTATCTAGCAAACTTTCAGTTCAGTTAAGAGAGAGACCTCTGACTTAAGGCAGGCACATCTAGCTCAAGACACAAATTTTAAACAAAAACTCATAGTGGTTCATTCACTCGCATAGGAATTTATTCATAGTTGCCTAAGTTGAGAACATAAGATTGAAAAATAATTTCTGGGCCATAAAGTCCAGTCTGTTTCCAAAGTTCTCCTGTAGCATTACAGTTTTAGATGGACCTTTCTAGTAGTAGATATGTATAAGAAATCTTTAGGTGGGGAAAAAATGCTCAGCACTGCTCATTTGACCATTTAAATTAGTTGTTTAGGAATGCTGAACAGTGAACATATTTTTCTATCTGATTTTTCTATCATTTTACTAGTCAGTGTTTTAATATAGCAAGACCCAAACAAACTGCAGGTACAAAACATAAGCATAGACATAGTTACATACCGTAATGAGGACTTGCATTACTAGTTACTGGCAGAGCCCAAGCTAGATTCTTGTTATTGGACATTTTTCAGATTCTTCTTTCCTGATACCAGCAATTTTCAAGTTGCTGATGCCTTCTTCAGCACTGGTGTTTTTTTAAAAGTCATCACCATTTTGTGTTTATTATAATAGCAAGAGTAAAACATTTTGGAGGGCAATAAAGGCTACATGATACATTCTAGTTCTGCATACTTCTGTTTCAAAATGTTGACAAAGAAGACAAAGAAAGCTTGACCCTGACAGTGTCTCATGACCTCTGGGGTGGCCTTTCACAGTCATCCTAAGGAAGACATCCATTAGCTGAGAAATATTTCTGTACATGAACTGTGTCATTATCTAGAATAACCATGTTTTCTATCAAAGTGGCCTGTTAGTAACAGTCCATTTATTTAAGAGGATGTCTCAGTAATAGTGGGACTGACCAAATAATCCTAATCCAGGGGTCCCTCTCTTAATGGTTTGAACTTCTGCAGAACCTGTGGAGGACACAGAGACTGGTAGATCTGCTGGTCTTTATCCAAGCAAAATTCCCTCTGGCAGCAGTGGCAATAATGTCTAGTGAGACCTAAAGACCCAGTTAGTGGAATTACAGCAGAGGAATTCACACTTGCTTCTGAAAACTTCTGCTTAAATCCAGTTGACATTACAGGAGGGGAGTAGAAGTGGGAGATGAATTCAAAGAGCAATTAGGAGGAGAGTTTGTAAAGCAGTTCTGGCTTTTTGCTGTTTGTTTTTGAAATTATTTTAATTGCCTTTCATTTAAGAGTGTTGAATCTCTAATGAAAATGAGAAATTAGATACTGCCATTAGAGGGGAAATTGCACTCATTACAAAGAGCAGGCTTGGATGCAGGAGTTGGTGCACAATGCTTAAGCCACTTTTGTCTTTTTTTTTTTTTTTTTTTTTTTTTTTTAAATATCCCATGCTTTAATATCTGTCCTGTGGTGAACAGCAGAAGCGGTGTAGGTCAAACATAGGCATTCCTATTTGCCATGGTTAACATCCATAATCTCTTCAGTGCCCAGTATATCTTAGCCCTTAACAGGTATAACTATAGGTGTTGGCACTTTTGAAGCTTCACTGGATTTCTGTGGAAGAGGGAAAGAAGGAGAAAAAAAAAAATCCTGTTTTACATAAATGTCTTTCTACTTTGGCGCTCCACAGTATAAATTATGGCATGAAATATTGATTCGTTGCAAGGCATGAGTCCGTAGCTTATTTGCTTAACTCCTGCAGTATTTTAATGAAAATCCAATTTGATTTTGACAGGTTAGGGTTGTACTTTTAAAGGCAAAGTGGCAGATTTGTAGATAGTGATTCCTTGAAGAGTGATTATAGAGACAGTTGCTTATATAATTACTGCATTATATGTATGTTACCAGTGTTACATGACATTAAAATCAGTCATCAGTCTGTATTCTTATTATCCCCAGTAGCTAAAAACACGGGGAGCGAGAAAAGCAGACCAACCACCATGAGAAGTAGAATGGGTCCTCGAAGGAGGTCCTGACTGTTTAAGAAAATAAGATACCATGTCTGCTGAGGTTTCATGCATGTATTTCTGAGATTCCGGAATTACACTTTGCAGATAATTTTCTTGTCTAGAATAATTAATGCTAGTTATTGCTTGCATGTTTCTATATTTTAAAGCTGAGCTGCGGCTGCTGTTGCAAATCTACTTTTTCTCTCGGGCATGCACAATACTGGCCCCAGCTCTCAACTGTCCACTTGAGGGATTGCAGCTCACACCTCTCCAAACTAAAGTGGCTCTCTTATCAGATAAGGCAGAGCAGGTGGGGCATAGTAAAAGCTCTTGGGAGGTCATGGGTGATTGCCCTATGTAAAAAGAAGCAGGGAGACTTAAATTAGTTTTATTTTGCAAAACATCAAGCTGTATAGGTGGAAGGTGGGTTGGGTCCTTGGACTTGGGACAGAAATAGTAAGTTTACTGAATCTCTAGTGCTTGTATAGTCCTTTGCAAGTAGAAGTGGCAAGGTTAAAGCCATTGCGTGCAGTGCGCAGCATCTCCAGAACTGGATCCTTCTTGATGTGGGAAAGGCAGCGCAGACTTTGAAGTTAGGACCCGATCTGAAGCTGAATACAACCATATGGAAATATTCACCAGTCTTTGAATTGACACTTTAATGAAGTTTTGAGTCATAGAGCAGTGACCTGTGTGAAAGTAGCTGTGAGATGGTGATTGTATCTTTCTAAACACTGAAGTGCATGGATTAAACACAGAATCTCCACCAAACACACACATGCTCACTCTGCCTATTTTCTAGTTCACTGTGTACGAGAGAAGAATTACATATTTAGTCATTTTGCTCTTCTGCAGGTAAGATTACACTTTCTTTTAAATTATTCTTTTTTAATTGGTGGTTCAGGTGCCAGAAACAACACAGCAAGTTCAAAGGTTTATCTGCAAGGCTAAGCATTTGCTGTGCTGGGAAACGCCCATTGGTCCAGCAGGTTATTGTTTGAACCAAGCAAATTTCAACCACTGTTAATTAGCTTTTGAACAATTTTTTGTTTGTTTGTTTCACAATAATTTCTCTGGTGTTTGCTCTGTGCTTAACCAGGTAAAGTAAACATTAAATCTCAATTAAGATTGCTGTACTCATCAAGCAGAAATTCTCAGTTGTATTCAGTTCCTCCAACCACTGCTTTCAGGAAAGCAACGGTGTTGTCTTGCATGAGATGGCTGCATTACATGCCTACAGACAGTGGTCAACAGGCTTTTACCTAGTCCCTTGAATATGGTGAGATATGCTGGAACAGATGTGCTTCTGAATAAAATGTTCGAGCAGATTAATTGCAAGCGTGCTTGGGTTGGGCGAGTTGTGTAATGTTAAGGTGTGTCTTTAACATACGGAGCATGTTTGGAAAGTACAGTACAGCCTGAGAAGCCGTGTAGAGACAGACTCAGCCTACTGCAGTGTTATAAGTAACAGATGGTATCTCAGTGTGTTTCATATGAACCCCACTGAGATTGGAAAACCTGAGTGCTGGGAGGGGATTCCTGTATCACAGGGGAATTAATTATCTTTTTAAAAAAGGGGTACAATAATGGAAAAGTAAGGCTTTTGTAACTTTAATAAGTAACAGAGGAGGAGGAGGAACCTGTCAGCATCCGTAATAGAAGAACTGGGAATTGTGGCAATCCCTCTTGCATGCACAGGTTCCCAAACAGCAAGCACTTGCAGGGGAGAGGGATCACTGCTGAGGGTGCCCTCTCCTCTCATCATCATGTCCACATGCTGGCTCTCGTCTGCCATCTGCACTTGGGGAAGCCAGTTGGACCTATACACGTGGAAGCAGTGGATAATTTCTTGGTTCTTCACTAAAAATGCACCCAGGGGACAGTCAGAGGGTAACCGTGGGGTGGCACAGCGGCTGTGCGTATCTCTGCCTGTCTCCATTGCTGGTGCAAAATCTGGTGCCATGTTTCCCTGGGGAAGTCATGTATCTCCAAGATCGGTGAGAATGCATTTGTCACCGCCTTCGTTAGCCTGGAAAGAGAGCTGCCTTGCCGTTTGCACTACGGAGAAGAGCCCCGGCTCATTCGTATTCAGGCAGCCAAGCCCAGGGGGTTTCAGAGGACGGGAGTTTTCAGCATCACACAAAATCGCACTGGGAAATGCCTTGCCCAAAATGCCATCTCTACGTTTCATGCCAAAGATTGACCAGTAATATGTGATGTGTGTCACAAAAAAGAGTAATTAAATTCAGTTTTCAAGTAAAAGAGAAATAGGCAGAAAGACACAGACTTGTTCACCTGGTTCCTCCATATGTTTTTGGAGCACAGCTTTTGCTGGAGAGCCTTGAAGGAGTAAAAATGATATAATTTCGTCTGTTCAGTGAGCTGAATTATTCATTTTAAATGAAAATATTTCTAATCATGTGTCAGAAAATAGGTGTGATTTCTAGGTAACTATGCCTAATAAGAACCTTGTGGTGTGCAATCTAGTCTGTGGCTGCTAAATAGTTATCCATCTTAAAGCTGTGCTGGCCTATGTGTATTTTTAGGCTTCCTATCAATAAATATTTTATAAAGTGCCGCAGACAGTCAAGGGAGGAAATGTTCTGTTGCAGAGGAATCCAATTGCAGGTTCTCCATAAAATGATGTAGTTTATAGGGTTTGATATCAGATACAAAAACAAGGATGTTGTATAAAATGCATCAAATGTGATCACTGAAGGAACCCCGCTGTGTTGTGAATAATTTGTGATCTTTCAAAGACAACTAGAAGGGCTCTAAGCAGACTGTGTAGTGATAAATATCAATCTACATGTGCTTCTCTATTGATGGAAAAAGCTGTTTCTTACTTTTATTAACAACAAGGTCAGATTGGTAGTAAAGGAAAAGAAGACAAATTATCTTTATTGATACTTATGCTACATGTTTAATGGAGAATAAATTTTGCAAGTGCTTGCTTTAATTGCATATGCTGTTGCAAGAAGTCTACCATTTCCAAGTCAGCAATTGGGGATTATAATCACCTCCTGGAGGCTTCACTACAGCGTTTGCAGAACTTCTGATTTGCGACATCATGCAGTGGTGGCACTTGCTGCATGTACATTTACTGTGTACATGAGAACCGCCTAATGCTCAGTCTGCTTCTGTTAAATCGATGCAGGGGATAACAACCTTCCCAGAGTACAAATTGACATGTACAGCTGAGGTTCAGCTGTTAGCATAATCTTATAATGGCAGATTTAACTTTCGGAGCACAATCACTGAAAACACCCCCTCTGCCATCATTTGCTGTGCCTCGCTGAGCTGAAGAAGCACCTGGTCACGGAGGAGAGATGGCAGTAGGTGCAGTGCAGCGGTGCTGCCGTGCTTTCTGCTCAATAGCAGATGGGAGCCACCAGCTGGGACCCCTGTCCTGCCTTTAGGAAGCAGAATACCCATTCCTCTCCGATTACCCTTTTGGAGACAATCAGCCACCCCTCTCTTCATGGTGGATTAGTGCCTGCCTTTTCCTTGAGGTGCTTTCCATGTAAAGCCCTCTTGATGTTGTTCAATCAAAACTAAGCCATGGGTGCAGAAGGTTTTAAGGTGAAGAAACTGGCCGTTCGCTCTCTGTCCTGCTGTTTTAATTGGAAGATCTTGCATAAAGCTGCAAGTGTGGAGCTGTGAATGCCAAGGTGATCATTTCTCTTGAAGCAAATCCATAACCGAGAAAGGATTCAAGACTCAGGGAAGGCTTTCATTTCTGCTGTTTTTCCAGTGATAAACCCCATATGAACTAGAAAAATAGCAGCCATCTAATGGAAAATATGTATTTCCCATTGCTATCCCAGAAAAGAAGGATTTTCTGAATTCTGTGTTGTTTTAAAAAGATAAGACAGGACATTTGGAGATTTTATGTGTTTACAAGCAAATGGTAGAGTAGGAGAGGGCACGACAGAAGACTTTTGCTTGGATTTACAGCATTACAGATACGTGGTATTGTGGCTAATGAAGAAAACAGGAGCCAAGTTTCAAGACTGCAGAAGAAAGAATCACTCATTGTCAGGGTGTCCCCCATATTATGGGGTGGGAGTTACTGATGAGTTTCCTAGACATCTTTTCCCCACTCAGGAAAGCCCCGGGGACTGTGTAGATGTCTGTATTTCTGTTGCCTATCAAGTAAAATGTACTTTTAAATGTCAGCTCATCCTCTCCTCATCTATTTTTAATGTGGACAGTTGGTTAGGGAAGTTAAAGAGCAGCTCTATACACAGCTGCTAATTATTAGTATCAGTTACCACTTGTTTTATTGTTTGGAGTTTAAAAAATAATAACAAAAAAGCCAAGGGTTGACAGGGCAGCCTGTATGCTCTGAAAACAAAGCAGGTACTTCCAGACTGAGCATTAGTGTATGTCAAGTGCATTTTAGAAAATGGCTTTTCTCTATTACCTATAAAAATACTACAGGGAGTGGCTAGCCTACTCCACACGTTGATGGATGAGGTTAAGAAGTATGACTTTCATGTGTTGAAAAGGGCTCATGGATTATTTTTTTTTCAAGACAGTAAACCAAAGATAAATGATTGCTTTGCTCAGACAGCACTCGGCTATACGTAGGTTTTTTTCTAGGATTTTCATCCCCCCATATATCTGAGTGTAATTTGCATAAGTAGATATTTTATACCTACTTTAATTGAGACATTGCTGCAGAAGAAGGCTGGAAAGAACAAAGGAGGGAAGCTGCAACGTTTTCATTATGCTGAAGCAAAATATTAAGACATGCTGAAACATGTGTATATTAAGTCGATAGACTGCAGATACAGGGAAAGAAATGTGAAGGAACTGCCTCAGTGTATATCTGACAGAGTTTAGTGAGAAGCTTTGTCATCTTGGTGAGCAAACGCAGAACATAGCCAGGTCCTCTGTGGCCTTGTTTTATGTAGGGCACTCACTCTGTACCATGATGGATCTTTCATTACCAAAGGCTTCGTGTGAAATTAAGCATTATGCACTCCTAGGACCCATCCTGGTCTGGCTGCTGAAGCAGTTTTAAAAGTATAAGTTCAATTAATAAAATTAATTGAGGATTAGAGAACAGTAGGTTGAAAAAAGTACTTCTAGCTGGCTGAGTATATGACTTGAGCACCCCAGAGGGTCTGGTCTGCTGAGGTAGTTTGTCCATTGTCTGTGAGTTTTATGTTAATAGATTGCTTTGCTAGACTGAATTAGCTGCAAATCTAAACCCTTCCAAAGTCTGGGATACTTTGGCTCTGAGGTTTTGATATGGGGCCTGAAGCTGCCCATTAATATCATAAGCTGTGCATATCATTGCACAGTTGCATTTATTTTTAATGAATGTAGCCAGGAAAATTTAGTTTAGCTGAGCAATGAAGTATTACTAAATGGACAAAATACATGCAAGGGTGATTCAGATATTTCTGCTTTATCTGCTGCTTGGGCTTTTGAGAATACTTGAATGTTGCATTTTCACACCCCTCATTTATGCTGAATGGTCATAAAGTTTTATCTCAATCTTAAGGTTTTTTGCTTTGCTTCTAAATATTAAACTGATCTTAAATAACTGCTATTCAAAGCAGACCCCATTTGAATAATGTATCATGCACAATAATTCAGAAAATCTAATTAATTGCTTTTAGAATATATTTATATAACTTTGACTTCATGGAAAAGAGCAGTTGAAATATCTAACTGAATGCATAAATGTAAAGAGTTTTTCTGAACATGATTAAATATTAGTAACAAAAACTATTCTTTCATTTCTAGTTATTGAAAGTACATCACTATAAGTAATTTACAACTCTTACTAGGATACAGTAAGCATCAGGCAGTTTATATTCTGGTTATGAACAGCATGCATGAGCTGAGAGGTAGGCTTGAGAGCTAAAATGTAACTGGCTCACGTTCCTACAAATAATTGCTATAGCAACATTATCATAGTGTCTGAGATCTGCCTCCCTTGGGTTCACACCTGAAGTTTTCTTTACGGTGAAACAAAATGCCTTCTCAAGTTGAAAATACTGTGTAATGGTGAGGGCATTGATGGCTTTTGATTTTTTTTTTTTTTTTTTCCAAGTAATTACATTTCAAATGTTGAGAAGCATAATGGAACATTAGGGGAAATCGTTTGCTGTCATAGTGTCCATTTATCATGAAATTCAACATTGTGTGGCTCCTTCCATACAATTAATCTCTGCAAATTGGTGTGATCAGGTGAAGAAATTCTCTGTGGGCGGTCTCACCTAACTCGTGGAGTTTTTCCTTCTCTTCATCTGAGTGCTTAGATGTTACATTAATGTTCTGTAAAAATCAATCAAAATAAGGTTTGAGAATTGTTATTTCTCTTATTTCAGATTGCTGCACATTGTGGTGTAGGTTGTGTCTCTGCTTATTAGGAGCTCTTTGACTCAAAGCACTGAAATTCAGCATTGCATAAATATCAGCTTTCCTGAGAGACCCTAATAATATACCTTGCATTTATGAAATATCTTTTTCCCAGATTCTGGATCCCAATTCCTGCTTTGTTCAGTTGGATAAAACTAGCAAGGGATGCCCATAATGGCAAAGAGTGCATCACAGGACAGGCAAGGAGAACTCACCTGTTTGGAGCCATAGAGTAAAACATTCATCTGTGTCTGAGGACTATTTTTTCTGCTTGGTAGCTGATCCAGGAGGAGGGGGGTTGAACAGAGATTTTCAGGCAGCTTCTGCAATCCTGTCCCTTACAAGCAGCTCAAAATCTGGGAGATAGATAGATAGATAGATAGATAGATAGATAGATAGATAGATAGATAGATAGATAGATAGATAGATAGTAATGTTAAGTGAAGAGTATTACTCCATTATCATTATGAGGAAAAGAGAGCAACAGATAAAATAACTTCACCCTGGGTCTCAGTGAAGTCTGAATGATGACTGCAGAAGGTAGAGCACTGAGAACAATAGAGGACTTTGATCATCTGAGCCAGCTAATTAGAAGGGAGGGAGAAAGAAATTTCATCAGAGAAACAAAGGTGAGCAGAGATTGTAAAAAATGGATCTTTCAGTGATATTAGGGAGAAGAGAGAGGTCCCATGCTCCAAAGGACAGACCTCAGGAGAACAGCAGTGGAGGAAGAGGAGGAGGTTGGTTCCCTTTTGTAAGACCAAAGAATACTAAAGACATGAGAAATCAGTGAGTGATGGGCGATGTGTGAAGGTAGTTTTATAGCTTTGTTCAGATCTAAGAAATCAGGGGGAAATCTAAGAAATCTGGAGAATCTAGTGATTACACATTTTTCTAAAGATTAAAAAAACCAAACAAACAAACAAAAAAAAAAACCAACAAAAAAAGAAACCTCTATCTCTACTAAAGTGCTGTGCTACACTGCCAAAGGGAGACAGTATCAAAGCTTCCTCAGACACATAAAAGCTTGAGAGATTTGAACATGACCCTTCGATGGCCATCCTACATGAGGAACTTGGGGTGTGCTGACAGTGACAAGCTGCCTGGATGTTTGGTGTTGAACCAGTGGGAGAAGGACTGAAACAGTGTTATTTAATTGAGATTTTCTCATGAGTGGGTCTGCATTGTTTTGGTTGTGCAGTTTGCTCTCCTATGTAACAGCAGTATGTAGCTGTTACAGGGAAAAGAGCTAAATCTGAAGAGTTGAGGTGTATTGGAGATTGCTACACAGTCAGACACATCGAGTGTGTCAGTGTGAGTGTAACAGCCCCCATAAAGGGTCTGATACATCGTGTTGCTGCCATCACACAAGTATAGATGAACCAGTGCAGTCTGACCACTTCAGCTCCTCCTGTCGACACAGAGTAAAACCATGGGCTGGCTGGAGATAGCTTATACTGCCCTCCAAAGCTGCACAGAAAACATCTGATCTTTTTCCCCAGCATAAACTTATCCACCTGGGAGTTATACCAGTTTTAATTCACTTCATTTATATCACAATAACATTCCCATATAGACAAGACTGACATACTCGTGGAGTTTAATTATAGCCTTTCCTGACATATCATGCCTATTCAGGGAGCAAAATGAGCATCTCGGTTGCACCAACAAGAACAACTTCTAGACTCCCATCTTGAGTTTCAGCGTGGGTCTTACCAAATCTTTTTTAGTTTTAAAGAGGAACCTTAGACTATCTTTCTGTTTGCCCTCCAATCAAATGAAATTTCCTTGCTCAACAAATAAGATTATATGGTCTTATGAAAAGAAGTTTAAAAAGGTAACTTAGAGGTTCTGGCCAGGGAATGGAAAGACCTTGTCAAAACATAATGCCATACTGAATAACTGGGGTGTGCACGGATGGTTAAATACTTACTTTGCATTCTATTTTAAATTGTCTGCCATAGTCCTAATAATTGCTTGTAATGTAATAATGAAGGTGCAACATCAGACTTTATGTGACTGAATCATTTTAACTTAGATTTTTTGGATTACCTCACAACAGAAGTGTCTTTGGAACATGTCTCAGAAGCGTGCCATGTTGCAGTCAGAACAGCGATTAGTATGTAGCCTTAAGCACATTCAAGTTTAAGATAATTCTCTCTGGGTTTGGGCTTTCAGATTTAAGCAATATCACAAGAAATGATGGGCCAAATGCACAGCTGAAGTGCAAACATTTTGTTTCTGTGGAGCTGTATAGCTGACATTCAAATATGTTGTTATTAATCTGTACCAGCATGTTATTAAAGATGGCATCAGGTTGTGCAGGCACAAGGCATGTGAATTAAAGCTTCACATCAGACTCGAGTTCTGGCATCCCCTAATTGTTGGGTGCTCGTTTCCTTTCACACTTTAAATATTTCAAAATCAAATGTTTCGCATGTGGTTTTCCGAATTGCTTTAAAAACAAACAGCAGAAACGTATTCCACTCTGCACTATCAAACTGACACCCTGAAGCAGACAGCTGGCACAGCTGGAGCCTGTGGATCTACCTTGTAGATCTCTGAGGCTGAGATAACAATGATTAGTGGGAGTCTTAGACTTAAGTTCTTTAAGATGATGGATCCTCATGGACCAGACATCTGCTGAAAAGTCGAAATCTGCTGGAGTGATTAGCAAATAACTGCTGACAGTGGATGAAAAGTGAAATCTTGGTGCCTGTTCTGATAGCTACAAACATGTAATTTTTCCTGCCAGTGGCTGGTCCAGCATCCTTTGTCCTTATCCCAAGCCTCCCCATGCCATTTGTTCTTTTTAGCACTCATTTAGTTCTTTGCTCATTTTCTGTAACTCTTTGTCCCTCCATCCTCTCTTTCCTTTGTAAGGGTGTGTGTCACCCCCAGCCTTACGGTAAGCACAGCATTTCATTTCTCTTGCAAAATCCTCTAGAGGCATATCTCAGTTACCTTTCACACATTTCTGGCACTTATCTCAGTATTCCATCTTGCCATTGTTCCAAACCTGATTTCTTTCTCCCTACTCACGACTGGCCTTCTCCTCCTCACTGTCCAAATGCTATCAGCAGCAGTATGGACAGCATAGGAGAAATTGTCTCCTAGATCTCAGTTTCTCTCTTTGGTACTGGAAAACCACTACCTATCCTCTGAAGCAAGACCATTTTAGGTCCCAAACCCACATGGCCTCCTGTGTGAGCTGAAGTTTTTCTTAGGCTGAGACCCTTGTGTGGATTTTCATACATGTGATGAAAAAGATAGGTTCCTGATTAACAAAATGGTTGTAAGCAATGTCTGCGTGTAAACAATGACTCTGCCTTCTTATTTTTCATTTTTGTTTAACCTGGTCTGAGACGTTATTGGAACTGTTTCATTACAAGTGTAGGTACATGCAGATAGACTTATGATTTGATTTACCCAGGCTTTAAAAAGTATCAGTGGGGTTGGACTGTATCTTGAAATACCTAATTTGATAAAACTAAGAGCAATTGCAAACAAGATCTTAAAAATGGAAAACACTGGGTCCAAAGTGTAGGTATCATACTATTCTATATTGTATATTGAATTCACAGCACTATAGTAGTGACAGAGATAAAACTTACCCAGATAACACAGGTTTAAACTTTCTCTGCTTTTTGTTGAAAGTGATTACTTAAGAAAATTGAAGCCTGGAAACAATTAATGGTACATAGGTTACTGAAGGCTAAATGATGCTGTCTGAAGCACGTGCCATTCCCACAGCAATCACCTAGGGCATCTCCCAGGCATGTGAAGCATTGCTGCTTCCCTGTAGCATGTTTGTCACCTGAATTTTGAGTGCCCTTTGTTAGACGGTTATGAAAGAAAGGCATCATTAACAAACCCAAATACCTCTTTGACAAATGTACACTTTCAGGAACTATCTAATTAACTGTATCTCCAAAACAGTGGCGTTAATGAAACTCTTATTTTAATTGAAAGGCAATTAGGCATTGTCTCCTTCCAATGTGTGTGTAGCTAACTCTTGTTAGTATTAATAAGTTGCACTTTCAGAATGAAGCTCTATACGACATTTCTAGGCCTGCAAAACTTGTAGTTTTTTTCCTCAGTACCTTCTCTGGTCCTGCCAATGTTGTTTGAGTTTTTAAATTAAAACATTAAGGTAAGGAAGTGTGGCAGATTTTTAGTAGTAGAACTAACTGCTTAATATTTGAAAAGGCCATATTTCAAAGACAAGTTTTGGGGAAGCCAGCTTCAATTTTCCTTTCCCTGCTTTGGATAAACCTGTGTAACCCAGTGATACTGGAGGATAAAACGTGACAGAGGAATTAGTATAATATCTGGGAGGCAACAATGTGCTTAGCCCCTCCAATTTTGAAAAAAATTATAGTCTTTATCATAAAATCAGGGAAGGAAAGTGTTGGCAGTGGGATTGGTGCTCATTGTTGAAGAGGCAACAAGGGTTGGGTGAGGGATACCAGCAGGTGCTCACCTGCTCTACCTGACTCTAATTTGCCTTGAGTCAAGGACATGCTCAAATGAACTTGAAGAACTTGGTATGGGTAGTTCAGTGTTAAATAGAAAATCCTATGGTTTTCTTTATTGTCTGTGTCTCTCACTTGTCTCTCTCTGGGGCAAAATGAGATGGCTGATTTACCTAAATGGCTAAAAAACAGTCTGATAGTTTACACAATTTTCTGCATTTCTTATGAAATTATTCTTTTGTGCTCTGTGTTTTGAAACAGGATAGGAAAGCTTTTTCCACCTTGAAAATATGGTAAGAACAGAGACTGCATGTTATAGTTGCAGGAAGTATTTGTTGCAGAGGGCTTTTCTTGCCTTCCTCTCTTTTGGGACCAGTAATAAAATTCCCATGGTGGATATCAGTGGAGCAAGATATTCTTGTGTGGCACAATTTAATAGTCAGGATACAGTAAGTAAAGCTAGCAGTACTTTAATTTTATAAAGGAAGATGGAAGTGTAGCTCAATGTATGAGCCTTTCTAACTTTGCTGTATAAGGGGGATTTTTTGTAACTAAAGGAATCATAGAATACCAGGTTGGAAGGGACCTCAAGGATCATCTGGTCCAGCCTTTCTTGGCAAAAACACTGTCCAGACAAGATGGCTCAGCACCCTGTCCAGCCGAATCTTAAATATCCAATGTTGATTCCAGTCTTTTCTCTAACATTATTAAGTTTTGCTAATAATGGTCTTAAACCATGTGATTAAGTTGAAAAAAAGAGTAGTCTATATTAGCAGCTTACTGGTCAATTAGAATCAAAGCCACTTCCCCAACACAAGCTCAAATAGTCATTTTTGATGTCTTTAGTAATGCTATATTTGAGTTTTCTGAGTGAGTAGAAATACAGTAAGTTTGATATTCAAAAAATTCAGACATCTTTGTATATGTGATTGGTAATATAAATTAAAAGGTTTGATATTGCTGTTGTAGTGTTGCGGTTTAATAAGCACAGCCTCTGGGTTAAAAAGAAGAACCTACAAAAGTCTCCACTGTGTTTTGTGAGTTCAGAATTAATGGAGACCAAAATGTTTACTTCAGCAAAAGAGACAGCTAAAAATAAAACGATATCATAAAATACAAGCATAATGCCCAAAAACATTTCTCTCCTACTTAGAGGCAAAATTATTTTCTGGCCTAGGAGAAAATAATAGGATTGCATTTCATCAATCACATTCCGTTCCGTATATTTTAGACTTAGTGCAAATGTAAAAACAAAAATCAAACTGTATTTTTGTTGTTCTGTAATGAAGTATGGTGTTTATGAGAGAAGAATATGGATGTTCTGAAGAGAATCTCAGAAAGAAAGCACAATTGACTTTAAGAGTTCACCTGTCCCTTGTTCTCATACTGGTTTAGTTATCGGGGGAAATAAGGGTGAAAAAGGTAAGTTGAAGAGAAGCGCAGCTTCTCCTGATCAGCATGATCCATGACAGAAATATTTGTAAATCGCAGAATGAAAATTAGCCAAAAAAAGTATTTCTGGAAACAGAATTGTTATACCACTGTGAGTCTAAAAGTGAGATGAGAGAGAAATAATATGATGATTCATTCATTCTTCATCTAGGCCATGACTGCTTTAACAAACTGCACAGTATAAATAATATACTAGGCATTAGGCAAATAGGTGCCAGTGGTTTGTTTGCTGGCACATTGCCTATCTACCTTCAAGGATAAATTTCAGCTTTGTGCCATTGTCTCTTCATCTATGTTTTTTTCTCCAGCATGAGAAGCCATTGTGCTAGTTCTGCCAGCAACTTCACGTGGATTGCTTGGGGGCAGCTCCTGAGAGCACAGAGAGAGGAGTCCTGAGAACGGGGATGTGAGATCAGCCCCACTGCAGAAGGGAGGGAGTGGGCAGAATGGATCACAGGCAGCAATGTAGACATGGTGCAGAGCTCATACGTTTGTTATGCCCAGCTAGCCACCCCTCCCCGATATCTCCAATAGGAGGGAAAGGAACAGTTTGGTCTTTTTACTGTGCCCGTTCTGCATCAATCATAAGCAAGATTGTGTCATACCACTTTCAAGAAAGAAGTCAAATGCTGGTCCATTCCTCTGGCACTGCAAAACAAATCTAGGTCTTTATCAATGCAAAATGTGCATGATGCTGACATGACTCCTCATGCAAAACGTGCCATCAGGTTTCTATGACATGGTTGGCCTTGATGTGAAGGTTATGAAAGATTGACAGTTCACCTTTCATTGCAGTGGGCACCGTTTTGAAGCGTTAGTCCAACATTCATGGTAAACATCAGTTGTTCCCTTTGTAAATACCAAACCCTGTGCTATAACTAAAGACTGGGTCAAGTAGCAAAGTAATTACTCCAAAAAATAAACCACCTTGCTCCTGCTGAAAACTGAGAAGTGGTAACTCCCATCCTGATACTCTGTCACTGTGGTTGCTGCTTGCCTTGCTTCCAAGAACCACAGCTAGCACAGGATCAGCTTGTTTCAAAAAGACAAGTACGAAATAGCCCCTGCTGTTATGCAGTGAGTGTGGTGTTCAGTATCTCCTTGCAAGGCCTTTAAATACAGAAGAGTGGACAGTGAAAAAAAATATTGATGGACACACGTGTGTTTTCATTAGTTGACAGTGTTCAGAGGGAGGAAAAACAATGGGTTAATTTTCCAGACAGCAACTCCCCAAAAGTTTCACAAGGGGACAAGAAAAGTGACTTTCATAAATAAAATTAATATAGAAATTGGTTTTGGTCTATGTCTGTGTAACTAACATTATTCATAAGTTGCAGGAGGTAAGGGACATAACCTGATAGGAAGCGATTTGCATTATTTACATATTTTTAATTAGTAATACTTTTATTTTTAAAGATTAATGAAGAGTGCTGCCTGGCTCGCTGTCCAGGTAAAAAGTTGTAGTTTTGCCAGGATGTGGATTTTCTCAGCTTTGCTTCTGCTTTTTTCCAGATGAGATAAATGGCTTTAAGACTTTGACCAAAGCAATTAACTTCAAATTCAGAGCTTAAAGGAAAGCCACGCAGTTTTGTTGACATTGTTTTACTATAAATCCTTTTCTCAAATATATTTCTGCTATTTGTGGTAATTTTGCCCATGAGAATTAGAAGTTTGGGAGGAGGAGGGGAGCTGGAGAAGTAATAGAAATGCTGCTCTGCATGGAAATAATACTGTGGATTTTAAGGTTGTTACATGGAAAGGCAGACTTTCTGTACTTTATGTAGAGAGGTGGAGGCTAGTAATAAGGTTATTCTGCTTTGCTGTACAGGACAGCTGCATTCCCACCACTGCTGAGATTCAGGGACAGAGGCTGGAGGAGGCCTGCAGGGCATCCAAGGCATTGTCTTGAGCTTTTTCCTTACACCTCAGAGTTTAATTTCTGCAACACTGATTTCATTAACTGAAAGGCCTTGCCGTGTTTGGTTATTACATCCTAGACTTCCCCCCCCCCC
>NW_020799097.1:108821708-108851396 GCF_003259725.1 Athene cunicularia | reverse complement strand
CCCCCCGTGAAAGGATCTTGTTAATCAAGGCTTTTGCTTTCTCCCACTGTCAAACACTGACCGATTCAAGAAATAACATGATGGTATTAATTAGACGAGAGCCAGTTTTGAGAAAGTGTTTCGATTTTCAGTTACTGTATTTTCACATTACAGGGTAATAATATGTCAGCAGTTAATAAAAGATATAAAAAATATTGTGTATGTGCTTGAAATATTAGCATTTTAATATCCATGTCCAGAAATAACATTTTTTCAGTAGCATTTTTTTGTATGTGGGTGGACAAGCAGTAATTGATGCACATGTACTTGTTTGATCTATAGCAGTTTAAATACAACTTCAGAGGCAGTTGTCCAAATGGCATGTCATCTAGATCTGATATTACTGCTACATCACTATAGCATCTTTCTCAGCAAACTGCCTCATGCAATGGGAGGTTATTAACACCAGGGAGAAGCGAGCTGGAGTACAACTGATTAATGTGACATATTTGAGTTTCTTTCTACAACTGTCTCAACAACCAGTCATAGAGATCTGCATCATACCCAGAAAATTAAATTTAAATTACACAGTCTTGGCTAGAAAATTGTGCAGTTAATCCCGTCCCAAAAAATGAGATTTGTTTTTTTTCCACATGAAGTCTTTTGTGATTTTTCATACCCTAGTTTCTGCCAGCATTCCCAGTGGTTTAGGTTACATTCTTCCTCTCTCAAAAAGAAAAATAGGGGTAGGAAAAAGGAATATATACGAAAGATTGTGTTTTAGGAAAGTTCCTTACTGCCTCAGAAGTTAATGTGTCCAGTGCAAAAGTACAAAATGACTACTCTAAGCTCCCTTCTGTAAGCACTTCATGAACCATATTTTTAAAGAAAAGTTTGCCACAGCTTAATGAAGATAATAATATATATCTGTTGGTTTTTCAAAACCTTTGTTTATACCATGGCTCTAGTGATATACCCTTCTACTAAGCTAAAGCAGACCTTTGTGTTTAAATATCAGCTGTAGTTGATTCTCTTTGAATTAAATAGCAAGTATTTGAATAAGCTTTTTTTCAGGAGGAAAAATGGAGTAATGTAAGCAGAGACAATAACCAAGCATTTCAGAAAAGGGGAAGAAAAGAATTAGAAGTTTAATTTCCTAGTCCTATAGCTGAAAGTATGTTTTCAGACAGTCATTTGTTAACAGTAATTAATTTTTTACCCATTAATCTTCACACAGTCAAGTGTGTTGATATCAGCTCCCTTGTATCCAGGCCATCCCATTTTACTGCCTGGTCCCCTTTGCTCCTGTGACCTTACCATTAGTTAATTCCTTCGTTACTTCCCCTCCCAACACAACCATGCTTCATCCTCCCGTGCCTTAAGCGGCAAGCTGTTGGTGCTGCCTGCCTCCTCCTGCGCCACCCTGCTCACCGGACAGGGTTTTAAATATGCTGAGTTTCCTCAGAGAGGCTTGCAGCCTTGGCAGTGCTCTCCAGGCGCCATCTGTTCCCAGCATCTCCTTGGCCAGTCTCAGGCTCCTGCTTGGTTTTTCTCTGCCTCCTTTCTTCCTGACTGACCTTCCTTCCTGTCATCTTGGAGAATCACTTTGGAAAATTTGCTAGATCAGAGCCAGCATAACTGCTAGCAGTTATCAGTAGCATCCTCACCTGACCCTTCTTATCCTCCATTCCCCTCTCTCACGCTCATATGTTGCATCTGGTCCAAAATCAAACTGCAAGCTCCTCAGAGCAGAGCCTTATCCTTCCAGCTGCCTTTAGCACCAAGCACAACAGTGCCTGGCTAGTATCATTAAGTGCCAAAGCTGTACAAATAAATAAGAATAGTTTTGATTACATAGTTGAAGTTCTCATCTCAAATAATTGAAACATTAGTCACAAGCAGTTATGCTGTTTATAATTCATATAATAATTTAGGACTGCTAGTTTTTAACTGTTGTGTAATTTGGATTTACTTGCAGTTCTCATGGGATAAAGTGTATTATTGAACAAGAAAGGAATAAACTATATTCAGAGTAGCTGTAGGGTGCTGTGATTTAAAGGAGACCTGGTGGAATACTACAGAAGAAAATATGCAGGACCATTATGCTGTTAATGAATGCACAATTCAGATTTGTGGTTTAATTTTTAGATCATATTTCCCTAGTACCCTCAGGTATAACAGGCTTCATACATAAAAACTGAGTAAGACAGTCATGTAAAAACTGAATGATAAAAAAAAAAAAAAAAAAGTTTTGTTTATTCATTTGCAAATATTTTTTTTTTAAATTACATAGCATTCAAAGAGCACTATTAGAAGGGCACAACCATAATTGCTGGTACCAGTTTTGGACCCATGGTTGTAACCTTTGAGGCAGCTTGATATTTATCAGTAGCTACAGACAGTCACTGTATTTAAGCCATGACTAGAGCATCATTTTTTGTTCTGGTCAGGAGCTTTCTTGAAATAATTACCATTTCCTTCCTCGGTCAAGGTGGCAGATTGGTGATATTTTAAACTCTCTCTTGCCTAAGAGACAAATCCCAAAGTCCTTATTTTTGCAAGCAGACCTGACTGATGTAAGCAAGACCTATTCCTGTAGGGACCACACCCCTGAATAATTGTCAGAAACAACATTATGCGGTGACTTCTAGCTTTACAAAACGTGGGTTGTAGGGGGTTTTTTGTCCCATTTTTTATATTGGCACATTAATTGTAAGCTTTTTCTACCATCCTTTCTCTGGAATCTGAACAAATGTCCAATTTTTTAAGAATCCACATATTACAATGGACTTCATTTTAAATCATACAACCACGTACCCAGAATGAATCTCAAAAGCTCTGAAAATACACAAAGAAAATAAGATGCAATCAAAAGAAATTCTGCCTGGCCTTCCAGGTTGTATACCTGCTATTTTAATTTTTTTTTTTTAATCTCTTAGAACTAGAGTATCGCTTCTTAAATGAATTTGAACAACTTGCCCAAGAGACATTCTAATCCGATCGTGTATTATGATGATGCCAGCTGGATGTTATCCTATTAGGCACTCACTGTAAATAAGGGATTTTCCACTGACTTTTAAATCCTTGATTAATAAGAATGCTTGAAGCAGTGTCCTGTAAATTAGCCATAGTGCTAGCAACAATTGCAGTTTACTTAGGAGAACTGATTTGTTTTGAATCTTCCCATCCAAATTAAAAAGCATGAGGAAAAGATAATGTGCAGTAAGTAAAACATATTACTCTATCTTGCATTATTTATCTGTACCCCATGGCTGTCTGAGACCCTTAGGTCTAAATCCTGCTCTCTGTTCAGCTAAATTCCTGTCAGTCAGAGCTCTTCTGGAGAAAGGACTCTGTTAACTAGCCCATAGTATTTCTTTAAATTATGTATTTATATTCTCTAGTGTTTCAGCTAATTCTTAGTCTCATTTTAAATTGTGTTAAGTCCAATGGCTTCCATTTGTAGCTTTGTTATCGCCATCTCACTTGCCTTTCACAGCTCCTTTGTCTTTTTTTCTGATAAAAATATGTATGAGTAGCAAGGAAAGAGGAATTTGGGTTCAAAGACAGAGGAGAACAGGTGGAAGTTGTGACACATCTGTTAATTGATACTTCAACTGGAATTGTTCCTGACATTTTTTGGAGAAAACATTTTTCACATCATCTTACCACTTCCCTTCTTATTCAAATACTGATACTTGATTTATTGCTTGCAACAAAATTAGTTTTATATCTAGTATTGACTTTGAAACATACATTATTTCCTTTAATACTCTGAGACATTAATGAGGTCTTTCTTGACATGCCATATTCACTTTTTTTTAAGGCACTATTCATTTCAGAACCATAATATACATGCACTTTTATCAGTCAAGAACATCCCTTTGTTCTTGTAGAAGTGTGAATACTCTTTCTGTAGACTGGAATTAGTGTCACTTTATAAAGACGGGTTTGACACTCCCTCTTTATAAGTAACAGAGCAAGGTATCTTTCGTACATTAAGGTATTTAATGTGTATTATTTTTCCATAGTTTTTCTCTGGTAATTTTGAATGCACTTCAAATTGTACGGAAAGTAGAGTTATTTAAAGTAAACTCTGACCATACTGTCCTCTATCAAGAATAATTAAGAGACAGTGCAGTAATTCTATAAATCTATCTGATCATTTCACTTCAGTTTGCTCCAGTTACAAGGGTTAGTCATCCATGCGTATACCAAAGCACCCTTAAACAAAATTCCAGTTAGACCAGTATATCTAATAGACCATTGTACCTGTTGTGACTATTATGTACACATGTGGTCTCCTCTGTTGGTATTTGCGTACAATTCTTCAGTGATCAGCTGATAAATCTTCAGGATTGTGGCTGCAGGTCAAAAGTATGGTATTCTCCAGTGTTATGGGCAGAAGGAAAAATATGACACTGTGGTTTCACTGACCAAACTGAAACTGTTTGGGACATACATGATCTTTTTTTATACTTACTAGTACTTTTTTATACTTATTATTTGTAGTTTTTACAGTGCAGAGTTAACTTTTTATGTGCAGGCTTTATTGGTTGCCTGGTTGTTTCTTTTTTTCTTTATACTTTAGGAAAAACATAAGTGCTTTTCCACAAAGAGACAAAGAGACTAAGATACTGATTTTCAAGTTTAAATGGTTGTATTCTGGGGAAAAGAAATGGACATCAGAAATTCAAGAGGATGTTTGCAGCTGGCTTTCATTATAACTTTGGTTTTCTACATGTCAGAAAGAATGGACAACTAGAATACTTTTTTTGATATTTTTAACTTTCATTGCAAATCTGCGAGCTAATTTTGATAGCATTACAGATATGTAGAATGGTTTTCTCCAGCTATAAATTTTCTGTG
The DNA here is from genome assembly GCF_003259725.1 of Athene cunicularia. Classification (NCBI taxonomy): domain Eukaryota; kingdom Metazoa; phylum Chordata; class Aves; order Strigiformes; family Strigidae; genus Athene; species Athene cunicularia. The sequence continues at coordinate 108,846,548 of NW_020799097.1, read as the reverse complement.
CTATAAGGAAAGATAATTTTTGTGATTCTGGCATCAAACTGTGACATAACATAGCTGTTTGTACCTTTTTTGGTTACCTTCAGCAAATTACTTCATTCTCTTATGATTCAGTCTTCTACCTGTAAAATATAATATTATTATAATAGGCTTTTCTTTGTTATGCCTGGTATATTAATTAATGTATTCCCGTATCACTTTCCTACTTCACAGAAGTGCCGAAAGCATATATTCATTAATATTCCTGAAGCGTGACAAGGAAAAGCCTATTCCTGTAATATGCTTTGCTTTCAAACTTCAGTTAGAATAATAATGATAAACAATATTGGTTAGGTGTTGGGCCTACTGTACAGAAACAAAATTTTTACGTGTTCAGACTGAAACTAGTGAAGGAAAAGTTGGTGTCCCTCCTCTATACTCATGGAGGAAGAGAAATATAATGTTTCACATTCACTGAAATGGGTTGCATCTCCTTGTCGGCATGTGTTTCATACAGAAATCCAAGAATGGCTTTTTTGCCTGCTATTATCCTTTGCCTCTTGTTTCAATATGATGTAGTCTTTTCATTCTCTCTTTGTATTTCCTTTGGTGAGGCAAACAGAAGTTTGAAATGGACAGTTATGAAATGTCTTGCCCATAGGAAAAGCTTATTATTAATTGTTTGAGAAATGACCAGGAGCACGACAGTTTATATTTCCCTGCTATTATATCCCCTAATAACTGTGGATGTTCTTATTACATTTCTAAATGACTGTTCTCAGAGGTGGCTTGAACAGAAGGTATTTCATTTTATCAGGTTCAGACTGATTGCCTCAGTGTTTCATTGAGTATCTCCCTGTTCTTGCACTGTAAGAACTGGTAGATAGGAATCCCTAGTTTCTTTTCTTTATAGTGCTTTTTGTTATACATTCCCTGTTCTGTCTCCTTTGTCTTGATTTATTTGATTTCGTTATACAAAGAACTGTCCAAGCTCATTTTGGACAGATGTTCCTAGAACCCCTTGGACCTAAACACAGCATGTGGGCAATACTTCACTTATTTAAGAAAATAAGGTCTTTTCACTTATTTAAGAAAACAGGATACTTTCTAACACTGCATATACTTATTATTGTTTTCTTTCCTTGACTTTCTTTTCATCGAATAGTTTTTTTCAACTCAATGAGAGTCATGTTTGCCTCTTTTCCTTCTTTCTATTTTTTGGCTCTACATCTGAGAAACCAAATGCGATTAATGGAGAAAACATCACTGCATTTCTGATAGTTTTAACAGCTGCAGGCAGTTCAATATTTTGACTTGGTTTTTAAATGCTCTTAGTGTTTTCAGCAATATCATAGAAGAGATATTGGAGATAAAGATGGAAGACCAGCAGCCCCAACATATGTATTCTATCCTACTTTCTGTTCTTATTACAAAAAAAAAAAAAAAAAAAAAAAAAAAAAAAAAAAAAAAAAAAAAATATTTAAGTGGCTGCACTGCATATCTAACACAGTTCTTCTAAAAACTGACAAGTGTGAATTGAAAAGCAAAGTCCTATTAATACAGAGTTGGAGAGTGTCACTGTGCCATTACATATTAAGTCTGGAACGCTCTGGGCCCTGCATAAATCCAAGCAATAAAATAAATGCCACTGAGAATTTTACAACCTGTTCAGTCAATTAAAATATATCTATTTGACTTTTATTTTCTTTGCAGACCACAGATGACATCCTGGTGGCCTCGGCTGAATGTCCTAGCGATGATGAGGACATCGATCCCTGTGAGCCGAGCTCAGGTGGGTTAGGTTAGTCAACTTTTTTATTACTTTCTTTTATTTCATATTTGCATGCTTCAGTCCCCCAGAGTCCCATCTAGTGGGGCAGTCCTTTCTTACATAGCAGGGAGAAGTTGAATTGGGGCCTTTCTATACATGGCAGTGTCAGCAGAGGGGGGAGAGTTTGATATATGTTTTTCGAGAACAGTGGGTGGGAGCACATTGATAATCATGATCTGAGCAAGGTTATAGCTTGACTGTGGACCTAAGGCTGGACTGCAAAGGGCATTCTAGGGCCCCTGCAACTGTGTTGTCATGATAACAAAGGGACAGCTTCATTTAGGAGAAGGATGTTGCAGTTGTTTGTGCCTTAAGCGTTTCCCCCAAATAAGATAAAAGTTCCGTATTTCAAATGTCGTATTATGTCAGTAGAGTTTGCTTTGAATTGCTGTTTATGGTATGAAATACTGTATAGATAGTAAAAACCTCAAGACATAGAATACAACAGTCTCAAATTTCAAATTGTTTTATGACTTTTTTCTGAGCCAAGACTACTCAGAGTGTATGTTTCAATTCAGTTCAAAATTTTGACACTCTAGTATTTTCCATGGAACAAAAAACTGCATAGTGATTTGGCCATGTCTTTCCTACTCCCACTGAATAATGAAGATTCAGTACTAATTTTTCTCTGTGATTTAATTTTGTACTTACCTTTATATTCAATTAAATACTACATACTTCTCTAAAAATCTGAATGTTTATCACAGATAAATGCAAAACTTCATAATAGCAATCTGAAGAATTACGTTACTCCATAACCTTTTAAAAATCCCAGAATTACTCCTACTTTCTTTGTTGACTTGGGTTAGCTTTTACCCTTTCTGAGGGAACAGCTTGTGGTACCATATATATCTCAGGTTTTTTTATTCACTTGAATTCTGTGCTATTTGGTAGCACGCCTACTGTCAGTTGGTTTAGGTAATTTGGTAATGTTCAGTACTTGCTATAATACGTAACAGTAAAAGAATTAGGATCAATTTGTTGTGCAGTAACATACTTAGTTCAAGTAGAAATCAATTAAATTTGATCCTAGTATATTAATGCAAACCACAACTAAGAGCCATCTTAGTACAACAGGAGATCTGTCTATGGTTTTGGGGCAGGAGATATGTATACATAGCCTTAAGACAAAATTTTGCTTCAAATGCAGATGCGTGGTTCCTTTTTCAAGTCACATAGCCTAATATCCACGTGCAAAAATTATTTATTTAAATTTAAGTAAAGACAGAGACATTTATGACTTATCTGTGTTTGATGGACATGCAGGGTGGCATTTGAGCTCTTCCAAGAACCTAGATATTTATAGATTTTATGAGAATACTTTGGGGTTGATTTCTTTTGCTTTCCAGTAGAAGTATTTCAGACTGGTTTTCAAAATGCCACAAGATGGAATGACCATTCTTAAAACTGAACAGCAATAGGTACACCCACCTTACACATTTTTATATCTCCCAGGAAGACATTTCACTTGCAGAAGTCCCAGACATCATGATCACGATATTTAGGAATTGTGATAAGAATTCAGTTTTTGAAAGTTTGAAAATTAATTTTGAGGATATTTTTTTTTCTGCTATTTCCTTCTCATTTTCAAATTCTTGAGTTTAACAAGACTGTCATGTCCCATATAAGTCAATGTAGTTGTTCATATGGCTCTGAGGTCATTCATGCAATTGCTTCCTTGCTTTAGTTAACTTGTGCAGTGCTATTCAACAGATAAAAGTGTAGACTACTGGAAATGTAGATAATTTTAATACATTTTTTAAATTTTATAAGATAATTGTAAAACAATACATTAGTTACCTAGCACTAAACAATTTCCCAAGCCCTCTGAGAATGCAGCTGTTGTATTAGAGATGTATTTGTATTGTCTTAGCCTTCCAGCTTGCTGAAAGCCAAAGAAATTTCAGAATAATTCTTCTTTGAGGTTGTTCTGAACTTCAGATATGGGGCTGCAATTTTTGGTACACACAGACATTTAGCTGGTGGGTGCAGGAACGGGAGGGAAGAAATGCAGCTTTCTGACAGGTGATCATTTCTGTCCAAACTATAGTCCAGAGGGGGGGATATGAATGCTAGTCTTCCTGCAAAACATTGCCATTAGCTTTACATCTTGGTGCTTAGCTTTCCTGGCTCAGTTTATCATTCAACATTCAGCTACTCTTCTCATTTTTGTTTATTTCAGAATGGTTTTACTGTTTCATTTATTAGATCCCAACTACTACTCATTTTTAAAAAAAAGTATGGATTGGCACAGGAAATATGTTCTCCATAATCTCAATTGTTTGGATCACTTTATCTGTCATTCTTCACATCAAAATGTCACTTGTCCTCCCACTCTCAACTCTTAAAAGCTATTAATTTGCCTCCCTCTTCACTGGCCTTGTCCTTTTCTCATATTTGAAACATGAACCAAAAGGGTTACTGAAGTCATAACTTCTAGCATAGTCTCTCTGTAAGTTGTTTTAGTCTTAGTCACTTGGTTTTGTGAATAAGCTTTCTCCATGAATAGTCTAGAATGTACTGCTCCATCTCAAGAATACTGCAGTCTCCATATAGATTTGAGCTGCTCCTAACAATAGGCTGGACCTTAAAGGAGAGAAGCATAATATTGTTGGCAGTGACAGAATAAGGTGTTTTTTCTTTTCAGTTGGGATAGAAGATACAAAAAGATCTGTTACTCCATTTAAATTCTTCCCATGGTTCAGTTCAGCTTTTCCCCCTTAACCCTTTCCACAAACCAGAGTTGCTTCTCCACAGCAACCCTTCAATATCCTCCTTAATGCTGGTGAAACTTATGTTTCCTAACAGATGCTTCTAGGAGACTGAATATATGACGATTAGGACAATTTTACTATTATGTTTTCACTACGGACGCTGTCGTCTGAGATCCCATTATATTTCTTCTCTTGCTGCCTGATGGACAGTCAGCAAATGGATCCACCCCAGCACAAGAGATGATGGTCTTAGAGCTCTCTGGTCAATGTTTTTCTAGAAAGAATAGATTTAAGGGATGGCCAGAGTCCATTCAGTTTTATTGACAGAGCCAAATTGTACGTTTCCGTGATGACTGCCCATGACATACCTATTTCTAACCAAAGTTCTCAGCTCAAAATCGGAGCCTATTCAACATACAGTTTGAATATGGTAAACCAATATATCATAGAAAATACTGATTATCTAGATTTTACTGATTATCAAGATTTATGCTTAAAATAGGGCTTCTTTTCTAGGATAATTATGTTACAGCTTGTAGTGGCTAACAAGTCTCGGTCTGCCACCACCAGCTTTGCTTTCTGTGCACCTGTCTTCTAAATAATAAATGGAAAGATGCAATTTGCAACAAATTTCATATGGGACATAAAAATGTAGACCAGATTAGGAGCTGCTAAGCAGCAATCCCATCAACTTGTCTGGAACATAAAGTCACAAAAAATTATAATTGCAGATTTCATTGTGGTATACAAACTGCTAAATGTGCCATAATTGGATGAAGTCATAACAAATTTATTAGCATGCGAAACTTAGTCAACATATTTTGTTTGTGTTATGTTTGGTATAGTAAGGCAACATGTATTGCTTTCACAGTATCTCCACATTGCCCTCTCCTACTCTAAATACTAATAACAGCACAAAGAGTAATGATGATTATGATGATGATAACAGTAAAAATAAATAATAGTTTATGTTTCCTCAGCTTCATGTCATGGAGGCAATAATAAAGCTTTTTTGTTTTGTAGACAAGTTATGAAAAATGTTAGTGGAAACTCATCCCCCAAAAAAAGGACCTGGGATGATTTGCTGATTTTACATGAAGAGTTATAAACCTGCAGGTGGACAAATTGTCATTCTGCACATCAGGACTGCTGTTCCAGCCTTTCCTGAGCTCTATACAGAGCTTGGGTTTCTGCTGAGTTTCAGTGAGCATTTGTGTTACACAGTTTATTTGTTCCAGTTACGCTGGGCCGGTATTTTATTTGTTAGCTATTATCCAGCCACTTCTGTAGCTGTTGAAATGTTCCAAAATGCAGAGAGGTCCAAACTGGGTCAGATGAAGTGAAATCATTGAGTTTAATGGCAGGGAAATCTAGACCAGGGAAACAGTCTTACAGTTTGTAGCATACGCATGAACAGTTCTTTTCCTGCGAATTACAGTTAAATCATTCTTAAACTCGGGACTCAACAAAGGTTTAAGTTAGAAATTAGGTTGAAAACCTCTCCTGATGGCACCAGGAGAAATTGGATGGATAGGCATTTTGGCAGTCTTAAAGCCAGAATATATGGTATTTGCTGGTCTTGGAAATTCTAGCAGAAGAAAACCTTCAAAGTGAAAAAGGGTCTTGTAGAAACAAGCTTGTTTCAGGTTCAGACACGTGTCTTTCTACCAACAGAGGTTCCTGTGTTGCAAGGCAATAAGATACATCATCATCTCTTGGTCAGCATTTGTCTGGCAGCTCTTGAGTTCCACTTCCCAGGACAATGTTTGATTTGTGTCATGTCCTGTACTTGTTCTGTGGGTAAATAAGATAAGAATAGTCGGGACAGAGTTCAGTGATATATACCTACTGGTAGCATTATTTACCTGTCTTAGCCCTGATTCTTGATTCTGAGGGAGAAACAGGATCGGTTATTTTCCTACATTATTAAGTAAGGACCAATAATAGGGTAGATGCTTATGGACTGATCTTTGAGCATGTTTTCCTACATCTTGGTCAGTCTTATTGCACTGCAGAAAACAGCTGGTGATGGTCAGAAATCTCCAAAGCATCAGTACGGCCAAGAGAGATCAAACAAGCCAGTACCTAAGATAACTCTCACAATTCAGTGGCTGCTTTGGGGGGAAGGCTTTGTCCTGTGAGAGAACAGGATGAGGCTTTGCATGCAAACTGCTTCCTGTGTGTGTATGTACCCTGCTGTGTGAGAACATGCATTGGATAGATAGAAATGGCGAGAAACCATACGTTCTCAAATGCTTTGTGATAGTTTAGATTTGGTCCCAGCACTGATACCTATTTTTCTAATGGGCAGAGCTGTGAAATATGGACTGCGAATGACTTATGCTGGTTGTTAGAAATCTTGCACTTCGTTTTCTGTCACAAATTACCGCATGGTATTCTTGATGCATCTGGCAGCAAGATAACATTGCAGTAGGAGGTGAAGTGACTCCTATAATTTATACATCACTGCAAGTGCCCTGTTTAATGCACTTCATGGAATTCATTGTGCAAGGAGCTGAAACAAAGAAAAATAAAATTACAGTTAGTTCATAGGGTTACTGTGTTCATTATGGCTTGAGACATAAAGGGACTATTTGTGCCTCAGTCCAATTATCCTGTAGTTCTGTATGCATTTCCAGTATTAGAAAGATTGCTGGGTTGTTCTGAATCAGCCTTTTAACATGCTTAGGTGAAATACATATAGGCATGTCTGTATGAGCTACTACAGGGTGAAAATTATGCTTTATTTACAAACTTTGTAAATGTTAGCACTTACTGTATCTATACATAAAGGAACTGAGGGGTTTCAGATATAGATTCATCTTTCTATAACTGAAGTTAAAATGGTTGTTAAGGTTAATTTTTTTATAAATCATAAAGCCCCCAAAGGAACAGAAAGCAACTGTTGCATTTCTCCAAATTATTTTTGTTGTGAACTGAACCACTTCTTTGTCAATAGACTGAGCTCTTAGTGTCTGTCACTTTGAATTACAAATATGGCATTTCTCATTTGAATTTTATCAAAAAGGTCTTGCTCTGAAATTATCTAAGAAAACGAGATTAAAAATTATGATTGATCCATTGTACCAGCACTGATCTCTACTCTTTGCCATCCACACCATTGAAATATGGGAATATGAGTAGAGTTGTAGCTTTCCACATAGTCCTAAGGATTTTCATACATTCCCAGTGTCGGGAGCAGCTGAAAACAATAGCATGTTCTGAAAGGGTTTTCTTTCACTCTTACAAATAGTTTTTCAATAGCTTAGAAAATTCTGACTCCTCAAATATGTGCTGTGTAATTTTGGTGGTAGTGGTGGTGTTCACACTCTTATCCATCCTTTCTTTGTGTAACCTCAACTGGTATGGGGGATTTGTGACCCACATGGAATTTTTTTAAAGTTTATTTTTAGACAGACTTTAATACAAAATGCAGCTATTGTTAGCTAAACATGCCTTTTAAATGTGAACAATTAAGTAAGTACTCCTTGCCGAACATATGTAATTGAAAGAGAGGTTTAATACATAGTCTAGAGATGACAGCAGAGGCTAATGCTTTCTAGCATGTTTTAATTGCAGTCACAGTGATATGAACATATCAGAAGGCAGCATATGGATGGAAACTGGGAAGCTGGCTCTTTTCCTGAACATAATGGTTTTCTGTCAATGCAATACCAGCAGCTCACTATGTTCTAAGAAATATCGACGTCAGGTTGCTATAAATCATACAAAGCTCTCTGTTAACTTGCACAGCACCTTCACCACTGGTGCGTAAATGATGAGCGGTTCTCCTTGTGGGTGAACTTTGAGGGTGCATTCATATTCCACTCATAGTTTTTCTGAAGTTGGACATTCTCAATTCTATAACGTGTATAAGAATGGCAAACATTCATGATGTAAATACTGGGGTAATTATTTGTATGGCAGGACCTAAAGCTCTACTTCATGCTTCAGATGTGTGCAGACAACATGAAAAGACGGTTCTTGTTCCGAAAAATTCATTAAGAGACAATTATTAGTACTGCTTTTATACGTTCAGTGGTTGAGAATTAGACATCTCCACAGCACAGACAAAACCAGATGGTAGCGTTTCTAGTAGTTTGAAGAAATCTACTCATTTTATAAACAACAATTCAAGAAGAATGGGCACATCACTTCGTACTCCTGAAGGAGCGGCCCATGAAAAGAGGGTCTTTTTCTTTCTTTTAAAGATGTAAAACACTGCTTGTGATTCAGTTCTGAAGGTATTTACAGGCAAAGCTGAAGGACATGATCCTGCTATGATACGGAGAGTGGGATGTGAATGCAGAGAAGCAAACCAGGCACTCCGCATCACTCATTCACAAACACATGTGGATGATATGTGTCATACCCACTGACTTTGGTAGAACTCCCTAGATTTTTCAGTGCTTGTTTAGAACACAGACAATAAAATCTCCATGAATATCATGTCCAGGTGTAGAAGTGATGCATTAGTAAGAGGCAAATGTACACTCCATGCATGAGATAATGTGAGTGAGAGGATGCAAATAGAGAGCAGATTAGAGCTGTGGGTTGCAGTTCTGTGGGCAGCATTGGAGGAGAGCAGGAGAAGTCTTTCATTCAGCACACACCAAAGTGAAGGAATATGTTTCATTGTTGAGGCTATTTGCGGAAAGTCTCTTGTCTCACAGGCTATTTAATATTCATTCTCTCTTGTTTTCCATCTCCTTCCTCACAACTACATGCATATGCTCTTGAGGGTTTACCTTCCTGACTTTACCTAGAAAAATTTGCAGGAAACACTGTTGCTCACATATAAGCAGATGCTTGAGCTGCCCTTTTTGCTACCCCCAGATAAAAAAGCTGCCTTACAGTATTAACTGGAGAGTGAGATATGTCCAAAATGACTCCAAAAAAATAAAACCTGTATCTAACAAAGTACAAAAGTACTGAATAAGGTATTACATAGACCATAAATAATTAATTGACTGCTAATGCAGGGGTTTTGTCAGACAAAAAAAAAAAAAAAAAAAAAGTGAAATTGGATCCATGACTGTGCTCTTATAAACAAAGCAGTCCTGACTTACAAGACTTGTATTCAAGATTTTCAATAATACATCTAAATAAGCCCCAGTTTCTGTGCATGTATCCCTAACATGTGAAAATGGGTTCTAGACAGTTCTAAATCTTTTGTGATTATTAGTTGTTAGCCAAAGAAATAAAGATGTGTGTGCCTTGACAGTCTTCACTATGAGGTGTTTCCACCATTTTCAAAAAAGGTGTATATCTTTTAAATCTGGAATCAAAGTAAAAACTGAACTGAAAAACAGTGTGTAAAATACCCAAAATATACATATATATATATATATATAAATATATATATATATATGTTTTTGAACTATCATGAAAGATTTTTTTAATATATATTTCAATAGATAAACTATATTGTTCATTTATATGCTAATAATCTTTCTTTCTTTCCTTCTTTCTTTTTAAAAATACCAAGTCAGATCTTATCCATTACATGGCCTATGCTGATCATACCAGCTGAAGTTTTCTGAACTCCTGCAGGGAGCAATCTCTATTTTGTTTTCTAAAGTATGGTCTTTCTAGTTTGGGATAGAAGCACAATACACGAGTAAAGTGTAACAAAACCAGCACTGACCTGTCCTAATCTGCATCCTGAGAAAGGAATTTGGTTTACAGGTTATTTTGTAAACATAAACATTAGATTTTCTGAAACCAATTAAACAAAGCCAAATAAAGATTATGTGGACTCAAAAGGTTTTTCATGGGTGGATTTCCCACATTGGTGGGAAAATGAGGAAAATTAGTAAATTAGTAATTGCAAAACTGAGGTTTTCGGAAACAGTCAAGTAATTTGCCAACTTGAGTGAGACTTTTGTTTGATTAAATAAGTAATTTTGGAAAGACAGAGGATTTGCTTGCACAAGCGTGAAGTAAATAGCTCACTGAATCTGGAAATGATTCCATTAATTTTCATGGCAGCCTGCTTAAAAATCCTAAATTAAAGTGTATAATCCTAAAAATTGGTCCTTTGAATCAAGCTTACGCTTAGGATCAAGACTGAACATAGATTGTTAAAATAAATGAATGAGTTGTTCTAGTTTGTTTGAAATTAGACGAGGTGCTACTAGCGCCTTGGTTAATGCAAGGCCATTGTGTTCCTTGAGCTACACTTCATTCTGATTTGATTTGCTGCATCTGGTGCATATATTTTCTTGCATACTGTATTGTGGAAGCCAGCAATATTGAAACTGTTTCTTGTCACTTTGTAATGCATATTCATTGAATTTCCTCTTTTTGTGGAAAAAAACCTTTTTTCTCAGGATTATTTATCACCCTTGTTTTTATGGACCCAGTAGCAGAAGAAAGACAATATTTTGCAAAGGTATGAAATGGTTTATAGTCAAAATACTGCCCTGAATTAACATCGTAATGCTCAACTTCTATGCTAAGGTTTTCTCAGAGCAAATTTGAACAATACGATGTTAAATCAGGTCCTTAAAATTCTATAGGAAATTTGCTTTACGTCACTACTATTTGGAGGAAGGACCAGCCAGGAAGATGGGAATCTGAGGCAGCCACCCCTAGCAAACAGGGAAAATCCGGTTTTGCTAAGGAAGTGGGAAGCTGGCTGCACTGCATGCAGGACACAGAGCAGAGGCCAGTGCTTTGCCTCTCTCAGTCAAATGACACAGGGCACTGTCTATTCTAGTGCTCTTTTGCAGCTCAGTTTTTCTGCATTTAAACAGGGGAATTACAGGTATGCAAGCAAACCATTGTGCTTCTAGCTAACCATTTGCAATACCTGATAAATTCCATTAATATGGTGTTAAAAAGTAGTTGGCATATGCCAGCTGCAGCTTATCAACTAATAAGCATGTTAACAGACTGCTGGCACTGAACAGGGTTGCTTACCTCGCTGACAGGCAAAAGAGATAAGGGCAAATGGTAAACATTTGCTGGTGTTTCCTAGTGATCAGTACAGCATGAATTTTCATTATCTCTTGCATACCTAGTAGGAGGACCGTTGCTGCTAATTTTCAGCCACTTGCTAACACCTAATTGAAACCTCTGCGGAAACACTGGGGTTTTTTAGTGTGTGACTAGTCATTTGACAGCCTTCAAAGTGGCAGGTGAATGCTGACAAGTTTGAGAACTAGGTATTCTCTACGGATATTGTTCATAAATGGAAGCAGAAAAAATTCAAGGCAAAAGTAACCTATAATGAGGATGCATGTACCTGAAATAGTCTAACCTTAGGCTATCTCCTTCTAACTATGTAAAGACCTGAATGAAACCTTGTTCTGCTGTGCTGACATGCTATTCTGGCCCATATGTTTCAAAACCAGCACTTCTCCTGAGGTTAAGAGTTATGGTCTAGATTTGGGACTTTGACAGTTTAAATGTAAACTGGCTTAAACAGTAGGTTCTGATCTAGATACAGCACATGTTGTGAACATACCCTTTAAAAAGTTACAGTAAAGGGATAAATGAAAGGAAGGGTGAAAGCAGCAAGAACATCAGAATCATATTCCAAAATAAGGCAAAGCTTTACAGGTATCTTAAACTTTTTTCCTTGTGCTAACATCAGAGACACCAGAGTTGTTTTATAGACTATGATGAGAGAAGCAAAGAAAAAAAAGGCAGTCTTATTCATTGAAATAACTTTATCATGAGAAAAAGAACACTGATTACATCAAGTGTAATTTGTATCAGTCTTGAAGTTCATCTACCTTTCTCTTCCCTCCCTGGAGAAGCATGTAAGGTATTGGCAGTAATACAATTCAGGTTGAACAAGTGTAGCTATACCTGCAAGTTGTATCCAAGCCATTGTTTAGCAGGTGTAGTTTGGTATTTGTAGCAGTCGCATTTTCAGTGTGTGTGCATGTATATTCTGGATGTCATGAAAGCCTGGCCCCTTCTTTTCCCAGGCATATTATCAGCTTTGTCAGTAATGGATCTGACTTGATGATAGTATTTAGAGCAAATTGAATGCAGTGGGCTTTCAGCTCCAGCATTCAAGCCATATATATAACGTTTGTGGCACAGACTTTTATATGTTCATGTAGTAGATGCTTAGTGAAGGAAGACAGTCAGGGAATCACCCACAGTTGTAAAGATGGGTGGGTGTCTGCACCTCCAGCTCATTTCATGAGTAAGAATCACTCCTTGCTCTGCAGGCCAAGCCATCAGATTACTCACTCTTTACAACTACATGTTGGTGTTCTCTTGCAGAAAAGTGGTTCCTAGATGAGGTGGTTTGGGGTTCTTTTGCTTTTTTAAAATGAGATTATAATGATAAAAATAGTAAACAATGAAACCTTGGTCCTGCGAAGCTCAGTAGCAAAGATTTCAATATGTTCAGTGGGGCCCAAATGTCACTGTTGCTAACACTGGAAGTTTTGGGTACAATGAAGCCAATCTTACAGTTAGCTGACACCAAAAATTTGTTTCCAGTGTCCCTGTCCTTTTCTTGTCATAACACTGGTGTTCACCTGAGTCTTCAGGGAGCTAGAGCTGCAGGCAACTAACAGCAAAAGATACTGGTTTAGCTGTCTGAACTGGTTCCCCACAATTACAGCAGCTTAGTTCTAGCTTGAAAACATGCTATCAGTGATGTAATATTTGTGATTTGTCTTCCCTATGCTACCTTATTTGCAAAAGCAGTTAATATTTTTCCCACTTAGGAATACTTCAGTTTTAGACTACCCACTGACTCTGCTGATCGGTCAAAATTTCTGAAGCAAAGTAACAAGTTACCAAAGATTTTCCTGAAAACACACAAAACCAAGACAGATTACTTAATGTAGAAAAGAAAGAAATGCAAGTGCAAAGGTGGGGACAGGTAGGACTGATAGCTGTAGTGGTAAAAAGAGAAAAGATCCATATTCAGAGGGAATGAATACTAAAGGAGGAGCAGTACAAATGAAAATGTTAAAATATACTAATAAAAAGGGTAAGAGCACTGGGTTGAAAACTGTTAAAAATATTAAGTGGTATATTGGTTTACATTTTCCATTTTGTCTAAAACTAAATTTAGTTTTGTGGAAAATGTTTTCATAAAAGCTTCTTATTAAACTGTATGAAATATTCCCCTCAGCTCTGCAGAGCATATTAACTTATAAAACTCATTGATTTGGTATGCTCTATCAATTGGCACTGTGCTACCAACTAACCTATCTCCCTTTAGACTTATGGTGACATTTAAAAAAGATTGAGACAATAACCTTTCCACCTCTCAACCACAGGAAAAAAAAAAAAAAGTAACTTGCAAAACCTGCAGTCCTAAGGAGTTGGTAGGATTTGTAAATGATTTGAAGTTAATATATGGCAAATCGCTGCACTTGGAAATAAGCACTCTATTCTGTGCAGAGACAATGTTTAGCTTCTTAGCAAAACAATCTTTTTAGCAAAGGATGGTGTTTCACTGCCAGACTATTTTTAAGACTAGCTAAGTTAGTTAATGTCACTTTAAAGGTATTTTAACACATTATGTCTTTCCTTCCCGAGAGACTTCTAAATTTCAATTTATAGGAAGAACCTGAGTTTGCGCACCAGAGTAGAACAGATACCTTAAGAATTTTCTCTTAATCACATTTGAAAGTAGGTTATTGTCTTGCTCTCTCAAACTCAGTGTCTGACAGGTTTCTTAGAGCAAATGCAATGGTGTGAGTTCGAGATGGCAAATGTAGCTACTCTCCTCATAAGCACGACACCTCTTCACCACATCACAGTGTGCTGTGTGTGCAGGCCTCTGCTCCCGTTCTCTTTAAATCATGAAACCATCATGATCATGGAGCGTGAATGTGTGTTCAGCAATGCAGCTGGTTTTGTGGTAACTCTGTCACATGGATTAGATCATGGCTTTGGATATAGACTGTTCCAAGTCTGATGAAAGTGTGTCACTGAGCTATAGATGTGGAACCATCTCATACTCATTCCCTCCCATGGCAGCTCAGTCATTGCTGGACATCCCCTGGGGAGCCAGTTCTTGCCTCCCCTCAAGAGCAACTTGAGGCTGGGTAGCAAGGGAGCAGGCGGAGATACCTTTGTATTCAGACCAGGATGGGTTTGAAGTTAGTCTTTTGCACAACTTTATGGCAGATCCTCATCCTGGTTTTGCAGCTGGGGTGCATCTATCTCACTGGTTCATCAGAGGAAGCACTGAGGTTTGTTTTTCATATGTATTCATTGTAATGAGATGTTGAAATTGCAGTGAGCTCAGAAACCAGTTCACTAGAATCCAACAATGGTACAGAAAGTCGACCACAAACAGGTCTACAATGATAGCACACAGAGTGAAAATTAATATGTGTCCTGTAAATAACTGCCTTCATGCCTCATTGCAAATGCAGTACTTAAACATTCTTGTCTTATGAGTAATTTCGTATTCACAGTTTGTGGGAACGCATAAATGTAAAAACAGGTTTGGGGTCCTTTTGTTGGGTTTTTTGTTTTGTTTTTAAGTCTGCTAATTTCAATTCACAAACACCACGGGAGCCTGCAATTCCAATTTTCTTTTCACAGTATTAATGAAAACCGGGCACTGAAAATAGTCCGATTTTTCCCTCTAAATTTTAAACCACTTAGAAATACAGTCAAGAATAATAACTTTCTAATCCATTATTACACAATGAAAACTGTGCTCAATTGCTATTATTTCATGGAAAGTTTTTCATAAGTGGTAGAAGAGGCTTTTAAAAATCAGTTTCTTCTAAGCTGGTCTTTGAGGCAATCCAAAAAGTCCGGGTTTATGCTTGTTGAGAGGAAGAGTTGTGCATCAGAGAAGTTGTTTAAAGAAGGGATCATTGCACCACAAGAGGCCTTTTGTTTCCTCTCACTGTTATGGCATAGTCTGAGCATGATCACAGTCTTTATGATTTTCCCTTGTTCCTAACCAAACCATCCTCAACTTACTACAGATTGTTTCCGGATTTGAGATTACTTTTTATTCTTAAAAATGAAAGTAATTTTTATGAAATTTAATTGTAACATTCACCTATAAGGTATTTCGCTTCTCATTCAAACTTTATCAGGGGTGAAGTTAGTATCTTTTTGATGCTGCAAACACTAAGAGACTACAGCTGAGTAGCAGACAAGATTACCAATAGACGTACCTCTGCTGCTGTACCATGAGCCAATGACTCTGCCTGGTTCAGGTACTAAGATTCTGGGAAGAAAATTGCATCATGTTTTTCTCAGAGTTGTGAAGCAAGGACCAAGATTTCTGTTAACCTTATAATCTTCACTTGCTCTCCACTGAGATCATCTCCATTGTCCCTTGCAATAGTTCCTATCTTCCAAGGGAAAAAAAAATCCAGGTAAATTCTGCTTGGGTACTCCAGTCTTAGTCAAATAAGGGTCCTACTTAAATGGAAGGCAGCTGTTTAGCAATGTTATGGATGGGGATTTCTTCATTTACATAGATTTCAGAAGTGTAGGCTGGCCTTTCCCCAGTGGCCTTTTCCTCCTTTTCTCAGCATAGGACACTTGCTTTAGCATGTGCTCCATTAGCCTTTCCTGCCTAAAATGCACCCAGACAAACCCATGTGCTTTGTAAAACTTTCTTCTTATTTCCTCATTTGTCTTGAGAGGCCCTGCTAGGTTAAAAGCTTATTTTAATGTAAATGGAAGAAAAAATAGCAAGAAGTCATTTCCCTTGCTGAACTGCTCCTTTTACTGAAGTCCAAACAAATGTAACAACAGATGCTTTGAAAATGTAAGTTTAAATAACATTAATGTAGTGATTGAATATTCCTCAGACAGATGGGATAAATGAGATAATTGTGAAAACATTCTTAAAAATAAAAGGATGCCATCAAGTGAAAGGCAGGAGTTTAGGTAACGTTGAAAAATATTCCTTACATGTTTTTTTAGGTTGCAATGTTAAAAGAATGTTTTCCTCTGAGCAAGCTGTTAAGTGTCATTTAGTAGACATTAATTGTAAAGTTAGTTGATGGCATTTGGCCCAAATGTCTGTAATTTAAAGAGAAAGACCAGCTGTTAGTGTATCAGGTATTGACAGAGTTTATTCAGTTGCTTCTGTTATTTCTCAGACAGAAATTAATTTCCTGAAATTGCATACAGTAAGGTAAGACTTTGTCTCATTTTCATTTGCTATGGAAATACTCAGGAGTCTTTATTCTGCAACAGTGCATTGTCTCATGTAAAACAATAAATGACACCCTACTTGTAAAAGAATTCCCATTTTCTACAATAGGTACAATGAAGAAACAGGATCTAAAACAGTCACTGACTACTGTGGGACTGACCACATTTCTTACTAGGGTGACATCTACTCTGAAATGAGAAAAAACCTTCAAGCTTTCTAAAGCGAAACTTCAAGATATCTTGTGTAGTCATAGAAAATACCAATTGTACCAACTTGTAACAACTTCGAGATGGGGGAAAAATTTTTTTTTAATACTGTTTGACACAAATGAGAGTTTTCTTGAGTCTTACTGTGATGCCTCTGTTCTTTCAGCCAAATAAAATGTCACCTTCTTTAAGCCTATGTGGGATAACTCCCAGAAAGTGGTGTTTCAACAGTAAGAACACAAATCACCGATAAATAAATGATGAGTAATACCAAGGTGGGGAGGGAACTTAGTTCTTTTGGGGGTTTGTGGCTTTTTTGTGGTGTTTTAGTGTTTATAGGTCAATTGTATATGTCTGTAGGAGGTGGCTGCTTTTAATTCTGGTTGTCCAAACTTGTTGCAGTTTTTGACCGGTGTTGATAGTTTGATGCATCCTTAAAATCGTTAAGCATCCTTAAAATCATCATCTTCCTATTGCGTCTTTACAGTGCAAAAAAAGTGACTGTGGGGCATAGTGTGCTTTCATGCACCTTGAGCAAGGTGCTTCTCTAGTACACTTCAATAAAATACTAGTTGTAGGCAAGGTCGTTTAAAGCTAACATAATTAATATATTGTAAAACTAGTGTTTAATAATACTCTTAGTTAACATTTATATTTTACTGATGGCATTTTTAGCCATGCATAATGATTTAAAATGTGGTTTCTATAAGCCAGCCTGGATGCTTAATGAGAGTGTTCTGCGCTGCTTGGTGGGAAACCCTGGTTCACTTACTGCTCTTTTCTTGCTCCTGACCTCAGCCAAGCCTGGCAGTGCTGAGAGTATACTGCCTCTCAGAAGTTTGGAAATGCTGGTATAATCAGAGAAGTATTGCATAGACCCAGGTCACTTCATTTTTGTCTATGACACTTACTAAGTTACAGAAGATCCATCTCAACTATTGCCACTTAAAGCGATTCTATACAAAGATCTGCCTCTCCTTCTGCAAAATGCAATAAAGAAAGATCATGGGAAATGCATAAGCATTGTGTGTCCTGTGAACACTTAACCTAGAAATTCCTCCTGGAATCAAGCTTTCATTCCACATGGCTGTGCAAGGGGACAAAATGTGCCAGACAATATAAAAGTTCCTACCAAGAAGATTTTACAGTCTTCAGACATAGGTCAGTTCAGTTCATACCACAACTGAAAAGACCCGAGTCTGTCCTGAGAGGTGGGTTCTTAGAAGGCTGAGCCCTTGGTTTGTGCAATTGGAAATTTTATTTCTGGGCATAAAGCATTGCTTGAGGGAATGTCTGGTATTGGTGTCAATGACAGAAAGAGGGAATGGGAGAAGTTGAGTAAAAAAGTGTTCTGAAGTTTAGCCACATTCAAGGAGGACTCTGAATTAGAAAAGAGAAGGTAGAGTTGGATAGCTCTCTAAAAGTAATAAATTTATTGTAAATTGATTTGGAAAAAAATGTTCGAAGGAAAGGAGGAGTTGAGAAGCTTGCTATAGGGAAGTCTGAAGGAGAGCTGAGGAGGATACCTTATTTGTAGCCAGCTTACTAGCTGCTATCACTTATTATTGGGGAAATTTTGATTTTTTTCCCCATTCTGTTTGGTAGTCTGCCTTATCATCACTGTCTTCTCAATTAGTACTATAGTGTCAATTGTTCTTTACAGAAGGAGAAAAAGGGAGGGAGTGGAAGAGGGAGATCCTTTCCTCACAGATGTTCATGTTCTGGCTTTTAAATTGTGGCATGCCCGTTACTTCAGATTATTTAGGTGCTCTTTGCTTAATAACAGCATTTGCAGAAATGATAATTTTGAAAGCTAAAATGATATTTTCTTGCTGTCCTCTTCCTTGTTTAAAAGCCTGTTTACTTGTGCTGACAGACATGAAAATGGAATGGGCTGCAAACCTCAAAGTTTTTGGACCAGTGGAGTACATTGATAGGCCGTCCTGACCTAGTGAGGGCAATTAGAAAGATGCATGTTTGTAGCAGGTAGATAGAGTAATTCCTCAATGTGCAAACTCAATAATAACCTCTCCCTTATTTCATTATCTACCTACAGCAAATCCTACCAGGGCAGGAGGAGGAAGGGAGTACCCTGGCTCGTCCGAGGTGATTCGTGAATCCAGCAGCACAACAGGCATGGTAGTTGGGATCGTGGCAGCAGCGGCGCTGTGTATCCTCATTCTCCTGTATGCTATGTACAAGTACAGGAATCGAGACGAAGGATCGTATCACGTAGATGAGAGTCGAAACTACATCAGTAACTCAGCACAATCCAATGGGGCTGTGATCAAGGAAAAACAGCCCAACAGCGCTAAAAGTTCCAACAAAAACAAGAAAAATAAGGATAAGGAGTACTATGTCTGATCTCAACATCTAAAAGAACGCTTGTATAGAAATAGTCTTCATTTTATCTGAGACATAATACAAACTTATTTACTTTACTTTTTATGAAGCACATTCAAAAACAAACAAACAAAAAAGACAGGGAATGCAATCAGAAAGGAAAGACTGTTTTTAAAAACAAGCATTTCATGCTCTTGTTTTTCAGAAACAGGAGCTGATAAATTCCCTAACATCCACAGTGTTTTCATTTACTCTGCCTGTCTTTATGTTGCTGGAACATTTCTGAAAGACAATGATGACACCACGCATTCATAAAGCAAGGAGTATTACTACAACATCAAGGCACAATATGAAACAAAACAAATTAAAAAAAACAAAACAGGAAAAAAAAAGAAAAAAGAAGCTACCTATGATTCTGGATTTAGCCAAAGTGCTAGCGCTTTCTTGAGAAGTAAGTTAGTCTTATTGTCAGAGAAGACTGTCATTATATATGGTGACTCAACAAGCAAACATAAAGAGTTTGCCGTCTGGTGCAGTGAAGCAGTGATTGGAAACTTGCATTTGAAACAAAGTGCTGGCTTTTCTGAAGACTTACGTAGAAATACTTTCAAAAAGCCCCTTTCTGGTTGTGAGGAAAATAGTACGGAGGCCTTATTTTCAAAAACAAAAACAAAAATCTGGAATATAAGGCACATTTCCACAAAAAACAAACAAAAAACAAACAAAACACAAACAAGAGGGCATAGATGCAATCATTGGGAAATTTTCATGCACGCTTAATATGTTATTACATATGTTTATATAAAAACACATCTATATGTGCTTTCTGGACTGTGATAAGTGATGTTTTATAGCCTGTTGTATAGAAAATGCAAACTATATCTGCTCTTCAGCCATTTTTGGTAAACTCAATGTTATAAGTGTTGCTAGGTATAGAGAGTTTTATGACATCTGGAGCAACAGACATACTTCAGTTTTTTTGCAGCCATTATAAATTGTCCCAGACTTCTTCCCCTTTTATTTTTTTCCTTTTTTTTTTTTTTTTTTTTTTTAATTTACAGTGTAGTGGTTATACTAAGGGGGATGTGTATGAATGTATATAAGAGTCAGCTAATTTTTTTCTTACCTGTACAGCCTCTATTCTGTTGCGATTAAGTTTTAGTAGTTTGTATGAAAGAAGTGGACTAGAAAGCAAAAATATATCTCTACTGTAATTGTCTTCTCCCTCCTATCCCCATCTCTTGCTCCTGATATGCATCAATGAAGTTGATCAGAATGGCCAGTTTTCCTAGAAATACACATTCATTAATTAGCTAAATATGTAGTGACTTAAACTGGCCTTTGGCTTCCAGTCAAAGCTTCACTATTGGAGAGCATGGTTTGCCTTACAGAAACCTTGTTCTTAAGAAATTATGGGAATGATGAGTTTCTTGAAAATCTTAGGAAGTATCATATAGTGTTTATCTGGCATTCAGTTATATGAACGACAGCTTACTACAGCATTGGGTGGTAAAAGATCTTAAAAGACCCATTTTAATTATCCAGGCTGATTCTACTGTGGAATTTACCCCTTTCTCCAAAAAGGAAATAATCTTGAGATGCACGATAGTATTTTTCAATGGTGGGCATTTTGACATATGAAAAAGTATTTTTAGCTAAGTCGATTGTGTAGTATTGCAAGACATCATAACCAGAAAAATATGAGTTCATCATGTTTTAAAGTAACACATAGCTTTTTCTGCATACATAAAACATTAATGCATTTTAGTTAAACATATTAAATATAATGCTGTAATTTACATGTTAAGGTTTTTTTCTAGTATTATTTCATTAGGTTCACAGCAATAAATCATAGCGTAACATTTTATTTACATGGAAGTTCAAAGGGAATACATTAGACAGAAAGGGGGTAGTTCAATAGAAATCAACCAAATCATTGGAAGGCCTCCTGGGAGGTATGTAGATGTTCACACTTTACAGACATGAAGGAGGAATTTAAAATTAGCTTTAAACAGCAGGCACAAAACATTTTGTTGTGTGTTATTCACTGTAGCTGATGAAGAAGGCTGGAAACTGGTACAGCTATCTATCTGGGAGTCAGAGCACTTTAAAAATACATGCAGCTGACATGAAAACACCTCTCTTGAAGGTTGCCAACCACGTCGAGGTGTGTCATGTTGCATTTGTAAAACAATTTTTAATTTTCATTAGCATTTACACAAAAATGAGAACAGGTTCACAAAATCGGTCTGATGTTCATTTCTTAGATTGTTGTTCACCTGTGGCATTCATAATTTCTCCCACCTTTACAAGACGGCTGTACTCAGGGAACAGTAGGGTCAGGTATACTGGAGGTCACTGCTGGAAGCAAGAGACTTCAGCTGGAGGGGGGAAAGAAGAAGTTGAAAGCCAGGTGGAGGTCAGATTTCAGTGCTTGAAGATACACAGAAGAACAAGAATAATCTGATGACAGGAGACTGGACATGACGAAATATGGTTTGGGTGAGATGAAATGGTCTTTTCTGCTTGGTATTGACTGCATTAATGAAATAGCACGGTCAGGTCAATTTCCAGGCAGTTTGGTAGATTAATCTTTAACTAAATCCATACATCAAGGAAAAAAAGATCTGCTACTACTATAATAAGCAAACACAATTTTAACACTCTGAAGGTTCTCCTTTTTCCTCTTTAATTTCATAATTTAACAAAAAACAAATATGGATGTATCAGAAGTGCCAGCAAGTGGATTTAAAATTCCTTTTGTTTAAAAACAGCAGCAACAACAAACAAACAGACATAAACCAACTACCTAACATAAAATTGGATCCTTTCTCTATAATAACCTAATTTGTTTGACTGAGATGGCTTCATTTCTATGACTGTATTGTGTTGCCTTTTTTAACAAAACACTAAATAACGTGTGAAACTTTCAACCCTAAGACATCGAAGAGAGGCCCAATGCCCCTAACCTTATAGTGCTTTCTGTGATAGATATTTACGATTTTTTTATTTGTTGCAAGGCCAATTTATTCATTATATTGGAAATGCTAAGCAAGTGGAATTTACTGTTTTGTTAATAAAAATGTTTCTTAATACAAATGATGGCTTGTTTCTTCTCTGGCTCTTATATCTGGAGTACCTGTTCATCTTAAAGTGGTAAAAAAAAATAAATGGTAAATTGGTATGAAGTTACAGACATTCATGTCAGGAAAAAGTGACCTCAGAGCTCTTTGTACACATAAGTGAAAACCTTCTACAAGTCTGGTGTTCAACTGGCCCAGTTAGAAAAATATGAATTACAGTAATGCATTGTTTGATTTTGCATAGCATTACTTCATTTGAAATTTCCTAGCTTTTATTTAAAAAAGAAAACTAAGAAATTAAAACTTGATGTTCCCCTTCCCCTATAAATGAAAAAAGAATTCCCTTCCTTTTCTGCCACTTTTTTTTTTTTTTTTTTCTGCTGGAAAGAAGATGGCAGAAGGTGAGGTAATGGGATGAAAATTTAAAACTGAAAATATTTTCAATTGTCAAGATGTTGGCTTTAAAATTAATGGAAAATGAAAGTATTTCAAGTCCTTAAAAACATTCCATAATAATAATTACAAAATTTCAACCAGAGCTAATCCATTACATAAGTACTTTGCTATTTAGCATGACATTTAAATTCATGGGTAACTTCAAGCAAACATCTAATCCTATTGATTTAAGCAAGTGTCTAAAGTTGCCTAAATGTATTGCTGAATGGGGATGGAGTTAAGCTTTTGGATCTAAACTCTAAATAGAATTTAAGTATGTATCTTCTTTAATCACATCAGTAACTTCTTTGACTTCAATGGGATTTACTCATCTGCTTAATTAGGTACAGACTGAAGTATTTTAGATAGTTTAAATTCAGGAATATCTGGAAAAAACAGCCCCTATCTTCCATTGGTATGAAACAGTTTATAGTTATATTTACATTCTAAACTACTTTATACCAGGATTTGTGTGTGTGTGTGTGTGTGTGTGTGTGTGTGTGTTTAAATAAATACTGAATACTGATTATTCCATTTAGAAAAATGCTTTATACATATTTAAAGGAGCTATAACAATAGTGATTTTTGTTCTACTACAGAAAAGCCCACATACACTTTTAAATTCTACACTGTATTTGTTCATTTTTTGCTTACATCTATACTGTGCTCTCCCTTTCACCAGAATCCTAAATGGCTTCTCAGTACCTGCATCATCCATCATCTGCTAACCACTTTAAGTGGTGGTCTCCATAATCAATCATCACCATGGCCAAGTAACTAAACAACCTTCACATGATGAGGAAAAAGTAAAAAATTAAACAACCCCCACAAACACAATTTAGAATAAGGGAAATAGGGCACACGTATAAGCTGTAAATGACAACTGTCTTAATTCCTCCAATATGACTTCTTTATAGTTCAACAAAGCAGTTTTAAATAGGATATCTAGGTATGATTTTCCTATTGATTACATAAATTTGCTTCTAATTTAAGTACATTCCTATTTAGAGGTGCTTGGAAGCATTGTGCTGGAGTAAGCCAGATTGTCAGTACAATTTTATTTGGAATGAAGGCTATTTGCTTTATTTTAAAGGTCCCACTTAGTTAGAGTCTGTATTTCAGTGTTAAAATGTTTCTGGCCCTCACGGGAGTGGGGAGAAAAAGAAATCCATACTGTACTTAAATCAATTTATGAATTGATGAACGCTTGGGGATGATAAAATTGCTTGCCTGCCAGCCTCTGATTTGGTCTGGATGTTCTATTCCTCCTTTGGTTGGTCATTGCTCTCCATGAAACCAGAAGCATCCCCCATGGGTTAAGCTTTGAGCTAGAAATACCAGAAAATTTAAAAAAAATATATATCACTGAATACAGGTCTGCTCGGTTTTGTGAGATGCAGGGCCAGAACTCACCCAGTCCTTTACCTGCTTACTTTGGAGGTTTCTTCCCACTCAAGGTTTGACAGACTTTAGCCATCAACTCTGACTTCTGGAAAATAAAGGATGGCCCCTCACCTTTCTGTTACTTACTACCATTCAAATATCTTCAGTGGTTGTTCAGAACAAGCAGATTTCCATATGACAGTGCTCCTCCAGTGGGGCTGAATTGTGATAGACTGGGTTTTTTTAAAGAAAAAACGTGGTGACATAAGGGGTAGAGTTATTTCAAAGAGCACAGGATTCTCAGTGAGTAAACTGCCTTTAAGGACAGTAATTTCATGCTGGCATACACTTGAGAGCTTTGAAAATCCTGGCCAGTAATTTTCAACAACATCCATTCAGTAAACAATAAAGATATTAGCTTGTTTGTCAGCTAACGCAGGAACGGAGAGCATGGGCATCAAAACGTGAACGTGTCAGTCTGCTTGCAGCAAATAACACAAGAAAACGGAATTTGGGCAGCCAAAAACAACCAGTGGTGTGTTGGCTGGAGCGTCCTGTGAGCGAGTCCAATTACAAGCCAATAAGCATTTATCAGATGATAAATAACAAAATACTTCTATTAGTCATAGTTTGGGGTGCAGCAGGCTGACAAAACACAGGCATGGCCTCTGCGGCTGCGTTGGCTTTTTCAGGCTGGGGGGCCTGGTTGCTGTTAAGGCACACTCCAGTCGGGGGGGGGGGGGCGGGG